>NC_092113.1:3875380-4192837 GCF_045679555.1 Salvelinus alpinus
CTAAGGGCTGTTCTAAACACGACGCAACTTGGAGTACCTGGATACAGCCCTTTGTATGTATTGTGACTCGGAGAGTTCCGCAACCCCTTTTCGTGAAAATATTATTTAGCCAGTCATCCCGAGAGAGGATGACTGTGGTGCATCCGCCGCATGACGAAGGGAAAGGGAAAGCCGAGGCTACGCAGTCACGAGGACAAGAAACTGCTCTGATAGCTATGCCTAACTAATAACTAATAATACGTCACTTCAGCAGTGGTGCGTGGGTCAAATCACTAAGGATTCCAAGCCAGTAAAAAAATTACATATTACAACCTACAGGATGTTGTGATAATTGCGTCGTTTGCTCTATAACTCATTTGCTCGTACGCCGCTGTGATATACAATAAGGCCCGTGACAACAGAAAGACAACGAATGGGTTATAGAGAAAAGCAATGCAATTATCACAACGTACTGTACAGTCGGTTGTAATATGTGATTTTATTCACACACCGCTACTGGTACACATCACAACTGCTGCTACCAGACTCTTACACTGCTCAATTTATACACTTGCCCACAGCCCCCTTCCTCAATGGTGCTTTCCTGTAATACTTATAAATATTTATTCTATTCTACTGGGCCATTTAGTATATGTTCGTATTCTTAGTTTTTTTTTACTATTTCTCACGGTTGTTGCATCGGCAAGAAGGAACCTGCAAACGAGCATTTAGTTGGACGATGTGTATACCATGTGTCTTCTGTACATACGACTAATAACACTTGAAACATTTCATGAGATCAGTTGTTTCAGACATAGGCTATCACCGCATGCAATAACGGACAGTACTGCATCTCCTGTCAAATCGTTTGTTTTGCAAGTGCCAGAATGGATTTGTTGTCGTTTTTTTTTTTTACTTCACACCTCACTTTCTTTTCACTGTAACTTCACACCTCCCTGCACTCTGAGAGCTACCCGAGTCTATGGCATGTAGGCCTACAAATGTAGTCGGAAACTGAAAGTATTCTAACATTAGCCCACTTACTTTCATTTTCGGCTTGAAAGGCGTCCAACCACTCCAACATTGCGTGGTGATTACTTTCATGGGCACGTTTTAGCTATAATTTAACTAAAATAAATAGTTGAAAAGATTGATATCGCCTTCTTGAAACAAATGCATTTTGTTTGCGCCTGTTAGTCTACAGTAGTGTACAAAGAGGGATCATGTGATTGTGAATAGGCCTACTTGTGGTCTGTACATCTCCAGTACTTTTGAATATTTGTTTTGGGAAGTATTCATTTAAAACGTATTTTCAAGATGGAGAAGGCAGGCACGAACATGCATCTGAGAGAGTGGCTGATAGCGCAGGTAGACAGCGGAAAGTACGCAGGACTCACCTGGGAGAACCAGAACAAAACCATGTTCAGGATCCCATGGAAACACGCGGCAAAGCAGGACTATAATCTGAATGACGATGCAGCACTTTTCAAGGTTAGAATGTTTATTGTTCCTAGCCTATTTTGTATTTTGTATTTATTAGGGATCCCCAGTAGCTGCTGCTACTCTTCCTGGGGTCTTGTGGGCTATGCATGGGTGCCCTAGTAGCTCAGAAACATTCAGCTTGTCAACACTTCTTACAAAACAAGTAGTGATGAAGTCAATCTCTCTTCCACTTTGAGCTTTGAGAGATTGACATGCATGTCATTAATGTTAGCTCTCCGTGTACTTTTAAGGGCCAGCCGTGCTGCCCTGTTCTGAGCCAGGGGGCATTTTTCAAAGTCCCTCTTTATGGCACCAGACCACACGACTGAACAGTAGTCAAGGTGTGACAAAACTAGGGCCTGTAGGACCTGCCTTGTTAAGAAGGCAGAGGAGCTCTTGATTATGGACAGACTTCTCCCCATCTTAGCTACTGTTGTATCAATACATTTTGACAATGACAGTTTACAATGTACCTTTATTTAACTAGGCAAGTCAGTTAAGAACAAATTCTTATTTTCAATGACAGCCTAGGAACAGCAGGTTAATTGCCTTGTTCAGGGGTAGAACAACATATTTGTACCTTTTCAGCTCAGGGATTCGATCTTGCAACATTCCAGTTACTAGTCCAACGCTCTAACCACTAGGCTATCTTCCACCCCAAATCCATGGTTACTCCAAGCAGTTTAGTCACCTCAACTTGCTCAATTTCCACTTGATTCATTACGAGATGTAGTTGAGGTTGAGGGTTTAGTGAAGGATTTATCCCAAATACAATGCTTTTAGTTTTAGAAATATTTAGGAATAACATATTCCTTGCCACCAATTCCTAAACTCAAAGCCAGTGGCATGTAATTAGTAAAGATTGAAAAAGTAAGGGGTCTAAACAGTTACCCTGGGGAATTCCTGATTCTACCTGGATTATGTTGGAGAGGCTTCCATTAAAGAATACCCTCTGTGTTCTGTTAGACAAGTAATTCTTTACCCACTATATCGCAGGGGGTGTAAAGCCATAACACATACATTTTTCCAGCAACAGACTATGATCAATAATGTCAAAAGCTGCACTGAAGTCTAACAAAACAGCCCCCACAATCTTTTTGTATTCAATTTATCTCAGCCAAGAATCAGTCATTAATGTAAGTGCTGTGCTTGTTGAGTGTCCTTTCCTGTAAGTGTGCTGAAAGTCTGTTATCAGACTTTGTTTACTGTAAAATAGCATTGTATCTGGTTAAACACCATTTTTTCCAGAAGTTTACTAACCGTCTGGTTGGTAACAGGCTGATTGTTCGGCTATTTGAGCCAGTAAAGGGGGCTTTACTATTCTTGGGTAGCGGAATGACTTTTGCTTCCCTCCAGGCCCGACGGCACGCACTTCCTAGGAGGCTTAAATTGAAGATGTGGCAATATTGTCCGCTAATATCCTCAATAATATTCCATCTAGATTGTCAGTTGGTGGCTTGTCATTGTTGATAGACAATCATTCTTTTTTCACCTCTTCCACATTCACTTTATGGTATTCAAAAGTACAATGCTTGTCGTTCGTAATTTGGTCCGACACACTTGTGTTGTGTCAGGATGTGTAGTGTCAGCATATGTTGGTGGCATGCCTAAGTTATGTTTTGGCATGTTTGTCTAGGTACATGTGCAAAGAGGGATCAAAAACAGAACTCTTAGCCTATTTTATACATTATTTGTACAACATCATCGAATAGAGACCCCCCAGAAGATCCATGCAAAATCAAACTTGTGCTGTGATGTGGCAAAATGTCCAATTCAATGTAGATTGATCAATGTTATTGATATAGACCAAATTAATCCATTGATTTGGATGCCCATGTAAATAGCAGTGCATGTGAAGAGTTTATTTGCTTATGGTTACCTTCATGTGTGTGTAAAATACTGTTCTCATATTTTATTTAACAGAGTTTAGATGTGTACAAAAATGTTTTTTTGTTTGTTTGTTGCTGGAATGGAATGTTCATATTCTGTATATTTATATTTGACTGTGATATTTGGTGGTCTTCACCTACTGTAGCTATCTTAAGATAAATGAATGCACTTGCATGAGTCACTCTGGATAAATGATTCAAATGTCAAATGTAAATGTTTTACATCATGTAGATCTCATAGTACTGTATTGAATTATTTTCGTAATACATTTTCAAAATCTTGATGTCACAATGTATAATTTGTTAAATATGCACTACTGCTTATTCCTCTGAGAGTGAGGCAGATATATAGGATTTTGCAAATGCTGAAATGAAACCATCAAGTGATTTTAAAAGGAAAGGGGATACCTAGTCAACTGAATGCATTCAACTGGAATTAGTCCACCGCATTTCACCCCCTCTGCACCAAATACGTCTGTCATTGCCATGCCTTGATTAGATAGTGAAAAAAATCATATTTAAACAATAAAGGCTGATTTCCCAACATTTCTGAAAATGGATATGTAGCATTTTGGAATGAAACTCGTGCTTACACTCAGTCATCGGTGTAAGCCACCAACTTATTCTTTATGTTTTATTTGGCACTCATATGCTTATTCATATTGTGTGTGTGTGTGTGTGTGTGTGCGTGCGTGCGTGCGTGCGTGCGTGCGTGCGTGCGTGCGTGTGTGTGTGTGTGCGTGTGTGTGCATACCTTTATGTGGTGTGTTTCCATCTACCAGGCGTGGGCAGTGTATAAGGGGAAGTACCGAGAGGGGAGGGACAAGGCAGACCCCACTTCCTGGAAGACTCGTCTCCGCTGTGCCCTCAACAAGAGCACAGACTTCCAGGAGGTCCCAGAGTGCAGCCAGCTGGACGTCTCCGAGCCCTACAAGGCCTACCGTATCCAGGTAGTGACAGAGACAGGCAGATACTCAGGTACCAGTAGCCTCCATTTGCAGTCTTCTCATGAAGCACGAGTCTAGAGAGCTCAGAGCCCTTTATGGCTTTAAAGTGCGAGTAATTACTATCAAACCCTACTTCTCGCTGTCTCAGAATCTCCTGAAACTGAGAGTCAGGTGATAATCCAGACCAGGAGCTCCAGTGCCCAACTGAGGAACACCATCACACACCATCCACAGGTAACACAGCGGTTTTGTTTTCAATGCTGTATGACAGGTGCGTAGTTGCTGCCATCTAGAGGACACCTTTTGCAATAACTTTACATCACGTAGGGATGAAGTTTGCACACTTGCACTGAATGTTCCTTAACAAGTCAGATGATTGGCTGTGAATATGTGTTTTCCCTCAGTTTGGCTGCCATAGGGAATCAGAGGAAAGGGACGGAAGAGTCAACCCCAGTGGTCAGTATCAGCCTCCATGTACGTGTGACTGGTGGCTGAATCACTGAACAATGTTGAATTAGATATGATATGTGTTTGTGTTCTCTCCTGTCAAGGGGGTTTGGACCATGTATACTACTCTTCCAACACAGGGACTCCCCAGATGGACAGCTGTGCTCCCTTCTCCATATTCAGCCCCACACCACAGATCTCTGGTGAGACAATACACTGCAGAGTTATTCAAATTTGAGTGGGTTAATGCTTGATTAATTGATTGATTGATTGAAGGCCCAATGCAATCAAAAACGTGATTTTCCTGTGTTTTATACAGTACCAGTCAAAAGTTTGGACACATCTACTCATTCAAGGGATTTTCATTATTTGTACTATTTTCTACATTGTTGAATAATAGTGAAGACATCAAAACTATGAAATAACACGTGGAATCATGTAGTAACCAAAACAAATATTTCATATTTTAGATTATTCAAAGTAGCCACCCTTAGCCTTGATGACAGCTTTGCAAACTCTTGGCGTTCTCTCAATCAGCTTCACCTGGAATGCTTTTCCAAGTCTTGAAGGAGTTTCCACATATGCTTAGTACTTGTTGGCTGCTTTTCCTCCACTCTGTGGTCCAACTCATCCCAAATCATCTCAGTTGGGTTGAGGTCGAGTGATTGTGGAGGCCAGGTCATCGGGGTGGCAGGTAGCCTAGTGGTTAGAGCGCGTTGGACTAGTAACCGGAAGGTTGCAAGATCACATCCCCGAGCTGACAAGGTAAAAATCTGTCATTGTGCCCCTGAACAAGGCAGTTAACCCACTGTTCCTAGGCCATCATTGAAAATGAGAATTTGTTTTTAACTGACTTGCCTAGTTAAAAAAATAAATAATCTGATGCAGCACTCCATCACTCTCCTTCTTGGTCAAATAGCCCTTACACAGCCTGGAGGTGTGTTGGGTCATTGTCCTGTTTAAAAGCAATTGATAGTCTCATTAAGAGCAAACCAGATGGGATGGCGTATCGCTGCAGAATGCCATCGAACGTCCTCCTCCATGCTTCACGGTGGAAACCACACATGCAGAGGTCATCCGTTCACCTACTCTGTGTCTCATAAAGACAGGGCGGTTGGAACCAAGAATCTCAAATATGGACTCCAAAGGACAGATTTACACCAGTCTAATGTCCATTGCTTGTGTTTCTCGGCCCAAGCAAGTCTCATCTTATTTTTATCCTTCAGTAGTTGTTTGTTTGTAGCAATTCGACCACAAAGGCCTGATTCACACAGTCACCTCTGAACAGTTGATGTTGAAATGTGTCTGTTATTTTAACTCTGTGAAGCATTCTTTGGGGATGGAATTTCTGAGGCTGAGGTAACTCTGGGTCTTCCTTTCCTGTGGCGGTCCTCAGGAGAGCCAGTTTCATCATAGCGCTTGATGGTTTTTGCGACTGCACTTGAAGAAACGTTCAAAATTATTGAAATGTTCCAGATTGACTGACCTTCATTATAACGTTTCAGGTAAGACCCAAGTGCAGACTATGTTGAAGTAATAATGTTTATTACAGCAACAGGGGCAGGCAAACGGCAGGTCAAGGCAGGCAGGGGTCAATAATCCAGAGTAGTGGAGCAAAGGTACAGGATGGCAGGCAGGCTCAGAGGCAGGCAGAGTGGTCAGGCAGGCGGGCTCAGAGTCAGGACAGGCAAGGGTCAAAACCAGGAGGGCGAGAAAAAGAGAGACTTGGGAAAAGCAGGAGCTGAGAAAAACGCTGGTTGACTTGACAAACAAGACGAACTGGCAGCAGACAAACAGAGAACACAGGTATAAATACACAGGTGATAATGGGGAAGATGGGCGACATCTGGAAGGGGGTGGAGACATTCGCAAGGACAGATGAAACAGATCAGGGCGTGACATTCATGTCTTAAAGTAATGATGGACTGTCGTTTCTCTTTGCTTTTTTGAGTGGTTCTTGCCATAATGTGGACTTGGTCTTTTACCAAATAGGGCATCTTCTGTATTCCACCCCTACCTTGTCACAACACAACTGATTGGTTCAATCGCATTAAGAAGGAAAGAAATTCCACAAATCACCTTTTAACCTTTTAACATGGCACACCTGTTAATTGAAATGCATTTAATGAAGCTGGTTGAGAGAATGCCAAGAGTGTCCAAAGCTGTCATCTTGGCAAAGGGTGGCTACTTTGAAGAATCTCAAATCTCAAATATATTTTGGTTTGTTTAACACTTTTTTAGTTACTATATGACTCCATGTGTGTTATGTCAGTCATAGTTTTGATGTCTTCACTATTATTCTACAATGCAGAAAATAGTCAAAATAAATAATGAGTAGGTGTGTCCAACTTTTGACTGGTACTGTATATTTTTCCACACTGTGAGGTTGCAATAATATTGTGAAATTGTGAAAATTATGAAAATGCCCTTTAAGTGAAAGAGCTGTTTGAAAAGACTGCCTGAAATTTCTGTCTGTTTTGGTGGGATGGAGTTTTGTCCTGTCTGGTGACATCACCAGGTGATAAATGAGTTAATAGACCAATGAGAAAGAGAGTTCCAAACCTCACAGTTAGTTTTGGCAAATTTCTTGCTTGAGAATTTCTCTTTCATAAGAATCAATTTTTGTTTATTTTTTCCATTTGAATTGAAATCGATCACGGTAAGGTACTTAATTGTTACCCAGAAATGATTTGATATTGAGATAAAAAAGGGCCGCATTTGGACCTTTAATTAGCATGTGTGTGTTTGCATTGCTTGTGTCTGTGTTTGCGTTTGTCCAGACTTCCGTGTGCGGGTGTGTCTGTTCTACCAGGACCAGCTAGTAGTGGATGTGACCACCAGCACCCCAGATGGCTGTTTCATTCTACATGGTCAGGTGCCCCTGGGGAACGAGAGGATCTATGGCCCCTGCACAGCCCAACAGGTCCCCTTCCCCCCTCCAGGGGTCATCCACCTGCCCCCCTGTATCGCTGAGGCCATGGGCCGCCTGCTGCCCCACTTGGAGAGGGGTGTCCTGGTGTGGGTGGCTCCAGATGGGGTGTTTATCAAGAGGTTCTGCCAGGGCAGGGTGTACTGGAGTGGCCCTCTGGCCCAGCACACAGACAGGCCCAACAAGCTGAACAGAGAGAGGACCTGCAAGCTGCTGAATACACCTATATTTCTGAACGGTAGGGGCGTCACTAATACAACTTCTGTGTAGCAAACAGATGTGATATGGTGAGACAGTGAACCTGGCTCCCTATCAATCCCTCTCTTGTTCTCTCTCCATCCTTCCCCTTCTGTCTCTCCATCCCTTTTAAGTATCTCTCTCTCCATCCTTCCCCTTCTGTCTTTCCATCCCCTTCTCTCTCTCCACCCCTCCCGTTCTCTCTCTCCACAGAGCTCCAGGACTTTCTCAAAGGGGCGGGACCCAAACCTCGCTACGAGATTGACCTCTGCTTTGGGGAGGAGTTTCCCGATGCCAGCCCCCTGAAAACAAGGAAGCTGATCATTGCACAGGTGGCTATTGTAATGGGGTCAGGGGTCACTGTGGATTAGGGATTTCCTGTGCTACAGCAACTGACCCTTTGCCTAGTTTAGTGGGCCCATATTTACAGTATGTTGATTTTCTAATTATGTTTTTAGTCTGTACAATGTTATTATATTGTTATATAGTATTAATATGAAGAAAGTTTTTCATTCCATCAATACAGGTCTTTCCCTCCCATTTGAGCAGTAAACTGTATGTATTTTGCAGTAACTACCAGCAGAGGTCCTTGTAGTCATAGTCAGTGACAATGTCTTCCTGTCTGTGTGTGTGTTGGTGTGCAGGTAGTGCCCCTGTTTGCCGTCAACCTACTGCAGAGGTGCCAGAGGTTGGGGCCATAAGAGAGACCACGCCTTCACACACACGTCACCAAGGAGGAGGGGTAAAAGGGTCAGTCCCAACCCTCTCCCAGCACTGATGAGACCAGGACCCATCTCTGAGTAACCCCTTAGGAACACCCTGAGGGGTGTTCTGGTACCCTCCTGGTACCCTCCTGTCCCAGTCTAGCCAGCCATGAGGGGTGAGTCGAATCTCGAGACACCCCCCAAAAATATCTGAGTTTGGCTGCCTGTGTTAACACACTCATGGTTTTCTTAACATACAGCAATTGAAATATTGGTTTTATTTTTGAGTTTGACAATGTAATCGACAGATAATGTAATCATTTTGCCAGTATACAGTATGTTTAATATCTTTCGTCAAAATGTTCCTCATTTACATGGTGTGAGGAGAGTACGTTTGTACAGTATCTTATATAATGTGAAAAACGGCAGCAATTCATTCTTCCATTCACCTCATAATCAACTTGTGATTTAATTTTATGTGCAGCTAGAGTCTAGTAACTATATCAATGGTTTTATATCCATTGTGTGATGTATGGAACTGTGACAGACGTATCGACCTGCCTATAGATCAGGTTAATCATTACAAATCTTTAAACCACTAAAAATGATTGAAATAAGAAACTTTTTATCTTGTGCCATGAATTAAAAATAGTAGTATAAGTGCACACTGCTTGAATGCTCCCATAGTTTAATGGCAACGTTTCAGCCACCATCGGTCTTTGTCAGGAAAGATGCCATTATTATTAAATGTCATTGTATGGGAGTATTGGACATTACTTTTTTTCCTATGACATATGTCCCCTAAAACTTAGATAGTACATTGGCTGTGTGTACAACACTTTCGATCATGCATGTATGTGGTACGAAGTCACCTCATTCAGTATAAATTTATAAAGCTTTTTTAAATTTTTATAATTTCTAGCGAACATCATATAACAGACTCACAATTTCAAAAATATACAATTTTTTTTATAGCTAGAACATTTACAAAGAAAAAAAAATAAACAGGTCAGGTTTTTGTTTTTGAAAAAACAAAACAAACAAAAAAAAGTCGAAAAAAAACTAAAGTGAAAGAGTGTGCTGAATCAGAAAAGATACCCGTATCTGAGTTTTAAAATACTTTCAATCGTTTTTCCCTGCGCTCAAACATATACAGTACATGGAGAAAGAAAGAGGAACAGAAGGGGTACAGAGTACAGTACAGAGGGGTCAAGTGTGTGTTCACAAAGCATTATGTTCCAACCTGTTATTAGCACCATTACTCTCCCGCCATTCCATCTTTGTTTTCTTTCTTTTTTTTCAAATGGAAAAACACTCTCGGGGTCAAGGCGAAGTGACACAGACCCACCTGTGTGGGAGAGGATTGTCTGTTACGCAATTTTCATTAGTGTTTCTCCTATCGCTGAGATAATGTTAAGAACATATTGGAGGGCAATACCTTGGCGAACAAGAGATTAACATGACCCCCCCCCCCCCCCCCGGTAACGAGAATAGTAAAAAGGCAAAGAGTTGCTGATACATTCGTTTACCTTGCCTGCCCAGACCCACTGACCGACGGACTGACTGACTGACTGACAGTCAAACTTCGTATCAGAAGAAGCGAGAAAATCTAAAACTGAGAACGCATTACGAAAGTGACAATCAGAGAGGTTGCATTAAATCGGTTTAGCATATTTATAGAACATCTGTAATGTAATATATAGTCATATATTCATATATATATATATATATATATCTCTCTCTCTGCGATAGACATCTTCAATAGAGCTTGCTTCCATAACCCTGATTGAAAACCGATACCCTGCAGAAAACACTGTCAGTAAGTAGACGTGTGGGACAACCATTACAAAAACAGTGTCTCACTAAACGTCTCATTCTGTCACCGTGGAGCTCTCTGGGAGTCCTCAGACAGCTACCCCTGTCAGAGGTGTGCTAAGCGGAGAGAGGGGAAAGAGGGACGAAGAAAGAGTGGTATAGGCTCATACTTTGGGCAGCAGTGTGGACACAAGTAAAGTTGCATTTCTCTGTCCTTCCCTGCAACCCTGCCTTGTGGTCTCTCTACTCTGTGGCCATGTGGGTGCTCTAGAGACAAGGAGGGTGTGTTTGTGTGTGTGTGTGTGTGTGTGTGTGTGTGTGTGTGTGTGTGTGTGTGTGTGTGTGTGTGTGTGTGTGTGTGTGTGTGTGTGTGTGTGTGTGTGTGTGTGTGTGTGTGTGTGTGTGTGTGTGTGTGTGTGTGAGCTCTACTGCCGCTTCCTATGCTTGGAGCCGTGAGGTAAATTGGTGGTCTTGTCAGTCCCGGTAGCTTCGGTAGTTCCAGTAGGGGGTAGGAGGTCGGGGGCGGACCATCGCCTCTTGCGTGAGCGTGGCTGCTCCTGGGTGGGAGGGTCTGCAGGGGGCAGAGGAAGAGGAGGAGGGGCGAGAGCAGGGAAGGGATGAGAAAGAGGAGGAGGAGGGGGAGGAGGGGGCATATCTTCCCTGTGTGAGCTGGTGCCGGCCCTGGCCCGAGTGTGTGTGCGGTGGCCCCCCCGGGGGGCTGTGCGTGTGTGTGAGTGTGTGTGTGTGCGAGGTGTGTGTGAGGGGGTGAGGGCCAGGCAGATGTCTCCTTCGCTGAGTTGACGGCAGGATAGGCCGTAGAGCTGGGAGGTTCTCTGGGGACAGCAGGAAGACCAGCCGCGGTCCCGTACGAAGAACGGGTACTCCACCAGAACTGTTAGTAACTCCTACACACACAGAACAACAACAACATATTCACAACAGTGCTGGGGATATACACCCTTTTTACTAAGGAGGTGATTTTTAAATTACGATTTGGAAAATCCGTGTTGTAAGCAAATTTGTCATATGTTAACATGTTTGAGTGATTGGAGAGGATTGCAAACGTTTGCTTATGTAGTGAATGATCCGTGCCTTTATTATAATATATTGTCTAGAAGTGACTCTGATAGAGAATAGAAATCTAGAAGATAGATGAGCCACTGACCTGAGTGTTGCGGTCTGTGAGGAGGACCTGCAGGTGGTTGAAGCCGTGTGTGTCGCCGGGGGCGATGAGCAGAATGGTGCAGGTGCTCAGGTGGAACTCCGGGGAGGTGTTGGCACTCCTTAGGAAGTCCTCCGTCCTCAGCTCCTCCACTCGCTTTAGACGGCCCCCCACCAGCTCAATCAGAGATCCCTTGGCAAAATGAGGTAGGAGTGCTGGGGGGTTGTGGTGCTGGTGGGGGGCAGGGGGTGAGGTGGCCGTGAGGGGAACGAGGGGGGAGGCGTGGGGACGTGAGTACTGCCGCCCGGGGGAAAGGTCTCCGCTGTCTTTGTCTCTGTCTCGTTCACTGTCTCTCTCCCGGTTGTCTCTGTCTTGTTCACGTTTTCTCTCTCTGTCTTGTTCTCGTCGTCTGTCTCGTTCTCTGTCTCGCTCTCGTTCCCGCTCTCTGTCGCTCTCCGTGACGTGGCTGTTGGGCTGCCCCTGGGGCGAGTGCTGCGAGTTCCTCATGGTCTGCAGGCCGTACTGAGGGCTGCCTGAGGGGCTGTACAGGGGGAAGGGCTGAGCCTGGGGGCTGAGGTGGCTGGGCTGTAGGGTAGAGTACATCGATCCCAGGGAGTAGTAGATCTGGGCCTTAGCCGGAGAGTTCCCCAAGGGGTCCAGGAGCTCCCCTCTCCCTGTCCGGGGGTCTGCCCGATGGGGCTGGGGCCTGCTAGGGATCAGGGTGAGGGTCCCAGGCTTTGGCGTCCCACGGGGGTCCCTGTCCTGCAGAGAGGAATGTGAGTCAGGGCCCTCCGGAGGTGGCGCTCGGGAGTCTTGGAAAACCGCAACCGTCTGAGAACGCCCCATGGGATCCTCCTGGTGTCTCCGCCGCCCGTTGGCATGGGAACCGTGGAGGCTGCCGCCCAGCCTGGCCCTGCCGCTGGGTTCGTTCCCGTACTCTCCTGAGGGGGGCGCCACCCTGGAGGCAGAGGCAGTCCTGCTGCCAGGGCCGTCCAGCCCGTTGGGCCTCTTGCCCAGGTATCTGTGTCTGCCTTCCGTCATGGAGGTGTCAGGACGGTAGAGGGGGGGCTGGCTGAACAGGTGGGAGGGGGAGAAGAGAGAGGAGCTATAGTCCCTTCGTTCTGTGTTGAAATAGGACCACATCTCTCTGGAGTCAGCAGGGAAGGGGCTCTTGAAGGAGGAAGAGGATGAGCAGGGTGGAAGGGGAAGGGGGATTTCACCTCGGAGCCACCTGGAGTGATGGGGGAGTGGGGAAGGGAGAAGATCATCCCTCCAGGAGGGTGAGCCTGACCCCCTCCTCTCTCCTACCTGGCCAGGGAGGAAGGGAAGAGGGACAGAGGGGGTGTAAGGCAGGTGCCATGGCAGGGGAAGGGGGATACCAGGGGGTGGGAGGGGAGGTGGGGGAGAGGGAGAGGGTAGCAGACTGTGGGGGTTCGTCAGAGCCTCGTCGCTGCTCTCCCTGCACCCCTCATCTCTCCCTGAGCTGCCGGCGGGCCGGGTCCTGAGGGGCGAGGCGGGCGGTTTGAACTCGTCCAAGAGGGGGCGCTGGTCAACCGAGCCCTGCCGGGATTCCCTCTTCTTGGGGGGGAGGCACTCTTTGCCGCGGTCGGGGCTGGGATTCATGGGTGGGCGCCAGCGGCGGCGGGCGGGGGCGGCTAGGTTACATGGGACTCACGGGGAAACGAGGGCCGCAGAGAGAGGGGAGGGCCTCGACACGACATCACTGTCAGATCACTGACGCCCTAGCCCTGAACGACCTATCACCTACACAGAGAGAAAGGGGGAGGAGGGGAGAGAGGAGGGAGACAAAGGGAGGTAGCAGAGAGAAAGAGAGATTGAGTGAAGTGTGAACATCTCCGAGTGAAATGTGGACAGTCTGTCAGGCCTAGCTGTCAAGAGTTGTTAGGACTAAGCAGTCAGTCAGCTTTGATACCCACAAACAAGTAAACACCAGACACAGATTGAGGCAGAGTGATTACTGTGGAAATAGACAGAGAATGTTTATCTCGCCTGTGCAACATTGTAATCAGGGGTACTCAAGTACCATTTGAAAAGGTCCCGTCACACAAATTTCCTTGGTGGCAAGGTCCGAATGGATATTGTAATTTATTGTCAAAGTAACAAACCCCCCACCTTACAACCCATACGACTCCAAACTGCTCATACTGGTCACACTCCTCTTGTTTGCAGAGAGACACTTTTTGAAGTTTTAAAGCAACTTTCCTGCAATTGTACATATTTTGCCATCGGGCAGAGAGAAAATGTTGCCGTTTTTAAGCTCATTTACCATATCGATACCAGGGGTCGAAGCCCGACTGAGTTCCGATTTTATATTAGTCAGGACCCGTGGGCCGTATTGACCCCGTTCTGGGTCCGGGTCCGGACCTCGGTCCGCCGGTTGAGTACGGCTGCTGTAATCCTTTGGAGGTCGGCTTGCAAACGCAACAATGCAGAATTTACTGAATCGAGCCTGGAGTCTCTGAGGTCAACAGAACTTCAGAAAATCAAACCCCAACCCAGTGAAACTTCAAACTCTGGCTCAACACCTCCAGCTCAAGGGTGTCGTAGTTGCTACACATAGTACATACGTTGCTGGTCATGTGGTGAGAAACGATCCAATTGACTGGTCTCATTCAAGAAGCACATGAACTCCCACAAGTGCTCTAAAAATACGGCATGCATTGTGCGAACAGTGCAGTTGAGAGGCAGTGCGGCATAGCTGTACAAACACACATGCTGTACACACTCCCAGCAGGATACCTTTCATCTCTCTCTCTCTGAGGATTAAATATGGAGATATGGTTTATACTATTCTCATGAACCGCCTCCCTCACACCCCTGAGGGCTGTTCCGCAATGTCCTATTTACTAGTGCACGTACACACACGCACACACACACACGCACACGCACGCACATGCATATATGAATGAAAGAACGCAGGGAAGCACGGAAACACACACACACACACCCCTCAGGCAGCTATGACTCTATCTCACTCCCCCAGCGATGGACAGAGCTGGTCACCATCCATCCTAAACTGAGAGGGACACTGTTGATATGGCCGCAGGAGGTGGTGTGTGTATCTTTGTGTGTGTGCTGGTGTGAGAGTCTAATTTGTTTCCTTGTATGTAGCAGAGCTGAGCAGCCCTGCTTCATTCAGTGTGGAGCGCGTGGGAGTTCCCCTAAGTCTTCTCCAAATGTTCTAAATGAGCTGCTTTGATGTGACAACTCCGCTTAGCCCAGCTGTTCCTGCCGCCACCGTCACTGCCACCGCCGCACGCCACCCGCCGCCCGCCAGTCCTCCCCGCCGCTCAACGCGAGAGTTAAGTGGCGTCCACACGCCTGTCTGCCCCGACTGAACCCTGCCAACTCTCCCCGTCTCGCTACGCCAAACTGTCGCCATGGAAACTGAGTCCACAGAGGGAAGACAGGTTACATTGGGATACTCTCTCTGGGGAGAGCCGGGGAAACTGTCGCTCGTCACCTACTCGAAGTTCCACAAGAAAATACACTCTAAAAGAGGGTTGGAGCAGAGTGGAGTGGAGTGTTCAGCCGTCTCAGTTGAACCACTGCTGCTTTGTTCAGTGTCAATCAATCACTCCATATGGACGAAAGATACACTACTCCAGGCATTGACTTAAGTGTTGAGGGGGTGGTTGGACAGTCTGGGATACACTGGCAGGTTAAAATCGAGTAGAATTAATGGGATTTGAACAGATTTTTTAAAAAGCACAACAGACTTCTGTGGAGAATAAGAGCAGATTTCTCCGGTGAAGCGACAGCATTTTGTGACAATGCCACTTTGCAATTTAGCCCTTACATGTATTGATATAGATTAACAAGGGTAGAGATAACACTAACATACTGAAAGAACTGAAGTTATCCATGGAAATCCAACATGCAGGGGCGACAGGTGAGATGTTTCACCCTGGAAAGTCCTGAAACGCCTCAGGCCGACCAGTTGCTCACTTCGACAAAGTTTCCGGAATAAAACCTCTCCTGAGACCAAAGCAATTGTAAACTGTGAAATGGGATGCAGAGAATATTGTTGATGGACTGCTAGATATCAACGTTTATCAGGAAGAGAATAGGACTGCTCTCCGCTGTAGCACAGTGTTGGTTTGCTTGACAAATACACTCTCGGGGGCAGTGTTCCCGCAAAACAACATGGCAGTTGTGGAATTGTTAGGTTAGATTACTCGTTGGTTATTACTGCATTGTCGGAACTAGAAGCACAAGCATTTCGCTACACTCACGTTAACATCTGCTAACCATGTGTATGTGACAAATAACATTTGATTGGATTTGATTTGATTTGGTAATCCACACGTGCAAGCTAATCCCATCAGCTGGAGCCACAAGGTGTAAAGAGGCCAAATCAAATCAGCCTTCCGTCCTACAGCAGCGGCATGACAAGGGAATCATTTAGGCTGATTCTGATGCTCTCTGAGGGGAACCTTTGCAGATTCAGTCTAAAGCTAAAGAAAAACTCCCTCACCTCCCACACAGTAAAGCTGATAAGGCGCGCGCACACACACACACGCACACACACACACACACACACACATGCACACGCACACACACACACACACACACCTTATCTCATAGCAGTGTGGTTGGATTCAAATAAACTTACACAAACATCAACATGCTTTGATGTCATTGAGAAATGTATGAATTTCAAAAGATACATTTTGAAATATTGGAGAAAAATGCCTGGCATTCCTCTCATTCTCTCCTGCTGTCCATCACTCTTCTCCCTCTCCTCTTCGCAGGAAATAAAACATCATTGTTGTGCTAGTAGTGCCCTGTATGACAGTGAGACAGTCCCTCCATTCAGCGTCTGACCACAGGGAGGACCCAGAATGACTCACAGCTATTCTACCTCCGCCGTCGGCAGCTAGATCAACAGGTGCGCCCACGCCGCCGTAAGACATACCGTATCTCCACCTCCACTCTGAAACAACATCTGTACGCAAACTCAAAGTCAACCCGTTTAAATCCTTATCACAGATCTGATGTAAACAGAGAGAGCAAAGCATTAACTACAAGGGTCAATTTGCTACGCAGCAACAAGTAGTCAAATTCGTGTACACAGCTAAACGACATTGAGCCATAACAAAAGAGCGGTTTGAGAACACAAGACGACAGACGGGTTGATGGAGTTGCTTGCGATGGACAGTAACTGACCTTAGAGTGGGCTGTTGACCAGAGTGTTGTCCAGGTGTTGGTGGTCATACATGCTGCAGCCCTCCTGGGTTAAGAACCTCCAGGGGGGTCAGGCGCCTATCCACAGGCTGCTTCCTACTTTACCTCCACAGCGCCAACAGAAACACCAACAACAGCTACCAGTCACACGATGCCACAGAGCTCCGTATAAGTGAGAAATAGCACCAGCGAGACCACTGAGAAGCTGCGAGCTTCTGTGTGTCAGTGTGTGTATGTGCGTGAGTGTCTAACTGAGACTGTGTGTTTGTGTGTGTGTGTGTGTGTGTGTGTGTGTAGGGCTGAGGAAATGAGTAATATCTAGCAGTGAGAAACATGTCTGCTATGCATCGCGCCACATAAGCAGACCAGTTGCTGCTACCGCCCACTCGCCTTACTCACTGTGAAAGGGATGGACACACAAAGACGTACACAAACACACACACACACGCGCGTATGCACATGCGTACACACTACGATCCACTTTCTCACACTTCTACACAAGTGTGTCTTGTCTTCAATAAGCAAGAGGGAAGAGAGAGGCAGAGAGATAGTTGATGAGTGTGTTGATGAGAGACAATTGAGGGAAATGAGGGGGGGGGGGGTCTCATCCCACACACACTCTCAGACCTAGGCTTCAGCTGCTGCTTCTGACTCAAAGCTAGACCTCACATCTCTCTCTGCCACACACACACACACACACACACACACACACACACACACTGCCGAAGGAGTGCATTGGAACACACAGTGCAATGATTCAACCCGTGAGAGGCTCATGATGTAGTATTGTGTAAAGGAGTTGCTGAACCATTGTGATGACAGAGATCAATGATGAAGCCCATTTAGTTTATGGGTTGAAAAAGCAGCCATTGAATAGTGTGGAGACCCTTAAAAAAAATACACATTAAAAAAACACGTGAGGAAAAAAATACAAGTGGTTTTCTGACAAATGTATGAACAAATCACATGTGAAAAATGTGTCACGTGAAAAAAAATCACATGAGTTCATATTATTTTGGTAATATGAACTTTCACATTCGTTTACATATTTCACATGACTCAGATACATGGTTTGCCAACATTTCACATGTAGTATTCTGTTCCACATGTGTGCATTTCTAAGCAGCAGGATTAGATCCCAGGTCTCCCACGGGAGAAGACAATGTCTTGACCATTTGACCGACCCGTGTTCCTCTTCCGATGTATACTTATTATCAATACGTTCAATTAGAAATAGGGCTGACAAACGTTAAGCAAATATAATAAAAGTAGGACTTTTACATAAAGTGCCTTGCAAGAATATTATATATATTTTTTTTTTTTTGAAAACATTTTTTTTTTTTTATAGCAAACACATTCACACATTTTCAAATAGATAGAAATCGCTAGTAATAATAATACATTACAGTTGTAAAGTGCTTTTCATTATACAAGAATAATCTCAAAGTGCACAAAATACTGTAGTAAATAGAAAAATAGTTTAAAAAACCAAATATATCTAACCGTATCATGAAAGAAACAATCAAAGTCTAGGAGGAAAGTGTGGGCCAGTCTATAAAGCTAGCTAGCTACTTAGCTTGGCTACACTCATGTAAATGGCATATCTGACTTGTTTTTCATTTGGTAAAAACAATTCAATTTTACATCAAAAAGGCCCAAAAAACTCAACACAGTTTAGTTAAACATGTTATCTCTTGATTTTGAAGATGTAACCATTTCCCCACAAGAGGGCTTTATTACAGACAGAAATACTCCTGTTTCATCAGCTGTCTGGGTGGCTGGTCTCAGACGATCCCGAAGGTGAAGAAGCCATATGTGGAGATCCTGGGCTGGTGTAGTTACACGTGAGTCAGGTTGGACTTAGTGCCAAATAATCTAAAACGATGCTTATTGTAGAGAAATTATCATAATATTTTCTGGCAACAGCTCTGGAGGACATTCCTGCAGTCACCATGCCAATTGTACGTGCCTTCAAAACAAAACATGAGACATCTGTGGCATTGTGTTGTGTGACAAAACTGCACATTTTACAGTGGCCTTTTATTGTCCCACGAACAAGAGGCACCTGTGTAATGATCATGCTTTTTAATCAGATTCTTGATATGCCACATCTGTCAGGTGGATGGATTATCTTGGCAAAGAAGAAATGCTCACTAACAGGGACCTAAACAAATTTGTGCACAAAATGTGAGAGAAATAAGCTTTTTGCCCGTATGGAAAATGTCTGGGATCTTTAATTTCAGCTCATGAAACATGGGACAAAACACTTTATATTTGCGTTTATACTGTTCGTCTGGAACTTCATGAAATGGGTTTCCATGGCCGAGCAGCCCCACACAAGCATAAGATCACCATGCACAATGCCAAGCGTTGGCTGGAGTGGTGTAAAGCTTGCCCGTCATTTGACTCTGGAGCAGTGGAAACACATTCCCTGGAGTGATGAATCACGCTTCACCATTTGACAGTCCGACAGACAAATCTGGGTTTGACGGATGCTACTGTAGGAGAACGCTTGCTGCC
This sequence comes from Salvelinus alpinus, assembly GCF_045679555.1. Taxonomy (NCBI): domain Eukaryota; kingdom Metazoa; phylum Chordata; class Actinopteri; order Salmoniformes; family Salmonidae; genus Salvelinus; species Salvelinus alpinus. Next base: position 3,894,700 of record NC_092113.1, read on the forward strand.
CGAATGCATAGTGCCAACTGTAAAATTTGGTGGAGGAGGAACAATTTTCTGGGGCTGTTTTTCATGGTTTGGGCTAGGCCCATAAGTTCCAGTGAATGGAACTCAACACTACAGCACACAATGACATTCTAGACGATTCTATGCTTCCAACTTTGTGGCAACAGTTTGGGGAAGGCCAGTTCTAGTTTCAGCATGACAATGCCCCCATCCACAAAGTGAGGTCCATACTGAAATAGTTTGTCGAGATCAGTGTGGAACACCTTGACTGGCCTGCACAAATCCCTGACCTCAACCACATCGAACACCATTGGGATGATTTGGAACGCCGACTGCGAGCCAGGCCTAATCGCCCAACATCAGTGCCTGACCTCACTCTTGTTGTTGAATGGAAGCATGTCCCCGCAGCAATGTTCCAACATCTAGTGGAATGCCCATGATTCTAGAATGAGATGTTCGACAAGCAGGTGTCCACATACTTTTGGTCATGTAGTGTATAATTTCCCCGGTGTACAAATGTATAGATTGCGCTTTCATACTGCTACAGTGCTATTGTTGATATATTGCCTATTATAAAAAAAAAAATGTTTTGCTGTTTGGCACTTGACTGTATTGTTAGGAGCTAGTAACATAAGCATTTTTTCTGCACTGTTATAACACTTGCTAAACTGTGTACGTGACCAATAAACTTTCATTTGATTTGATTTGACATGTAAAACTGCACATGTGAAAATGCAATTCCACATGTTGGCCATTTGGTCTAATGGTCAAGACGTTGGCTTCTCAAGCATGAGACCCAGGTTCTTATCCCGGGCAGTTACAAAACCACACGTGAAATGTATAATATCATGTGAAAAGTTCGGAAACCACATGTCTGACTGAAAAATGTACATGTGAGAAATCCATGTACAAATTCACACGTGTCCAAAAACCCACGTGTCTGATCCCGAAAATGTGTTTTTCAGCAGGACAATGAATGACCAAGAAGGAGAGTGATGGAGTGCTGCAACAGATGACCTGGCCTCCTCAATCACCCGACCTCAACCCAATTGAGATGGTTTGGGATGAGTTGGACCACAGAGTGAAGGAAAAGCAGCCAACAAGTGCTCAGCATATGTTGGAACTCCTTCAAGACTGTTGGAAAATCATTCCAGGTGAAGCTGGTTGAGAGAACGCCAAAGCTGCCATCAAGGCAAAGAGTCACTACTTTGAAGAATCTCGAATATAAAATATATTTTGATTTGTTTAACACTTTTTTGGTTACTACATGATTCCGTATGTGTTATTTCACAGTTTTGATGTCTATACTATTATTCTACAATGTAGACAATATTAAAAATAAAGAAAAACCATGGATTGAATAGGTTTATCCAAACATTTGACTGGTCTGAAAACCGCATTTTTCATGTTTCTTTTTTGTAAGGGCACACACAGATGTAAGGACTGGGGAAAACCCAACCTGCAACATGTAAAGTGTAGTTATGCACAGAATCTATCAAAAACGTGAAGATCACACAAAACGTGTGGGCAGCTACAATAGTTCACTGATGCTGTGGAATAGAGGAAACATGCGAACTTTCACAATCTGTTAAATGCTATTTTCATAATTCACTTTGACAAAAAATATGAACTAATAAACAAGCAGCAAATCCATTACATCAACATGCTACTATAATTATATATAGTACTGGTATTTTTCTCTTGTTTTATGTGAAAAATTAAATAACATTTTATAATAACCAATAAATAAATAACCCAAGAGTAACCACAACAAGAGGCAAGTCTACTTTTCTTTTAGGAATTATTGAATAAATCTGTTTAGGAATAAGGACTTTTCCAGACCATTGTTTTTTTTGTCATTTATTTATGAATGTTTTTATTGGTACTAAATAATCTATGAACTGCAATTATGAACTGAAATTATGAGAGATTGTAGATATTTTAGGGCAAATACAAATCTACTTAAAATGTATTCTTATTTCTTTGCATATTTCACATTTGATATTTGTTGAAAATGACTATAACAGGTGACAAAGTGAAAATAATCTATTTGACTATTTTCAATCAACTCATAATTAAATAGAATTCAAATAAATAGCCCAGTTAAATGGATTACATTGTGCCTCTGTTAATTGCTAGGCTTGTTGATGTCTTTGTGCATGCAAAAGAAAACGCTTTATTCCACCACGGTTACTCATTTGAATCCAATTAGCAGTGTGTTGACTGAAAAAAATGGCAATTTCTCAAAGAAATGTGCTTTTCTCTTGCAATGATTTAAATGCAATGCAATCCAATGTGCTGTGTCTGTCGGAAGGATTTATACTGTGGCCGAGAGAGAAGGAAAAAGTAGCAACTGTTAATATTTTAGCCACAAACTCTAATATAACAATAACGACAACTGTTCCTCCTATTATTCTTTCACTTCTTCTTCTTCTTCTACTTCTTCTTCTACTACTACTACAACTACTACTACAGTAATACTACTACTACTACTACTACTACTCCTGTCAATTAAAATAACTATAATTACTTGAACTGCTAATATTATCCCAACATTGATGTATGTGTAATAAAATACAATCCAAATTCTGAAGCTAATTTCCATACACTATGCACATCTATTTCCATGTATGCTTGATAAAGTCCCAGCGATCAGCAGTGTGTAAATATAGACGCAGCAGTTCAGTCATAGCGAAAGGGGAACAGAGAGCACAAGACTGATCAAAGTGTTTGTCATTACAAGTCGATGGAGAAATGACTGTACAAATTGGGCAATGGTTACCCTATTCCATTTTTTTTTTCCATATTGAGAGCCTAGGGTTTTTGGTTTGAACAGTCGAGTGCATATAATGCATTTCTTATACTATAATGTAAAAAGACAATCAAAGAGAATTTGACTTTGCACTTACTCCCCTGGCCCAAATCAGACACACACACACACACACACACACACACACACACACACACACACACACACACACACACACACACACACACACACACACACACACACACACACACACACACACACACACACACACACACACACACACACACACACACACACACACACACACACACACACTAGTGATGAGCAGGTCAGCTTTTTGTTCATCCACAACCGCCCGACTCTATATGATAAATCTGAGGGCCGCACCCAACCCTAACCTGCAAACATAGAAAATGTGCTGTACAGTCAGAGATAGTCGAACACTTTTTTTGACAGGCCTTTTTACATAGGCTTAAGTTTCTGCTTATAATTTCTGACCTTTTGGTGGGCTATTTGTTAGTCAACTTGTCTATAATAAGATACATGCAGCTTCTCTTCTGTCATTACCTTTTGCACGAGAAGACTAAATAAGCCCTTGCTTACCAGAATAACGTCATAAATCGATAGAATCTAGTTGACATTGGTAAAGTTACCTCAGCTTCTCTCGTGCAGCATAGACGTCTAGGGACCGGGGAGAAAGTGCAATTACTCTAAAAGAAACTGGAAAGATTTTCCATGCAAAATGTTATGGCATCAGTTTAATCGGTTTTAAGGAAATGAATAGCTGTTAAAACTACCCAACATGTTTTGAATAAGATTTCAGTTTGGCTTGGATGCGTATTTTACGTGGTTGAAACACTATCAGCTTTTTTGATGCTGATAAAGATAACACCACCACTTTTACAGACGGTCCCTAAGAGCACGTTCATTCTCGCAAGATGTTGAAAGCAACACATTTCTCCAATCCTGTTCCTGAGTCAAAATGTACATTTGTTGTATGATTTGAACTAGACCGACAGATTTCAGCTAGTCTTCCATTTAACCCGTCGGAACAGTATAGTTCCCTCGATCCCCGTCTTGTGACTGTCACGTTTGTACAGGGCATCACAATCATCACAACATATCCTGCAGTTCTATCATCATCTTTAAGCACTTCACCAAATCTTTCCCGAACGTTAGACTACTGTTCTGGACCTCCTTATTTATTTTCAACTCTCTCATTTGCAGCTTTTCTCTTACTGAATTCAACTCTAACGTTGTCCTTTCTTTGTCTTTTTCTGCCCAAGTTCCCCCAAAAATGTGGCAATTGCCATGCTACATTTAGGCCTTAAAGCTTAGCTTAGGCTACGCACTAGTGGCAGGTAAAAAATGATTAGAGATAAAAAATGAAATGTAGCTCATACATAGGCTATGAACTGTACAAGAATGATACATTCATGGGTTTGAATGGGTTGCTTTCTCTTTATTCAACCTGCCCGCCACCTGCCCGCCGTAATCCAATATTTCATGACTCTAAACCCGCCCCGCGGATGTAACCGCAGTGACTGCGGGGCATGAGTCAACCTGCGCATCACACACACACACACACACACACACACACAATACAATGAAAACATAATGTTCTGTCCATCATGAATGACATGACTCACAAAGGTGTTATTCCACTCTAACTGTCAGTCAGACATCGAGTTCTTAGAGCCACAAGAAAGGTCAAATGACTCAACCCAAACCAACTGGGTCAAAGGGCTTTTAAAAAAAAAAACTAGTTTGAATGAGAATGCTGTTTTGTACTGTTCTCCCTGATGAGTAGCGGGTATCTGGTGTCTGATCACGTTTCAGCCCAGAGTAGGGATCTGCGATGGACGTCTGATGCAGCAGAAATACGTTGCTGAATGTAACAGAAGCTCTCCATCCATAGAGGAGAGGAGGAGAGGAGTTAGAGAGAAGAGAGAGGAGAGGATAGAGGGAATGCAGACTGTTTTTTGGGTCCTTTGACAAAGTATGTGACGGTGGATGCGAATGCGATTGTGTCTGTGCATGTGTGTGAGAGAGTACTACTCCCTCCCTGTGTGTGGTGGCTTACTCTGCAGGGTGCCTGAGGTAATCCTGAGAGTGGCCAGGGTGATATGGGAGATAGCTGATTGGGCTACAGGCCAGGTCAGCCTTCCAGGTCCTGACCCATTCTCAAACAGGATGATCCCCGCTGAGGCTGATCCCCTCAGAAGTTACTATTAACATACACACACACACACAGAGTCAGAAACACCTTTACACACATGTATGTACTGTTTAAACACATGCTCAAAGATGCATGAATCCACACAAACACACTTTCATAATCTAGGCCTATACATAGGGACAGAGGCAGGCACACAGTGGATCAGTACAATTGTGCGCTAAGAGACACAGCGTAGTGCTCATAGAGAGAGAGAGAGAGAGAGAGAGAGAGAGAGAGAGAGAGAGAGAGAGAGAGAGAGAGAGAGAGAGAGAGAGAGAGAGGGCTGTAACGTATAGCCTCGCTAATTACTGTGAATCTTCATTGGTACAGCCTAAAGCAGGCTTAGAACAGTTCTGGGAGAAAATCCCCCTGTGTAGTGGTACAGGCCGTCAGCCCCGGGGGTATAAATAGGGCAGCTATGGCTCCTTAAGCTGGCTTTTACACAGTATCAGTTAAAAATATGACTTGGCTAATTACATCCAGGTCAGCCACTCAGCAGAGTGGGAAATGGGAACCTACTCTTCTCCTCCGAACTCTCCTCTTCCTTTACTGGGGCGGCAGGTGCCTAGTGGTTAGAGCGTTGGGCCTGTAACTGAAAGGTTGCTAGATCGAATCCCTGAGCTGACAAGGTAAAAATCTGTCGTTCTGCCCCTGAACAAAGCAGTTAACCCACTGTTCCTAGGCCGTAATTGAAAATAAGAATTTGTTCTTAACTGACTTGCCTAGTTAAATAAAGGTAAAATAAAAAAAAATGAAAACTCCTCACCCTCTGTCTGGAGAGTACTACAGCAGACCTCCTTTCTCTCTCTCTCTCTCTCTCTCTCTCTCTCACACACACAGACACAACACACAGAGTTTTGTTTGACTAACCTTGTGGGGACACACAATTTAGTCCCATTCAAAATCCTAATTTCCATAACCACTAGCCATAAACCTAACCCGAACCTTAACCCCAAAACCTAATCTGAACCCTGACCTAAAACGAACCCTAGAAAACCCCTAGAAAAAGCTTTTGACCCTGTGGGGACTAACAAAACTTCCCCCTTGTGGGGACTTCTGGTCCACACACCCACACACACACACACACACACACACACACACACACACACACACGGTTTCCATGTGTTTGACGCCATTCCATTTGCTCCGTTTCAGCCATTATTATGAACCTCCCTCCCCTCAGTAGCCTCTACTTGAGTTATTCTAAAAACCTCTCTGCTGACATTTTAGCATGGGGGCGTTGTGTTCTTTTCCTTCATTGACATTTAGCTGTCATCCGATGGAGTTTTATTTGATCAGATTTCCACCACCTAACAGTCATACCATGGTGTATCAGAAGTATAGCAAACCATAGAGTGGGCTTTGGGCTTTGATGGGGTTGCATTGCATGCAACACCACACACACACACACACACACACACACACACACACACACACACACACACACACACACACACACACACACACACACACACACACACACACACACACACACACACACACACACACACACACACACACACACACGCACGCACGCACACACACACACATGCACACCCACTATTTTATCACCCATCCTCAATGATACATGTAAATAACGTATAGCATCATATCCTGCCCCTATGCTCCCGTGGCTGGTTGAATTGGTGTCATATTTGTGTCCTGGATAATCTTCCGCCACGCTGACCCTCAAAACGGGGGCCGTCCTCAGGGGTGCATGCTTAGTCCCCCTGCTTAGTCCCCTGTACTCCCTGTTCACACATGATTGCCTGATCACTGACGACGATGAGACAGCCTACATGGAGGAGGTCAGAGACTTGACAGTGTGCTGCCAGGACAACAATCTCTCCCTCAACGTGAGCAAGACAAAGGAGATGATCGTGGACTACAGGATAAGGAGGGCCGAGTATGCCCCCATTCACATCGATGAGTTCCTTGGTGTCCACATCACAAAGGACCTATCATGGTCCAAACACACCAAGACAGTCGTAAAGAGGGCAAGACAACGCCTATTCCCCCTCTGGAGGCTGAAAAGATTTGGCATGGGTCCTCAGATCCTCAAAAAGCTCTACAGTTGCACCATCGAGAGCATCCTGACTGTTTGCATCACCGCTTGGTATGGCTACTGCTCGGCATCCGACAGCAAGCCACTATAGATGGTAGTGAGTACAGCCCAGTACATCAGTGGGGCCGAGTTTCCTGCCATCCAGGACCTCTATACCAGGTGGTGTCAGAAGAAGGCCCAAAGACTCCAGCCACCCAAGTTATAGACTGTTCTCTCTGCTACCGCATGCCAAGCGGTACTGGAGCTCCATGTCTAAGACAAACAGGCTCCTTAACAGCTTCTACCCCCAAGGCATAGGACTGCTGAACAGATATCAAATGGCTACCCAGACTACTTGCATTGACCCCATTATTATTTTATTTTTTTACACTAACTCTCTTGCACATGCTCGATGTGCACTCACTGAGCTCTAACCACACACTCACACATACTACACTGACACTCCAACACACACACACACACACATTCCTTCACACTCTTCACATACGCTGTTGCTGCTGCTCGCTGTTAATTATCTATGCATAATCACTTCAACCCTACCTACATGTACATATTACCTCAATTACCTCGACTAACCTGTACCCCTGCACATTGACTTGGTATCGATACCCCTTGTGTATAGCTTTGTTATTGTTATTTTATTGTGTCACTATTTTTCCTTTAGTTTCTTAATTAAGCAGATTCTTTCAACTTAAAAAAAAACCTCTGCATTGTTGGTTAGGTACTCGTAAGTAAGCATTTCACGTTAAGGTCTACAGCTGTTTTTATTCGGGCGACGGATAACATTTGATTCGATGTTAATTGAGATGCATTACTTATGCAAATAACCGCATCACCACAGGATAGTATCCAGAGATGCTCATTATTTGCACTTAGGCCTATAGGCTATGTGTTCCATGTCAAACTGTACCAGCACCCCTAGCAAGCTGTAACCCCCATGCGGTACTGTGACACACGCAAACAGCAGTCTTTATTGACCGCAAATCCGACCAGATTAGCCAAGCTCAGAGCACCTGGTGGGAGCAGAGCTCCTGCGCTATGAGATCAGTGACCCGCTTACCAGGGAGACAGAGGGAGGGAGGGTGAGAGTAGAAGAGGTGGGTAGAAAGAGAGAGAGAGAGGGAGGAAGGGAGGGAGGAAGGGAGATGAATGGCTGCTGGTGAGAGAGAGGGAGAAGAGGGAGGAAGGGAGGGAGGAAGGGAGATGAATGATTGCTGTTGAGAGAGAGAGAGGGAGAAGAGGGAGGAAGGGAGGGAGGAAGGGAGAAGAATGGTTTCTGGTGAGAGAGAGAGGGAGAAGAGGGAGGAAGGGAGGGAGGAAGGGAAATTAATGGTTGCTGGTGAGAGAGAGGGAGAAGAGGGAGGAAGGTAGGGGGGGATATATAAAGAGAAAGAGTGGGGAGAGAGGACGGGAAAGGGAAGTGATAGAGCCAGAGAGAGGGGACGGAGAAAGAGAGAGAGCTAGAAAGAGAGCGAGCGAGAGAGAGAGAGAGAGACAGAGAGAGACTTCTGGCCAGGGACGATCAGTGTTTTCTCCAAATAGCTATGGTAACAAACTGTCAGTAACAGTCAAACATACAGTATGGTTCTGTCTATCACCATGGAGACCAGAGCCCGAGAAGAGCCCGTCATCACCAAGGTGACAGCAGTTAAGGAACAGAAAGTATCATGTGTTGATTTCCGTAGTCACCTGGAGTAGCAGCAATTATCTGGAGCAGTCAGATGTGCTGTGATCAGTGTTACACACTAACACCTTGACAGCTATATCAGGAGATGGTGTGATACTGTACACTGTGATTACTCAAACACATATACATCCACCTACATCCACCACATTACATAATATATACATCTCCTCGTTCGCTTGAACCATTACATAATATAAAACTATTTGCTGGGACCTATATTACAAACATCAATCACCTTTGACACCCAATCAAAGTTTGATTCAACCAAAATAATGGTGTTATTTTAGTAGAGCCAACTAGAACCCTCTCAGAGATTTTAAAAGATATTGAAAAAGAAAGTTAATGTACAGTACATAAGCCCAGATGATACACTCAGGCCACATCTATGTCTCTCTGTCTCTGTCTTTCTGTCTCTCTGTCTCTCTCAGTCTCCCTGTCTCTCTCTCTCTGTCTCTATCTCGCATTCTCTCTCTCTCCATCTCTCTCTGTATCTGTCTCTCTCTTGTGCGTTTTACACTGAGTCCAAATTTTTTAATTTACAATACCGTCTTCCTTTTCCCTGCTTTAAAAAAAATATCTGATAGGTGAAGCGGGAAACAATCCCTGTACTTTAAATTCAATGAACAGACCTACAGTATTATGTTAAAAAATGATGTCTATTGTGTTTAAGTTTCTTTGGGATGGTGTATATTCAATAGATTTATTAAAATATATGCCCACCCACATCTGCACACCCCTACTCCCACCTGCACAACTGGATGTATAAAAGGCGTATGCTAGCAAGACATTTCAAAAAATGCAAGACTGAATGAAAAGGGGGTTATCTTGACAGTTTTTCCTTCTTCGGGTAACATACTGTCAATTATGTCTGAAATAGCTACCGCTCTCTCTCTCTCTCTCTTTCACTCGTACCTGTGTGTATACGGACTCTGTGTGTGCATGCGCAAGCCTGCATGATTTTCATTGTGTGTGTCTCTCTATGTGAGGAGAAAGGGAATGAGCAGGGCCTCGCCAGTGGATGTGGTGTGGGAGTATGGTAGGAGGAAGAGGTCAGAGGTCAGGACCCCTGCTATAGACTCAGCATGGCGGAGGAGGCCAACATTGCTGTACTCTTGTCTCCTGTCTGAGTCATATGTCTTACGCTGACTGTTGTAATCGCACACATGCACGCGCACACCTGTAGCTGTTTGGAGCTAAGGTTAGAACTTGGGGAGGTGAAGCTGATCCTGGATCTGTGCCAATGAGTGAGCCGTTAGCTCAGGTCCAGGAAACTGAAGGAAACTGTAGTGTAGTTGTGTGTTGCAGTGCTGTGTGGTTTTCGGCTTTACTATTGGAGTAGTGAGCAGCCTCCACTATCACTTTGCTGCCCTGCTGATCACTGAATGTGCTTACCCTCTCCCAGGGTTTAGAATAGGAACCACACAGAACTAGGGAGACTCACATTCACACACGCTGACGCAAAAAAACCACTCATTGACTCACACAAACACTAGTGATGCGCAGGTTGACTCATAACCTGTAGTCCCCGCGGTTAGGGTCATGAAATACTGTGTGGATGAAAGACGTGCGGCTTGAACAAAGAGAAAACAATGCATTAAAAATCCATAAATGTATAATTATTGTACAATTCATATCTATGGGCTACATTCAGGTTCTTCTTTCATCATTTGTATGTTGCGTTAGTGCGTAAGCCTAAGCTTTACGACCTAACTTAGCGCCAATTGCCAGATTCTTTTGGGGACATGGGCAGAAAAATATAATGTCGATCCACTGAGGGAAAAAGGACAACGTCGGAGTTTAATTAAATAACATTAAAAAATGAAGAGTTGAAAATGTATAGAAGAAAGGGCCAGAAAAGTGAAGATTTGGTGAAGTGGCAGAATTAACCATTTCTTGCAGTAAAATAATACATCAGATTCAACTCAAGAATAGGAGTGGAGAAATATGATTTATTTATTTCAGCATCTTGAGAAAATGAATGTGCGGTTAAGGACAGTCTGTAAAGCTGCTATCTTTATCAGCATAAAAGCTGATAATATTTCAACCACATAAAATATGCATCCAAACCCGAACTCTTATCAAAAACATGTTTTGTCGTTTTAGCAGCTTTTCATTTCCTTAAAACCTGTCAAACTGATGTCATTAGAAAATGTCGCACAGAAAATATTTCCCGTAGTTTTTTTTTTATTGCTTTTTCTCCCCGGTCCCTAAACGTCTTCGCTACCTGAGGTAAGCAGAGAAGATAGAGGAAAGAGAAAACGCACTCAACCAAAGTCAACTAGATTGAAGCATTCATTCTATCAATGTATTACATTCTTCTGGTGAGAAAGGGTGTAATTAGTCTTCTAGGGCAACAAGTCATGGTAGAAGAAAAGCTGCTTGTAAGTTGACTAACAAATATCCTACCAAAATGTCAGATAATATAAGTAGAAACACAGACCTGTCAAAAAAATCACCACCATCTCTGACTGTACAGCGCATGTTCTACATTTGTCATGTCGTGTGTGTAGGTGGCAGGGAAGTGAGGCGCAGGAGAATCAAACTTGGTATAATGGAGTAGTTCAATAACGTAGAACAAACTCCAAAACCAAAGTACATAATAAAATAAACTTGGGTACAAGAACCCGTCGCGCACCAATCCGTAAATCACGAGCATAACAATAAACAATCTCCGACAAGGACATGAGGGGAAACAGAGGGTTAAATACACAACATGCAATGAATGGGATTGGAACCAGGTGTGTAGGAAGACAAGACAAAACCAATGGAAAATGAAACATGGATCAATGATGGCTAGAAGACCGACAATATTTGCGGGTTAGGGTCAGATGTGGGGCTCAGCTTTTCACTTTATCACGTATAGCATATAGTCTGAAGGTTGTGAATGGGTTATTAACAGTTGGGGGCGGTGTGGCTGAATAAACAGCTGACCCGCGCATCACTAAACACACACGCGCACGCACGCACGCACACACACACACACGCACGCACGCACACACACACACACAAACATAAAACCAGTTCTCCTGTCCTGTATTTCCACCTGAGTTTGGTGTGAAAGGGTGTAATGGGAGTCCCTTAGCTCTTCCCTTTTCCCTACATCCACCGCTGCCCATCTCTCTCCACATTTGTGTCTCTCTCCACCTCTCTACCCATCTCTCTCCCTCTTACTTTCTCTCTCTTGCTCTTTCTGCTTGAGTGTGCTCCCTAACAACTAGAGGAAGAGAGAAATGGAGAGTGCTGGAGTGTAATGACTGTCAACTCGGGGGGCAGGAGGTGTGTCTGTGTTGTTTCCTTTATGTCTGCATGTGAATGTGTAACTTTTACATGCATATGTGTGTGTGTATGTGTATGTATTTATGAAGCAGTGTGTGGGTGTGTGTGTGTGTATTAATCAATGTGCGTGTGTGTGTGTGTGTGCGTGCGTAAATTATTAATGTAGGTGGAGATGCATGGCAGGGTGTGAAGGAGCCCTGTGATAATGACATGCATTATGTAACATGCAGATTGCATAAGGCAGATGGGTATTTTAGGCCCACATATTGAGGATTTATAAGTAATTTTGCAGTGGGTGTACTGTATGTATGCCTGTCTGTGTGTACATTTGTGCAGAGAGAATGAATGTGAAAGATATACCAAGTAAAACGTCCAAAAGGACTAATTCGAGGCAGAGTTGGAGCAGTAAACGCAAAAAACAAAGCTTGGTTTACTTTTGTTCACTTTAATCCATTGTACAGAGAAGTAATGTGTTTGAGTGTGTGTATGTGTTTTTTGGTTACTGTACAGTGGGGAGAACAAGTATTTGATACACTGCCGATTTTGCAGGTTTTCCTACTTACAAAGCATGTAGAGGTCTGTCATTTTTATCATAGGTACACTTCAACTGTGAGAGACGGAATCTAAAACAAAAATCCAGAAAATCACATTGTATGATTTTTAAGTAATTTATTTGCATTTTATTGCATGACATAAGTATTTGATCACCTACCAACCAGTAAGAATTCCGGCTCTCACAGACCTGTTAGTTTTTCTTTAAGAAGCCCTCCTGTTCTCCACTCATTACCTGTATTAACTGCACCTGTTTGAACTCGTTACCTGTATAAAAGACACCTGTCCACACACTCAATCAAACAGACTCCAACCTCTCCACAATGGCCAAGACCAGAGAGCTGTGTAAGGACATCAGGGATAAATTGTAGACCTGTACAAGGCTGGGATGGGCTACAGGACAATAGCCAAGCAGCTTGGTGAGAAGGCAACAACTGTTGGCACAATTATTAGAAAATGGAAGAAGTTCAAGATGACGGTCAATCACCCTCGGTCTGGGGCTCCATGCAAGATCTCACCTCGTGGGGCATCAATGATCATGAGGAATGTGAGGGATCAGCCCAGAACTACACGGCAGGACCTGGTCAATGACCTGAAGAGAGCTGGGACCACAGTCTCAAAGAAAACCATTAGTAACACACTACGCCGTCATGGATTAAAATCCTGCAGCGCACGCAAGGTCCCCCTGCTCAAGCCAGCGCATGTCCAGGCCCGTCTGAAGTTTGCCAATGACCATCTGGATGATCCAGAGGAGGAATGGGAGAAGGTCATGTGGTCTGATGAGACAAAAATAGAGCTTTTTGCTCTAAACTCCACTCGCCGTGTTTGGAGGAATAGAAGGATGAGTACAACCCCAAGAACACCATCCCAACCGTGAAGCATGGAGGTGGAAACATCATTCTTTGGGGATGCTTTTCTGCAAAGGGGACAGGACGACTGCACCGTATTGAGGGGAGGATGGATGGGGCCATGTATCACGAGATCTTGACCAACAACCTCCTTCCCTCAGTAAGAGCATTGAAGATGGGTCGTGGCTGGGTCTTCCAGCATGACAACGACCCGAAACACACAGCCAGGGCAACTAAGGAGTGGCTCCGTAAGAAGCATCTCAAGGTCCTGGAGTGGCCTAGCCAGTCTCCAGACCTGAACCCAATAGAAAATCTTTGGAGGGAGCCGAAAGTCCGTATTGCCCAGCGACAGCCCCGTAAACCTGAAGGATCTGGAGAAGGTCTGTATGGAGGAGTGGGCCAAAATCCCTGCTGCAGTGTGTGCAAACCTGGTCAAGAACTACAGGAAACGTATGATCTCTGTAATTGCAAACAAAGGTTTCTGTACCAAATATTCAGTTCTGCTTTTCTGATGTATCAAATACTTATGTCATGCAATAAAATGCAAATTAATTACTTAAAAATCATACAATGTGATTTTCTGGATTTTTGTTTTAGATTCCTTCTCTCACAGTTGAAGTGTACCTATGATAAAAATTACAGACCTCTACATGCTTTGTAAGTAGGAAAACCTGCAAAATTGTCAGTGTATCAAATACTTGTTCTCCCCACTGTATATGTAAGCCAATGGGTATACCACACGTGCAGTACTGTACGTGCACTCTGAAAGGGGATGTATGTACTATATGCACATCTGTTTTCGTTTGAATATCTGGTCTAAGGTCCTAATCCCTATACATTTGACCTCAGAGAGCTGTGTCCTGCAGAGTTTGCTGACAAGTCACCACACACACACACGCGCACAGGGTTGGGGAGTAACGGATTACATATAATCCGTTACATGTACGGCATTACAAAGAAACGGTAACTGTAATCCGTTACGTTACCAGCAAAAAAATTACAATCAGATTACAGATACTTTTGAAACACTAGATGATTACTTTCAGGATGACTTTTAAATTCAGAAAGGATGCTGGCGGGAGAAAAATATGTGACACTCTGTTTTTTAAGTTTGTTCCACCTGAGCGAGTCTGACCACAAGTCAGAGACCACTGTGATGACACACCAAACGTGTTTGAAGGATCGCGGGAAAAAAAGCAGGAATAGGCTTTTGTAGGCTACAGTCCAAGCTATGTCTTCCAATGGTGTGACTGTTGTCGGCATCCAAAGATGTTGTCGGCATTCACTTTTGATAGACTTAAAGGGGCAATCTGTAGTTGCTACATCCATTTTTATATATACAGTACACAGTGCCAGTCAAAAGTTTGGACACACCTACTCATTCTGGGGTTTTTCTTTATTTGTGTTATTTTCTACATTGTAGAATAATAGTGATGACATAAAAACGATGAAATAACACATATGGATTCACGTAGTAACCAAACATGTGTTAAACAAATTATTTTATATTTTATATTTGAGATTCTTCAAAGTAGCCACACTTTGAATTGATAACAGCTTTGCACGCTCTTGGCATTCTCTCAACCAGCTTCATGAGGTAGTCACCTGGAATGGATTTCAATTAACAGGTGTGCCTTGTTAAAGGTTAATTTGTGGAATTTCTTTCCATATCATGCATTTGAGACAATCAGTTATGTTGTGACATGGTACAGTAGGGGTGGTATACAGAAGATAGCCCTATTTGGTAAAAGACCAAGTCCATATTATGGCAAGAAGAGCTCAAATAAACAAAGAGAAATGAGAGCCCATCATTACTTTAAGACATGAAGGTCAGTCAATTCTGAACATTTCAAGAAGTTTGAAAGACTCTTCATGTGCAGCCACAAAAACCATCAAGCGCTATGATTAAATTGGCTCTCATGAGGACCAGGAAAGGAAAGGTAGACCCAGAGTTACCTCTGCTGCAGAGGATAAGTTCATTAGTTACCAGCCTCAGAAATTGCATCCCAAATATATGCTTCACAAAGTTCAAGTAGCAGACACATCTTAACATCAACTGTTCAGAGAAGACGGCATGAATCAGGCCTTCATGGTCAAATTGCTGCAAAGAAACCAGTAGTAAAGGACACCAATAAGAATAGACTTGCTTGGGCCAAAAGAACATGAGCAATGGACATTAGATGATTCCAACTTTGAGATTTTTGGTTCCACCCGAAAAGAGGCCAAAGGGGGTGTTGGCTTTGG
Organism: Salvelinus alpinus; assembly: GCF_045679555.1. Classification (NCBI taxonomy): domain Eukaryota; kingdom Metazoa; phylum Chordata; class Actinopteri; order Salmoniformes; family Salmonidae; genus Salvelinus; species Salvelinus alpinus. The sequence goes on from NC_092113.1 coordinate 3,910,357, forward strand.
GGATGACCAGTGAAAAATACCTGCTGGAACGTGTGCTACGGGTGGGTGTTGTTATGGTGACAAGAGGGCTGAGATAAGGCGGAACTTTACCTAGCAAAGACTTTTAGATGACCTGGAGCCAGTGGGTTTGGTGACAAATATGTAGCGAGGGCCAGCCAACGGGAGCATACAGGTCGCAGTGGTGGGTAGTATATGGGGCTTTGGTGATAAAATGGATGGCACTGTGATAGACTACATCCAATTTGCTGAGTAGAGTGTTGGAGGCTATTTTGTAAATTACATCGCCGAATTAAGAATCGGTAGGATCGTCAGTTTTACGACGGTATGTTTGGCAGCATGAGTAAAGGAGGCTTTGTTGCGAAATAGGAAGCCAATTCTAGATTTAATTTTGGATTGGAGATGCTTAATGTGAGTCTGGAAGGAGAGTTTACAGTCTAACCAGACACCTAGGTATTTGTTGTTGTCCACATATTCTAAGTCAGAACCGTCCAGAGTAGTGATACTAGGCGGGCAGGTGCAGGCAGCAATCGGTTGAAGAGCATGCATTTAGTTTTACTAGTATTTAAGAGCAGTTGGAGGCCACGGTAGGAGTGTTGTATGGCATTGAAGCTCATTTGGAGGTTTGTTAACACAGTGTCCAAAGAAGGGCCCGATGTATACAGAATGGTGTCGACTGCGTAGAGGTGGATCAGAGAATCACCAGCAGCAAGAGCGACATCATTTAAATATACAGAGAAAAGAGTCAGCCCAAGAATTGAACCCTGTGGCACCCCCATAGAGACTGCCCGAGGTCCGGACAACAGGCCTTCCGATTTGACACACTGAACTCTATTTGAGAAGTAGTTGGTGAACCAGGCGAGGCAGTCATTTGAGAAACCAAGGCTATTGAGTTTGCCGATAAGAATGTGGTGATTGACAGAGTCGAAAGCCTTGGCCAGGTCGATGAAAACGGCTGCACAGTACTGTCTTTTATATATGGCGGTTATGATATAGTTTAGGACCTTGAGCGTGGCTGAGGTGCACCCATGACCAGCTCAGAAACCAGATTGCATAGTGGAGAAGGTACGGTGGGAATCGAAATGGTCGGTGATCTGTTTGTTAACTTGCCTTTCGAAAACTTTAGAAAGGCAGGGCAGGATGGATCTAGAGTGTCACTCCCTTTGAAGAGGGGGATGATCGCGGCAGCTTTCCAATCTTTGGGGATCTCAGACAATGCAAAAGAGAGGTTGACCAGGCTAGTAATAGGGGTTGCAACAATTTCAGCTGATCATTTTAGAAAGAGAGGGTCCAGATTGTCTAGCCCAGCTGATTTGTAGGGATCCAGATAATGCAGCTCTTTCAGAACATCATCTACCTGGATTTGGGTAAAGTAGACGCGGGGGAGCTTGGGCAAGTTGCTGCCGGGGGTGCAGAGCTGTTGTCCGGGGTAGGGATAGCCAGGTGGAAAGCATGGCCAGCCGTAGAAAAATGCTTTTTGAAATTCTGGATCATCGTAGATTTATCAGCGGTGGCGGTGTTTCCTAGCCTCAGTGCAGTGGGCAGCTGGGAAGAGGTGCTCTTATTCTCCATGGACTTTACAGTGTCCCGAAACTTTTTTGGAATTAGTGCTACAGGATGCAAATTTCTGTTTGAAAAAGCTAGCCTTAGCTTTCCTAACTTTCTGTGTGTATTGGTTCCTCACTTCCCTGAAAAGTTGAATATCACGGGGGCTGTTTGATGCTAATGCAGTACGCCACAGGATGTTTTTGTGCTGGTCAAGGGCAGTCAAGTCTTGAGTGATCCAAGGGCTATATCTGTTCTTAGTTCTACATTGTTTGAATGGGGCATGCTTATTTAAGATGGTGAGGAAAGCACTTTTAAAGATTAACCAGGCATCCTCTAATGACAGGATGAGGTCAATATCCTTCCAGCATACCCAGGCCAGGTCGATTAGAAAGCCTGCTCGCTGAAGTGTTTTAGGGAGCGTTTGATGGTGATGAGGGGTGTTTGTTTGACCGCGGGCCCATTACGGACGCAGGCAATGAGGCAGTGATCGCTGCGATCCTGGTTGAAGACAGCAGAGTTGTATTTAGAGGGCAAGCTGGTTTGGATGATATCTATGAGGGTGCCCATGTTTACGGATTTAGAGTTGTACCTCAAATCAAATCAAATTTTATTAGTCACATACACATGGTTAGCAGATGTTAATGCGAGTGTAGCGAAATGCTTGTGCTTCTAGTTCCGACAATGCAGTAATAACCAACAAGTAATCTAACCTAACAATTCCACAACTACTACCTTATACACACACACAAGTGTAAAGGGATAAAGAATATGTACATAAAGATATATGAATGAGTGGTGGTACAGAACGGCATGTCAAGATGCAGTAGATGGTATAGAGTACGGTATATACATATGAGATGAGTACTGTAGGGTATGTAAACATAAAGTGGCATAGTTTAAAGTGGCTAGTGGTACATGTATTACATAAAGATGGCAAGATGCAGTAGATGATATAGAGTACAGTATATACATATGAGATGGGTAATGTAGGGTATGTAAACATTATATTAAGTGGCATTGTTTAAAGTGGCTAGTGGTACATTTTTACATAATTTCCATCAATTCCCATTTTTAAAGTGGCTGGAGTTGAGTCAGTATGTTGGCAGCGGCCGCTAAATGTTAGTGGTGGCTGTTTAACAGTCTGATGGCCTTGAGATAGAAGCTGTTTTTCAGTCTCTCGGTCCCTGCTTTGATGCACCTGTACTGACCTCGCCTTCTGGATGATAGCGGGGTGAACAGGCAGTGGCTTGGGTGGTTGTTGTCCTTGATGATCTTTATGGCCTTCCTGTGACATCGGGTGGTGTAGGTGTCCTGGAGGGCAGGTAGTTTGCCCCCGGTGGTGCGTTCTGCAGACCTCACTACCCTCTGGAGAGCCTTACGGTTGTGGGCGGAGCAGTTGCCGTACCAGGCGGTGATACAGCCCGACAGGATGCTCTCGATTGTGCATCTGTAGAAGTTTGTGAGTGCTTTTGGTGACAAGCCGAATTTCTTCAGCCTCCTGAGGTTGAAGAGGCGCTGCTGCGCCTTCTTCACAACGCTGTCTGTGTGGGTGGACCAATTCAGTTTGTCCGTGATGTGTACACCGAGGAACTTAAAACTTTCCACCTTCTCCACTACTGACCCGTCGATGTGGATAGGGGGGTGCTCCCTCTGCTGTTTCCTGAAGTCCACAATCATCTCCTTTGTTTTGTTGACGTTGAGTGTGAGGTTATTTTCCTGACACCACACTCCAAGGGCCCTCACCTCCTCCCTGTAGGCCGTCTCGTCGTTGTTGGTAATCAAGCCTACCACTGTAGTGTCATCCGCAAACTTGATGATTGAGTTGGAGGCGTGCATGGCCACGCAGTCGTGGGTGAACAGGGAGTACAGGAGAGGGCTCAGAACGCACCCTTGTGGGGCCCCAGTGTTGAGGATCAGCGGGGTGGAGATGTTGTTACCTACCCTCACCACCTGGGGGCGGCCCGTCAGGAAGTCCAGGACCCAGTTGCACAGGGCGGGGTCGAGACCCAGGGTCTCGAGCTTGATGACGAGTTTGGAGGGTACTATGGTGTTAAATGCTGAGCTGTAATCGATGAACAGCATTCTCACATGGGTATTCCTCTTGTCCAGATGGGTTAGGGCAGTGTGCAGTGTGGTTGCGATTGCGTCGTCTGTGGACCTATTGGGTCGGTAAGCAAATTGGAGTGGGTCTAGGGTGTCCGGTAGGGTGGAGGTGATATGGTCCTTGACTAGTCTCTCAAAGCACTTCATGATGACGGAAGTGAGTGCTACGGGGCGGTAGTCGTTTAGCTCAGTTACCTTAGCTTTCTTGGGAACAGGAACAATGGTGGCCCTCTTGAAGCATGTGGGAACAGCAGACTGGGATAAGGATTGATTGAATATGTCCGTAAACACACCAGCCAGCTGGTCTGCGCATGCTCTGAGGACGCGGCTGGGAATGCCGTCTGGGCCTGCAGCCTTGCGAGGGTTAACACGTTTAAATGTTTTACTCACCTCGGCTGCAGTGAAGGAGAGCCCGCAGGTTTTGGTAGGGGGCCGTGTCAGTGGCACTGTATTGTCCTCAAAGCGGGCAAAAAAGTTGTTTAGCCTGTCTGGGAGCAAGACATCCTGGTCCGCGACGGGGCTGGTTTTCTTTTTGTAATCCGTGATTGACTGTAGACCCTGCCACATACCTCTTGTGTCTGAGCTGTTGAATTGCGACTCGATTTTGTCTCTGTACTGGGACTTAGCCTGTTTGATTGCCTTGCGGAGAGAATAGCTACACTGTTTGTATTCGGTCATGCTTCCGGTCACCTTGCCCTGGTTAAAAGCAGTGGTTCGCGCTTTCAGTTTCACGCGAATGCTGCCGTCAATCCACGGTTTCTGGTTTGGGAATGTTTTAATCGTTGCTGTGGGTACGACATCGTCAATGCACTTCCTAATGAACTCGCTCACCGAATCAGCATATTCGTCAATATTGTTGTTGGACGCAATGCGGAACATATTCCAATCCGCGTGATCGAAGCAGTCTTGAAGCGTGGATTCAGATTGGTCGGACCAGCGTTGAACAGACCTGAGCGCGGGAGCTTGTTGTTTTAGTTTCTGTTTGTAGGCTGGAATCAACAAAATGGAGTCGTGGTCAGCTTTTCCGAAAGGGGGGCGGGGGAGGGCCTTATATGCGTCGCGGAAATTAGTATAACAATGATCTAGGGTTTTTCCAGCCCTGGTAGCACAATCGATATGCTGGTAGGTTCCTTGATAATTTGTGTGCGATTTAGGGCATCTACCTTAGATTGTAGGACGCCGGGATGCTAAGCATATCCCAGTTTAGGTCAGCTAACAGTACGAACTCTGAAGATAGATGGGGGGCAATCAATTCACACATGGTGTCCAGGGCACAGCTGGGGGCTGAGGGGTCTATAACAAGCAGCAACAGTAAGTGACTTATTTCTGGAAAGGTTGATTTTTAAAAGTAGAAGCTCGCTGGGATTGTGATACAGTGAATTATAAATTAAATAATTTGTCTGTCAACAATTGCTGGAAAAATGACTTGTGTCATGCACAAAGTAGATGTCCTAACCGACTTGTTTTAACTATAGTTTGTTAACAAGACATTTGTGGAGTGGTTGAAAAACGAGTTTTAATGACTCCAACCTAAGTGTATGTCAACTTCCGACTTCAACTGTATCCATTGATTCTTGAACTGTCACACTTCATGAGCACCTAAAATAGTTTTTCTCCAATGTTTGTAAATATTTTAAACGTAAACAAACACTGTGTAACCTTGTAACATGGGGGGATTTGCCCTTTAAACAGCTGCATATTATCAAGATATCAAAGTGGAAACAATATTTTTTTTTTTAAGTAGGCCTGTATATCAAATGCAGCATATGTCAAACATTTTTCAGATTTAAATAGCACTTTTCAGTAGTGCTCAAAGCATGCCATTCCATGAGCGCAGCATTTATTTTTCAACTTGAATCAATGAGCTCAATCAGTCCTCCATGACAACAAAATCCTAAACAGAGTAGGGATGGCTAATAAGTCCTTTGTTTTGGGGTCATGCTCAGGTAAAACAATTTGTCTAATCTATACTTCCATATTTCCAAGTCCTATTGTTGAAGATCAAGGGGTATATCATTTATTGGAATGACTGAAATTCTGATAGACTTTGGTTTTTAATGTAAAGATATAATGTAATGGTATTATTATATGTAGTAGAAAGCGATGGGTTAGAAGAAGCCTTCATAACCAACCCATAAAGTAAAATGTAACATCCATATACGGCCAGCTATGTAAACGTTAACAGTGATTTATCCTGCAATAGATGTTGTTCAATTGGTAACATACATTTTTGTCTTCTTCTAATGCCTCTTAAGAGGAAAGTAATCTAAAAGTAACTGAATGTAATCAGATTATGTTACTGAGTTGGGTAATGGAAAAGTTACATTACTGATTACAATTTTGGACAGGTAACTAGTAACTGATTACATTTAGAAAGTGACCTACCCAACCCTGTGACTCTCTACAACAAATGGGCTACTAGTGTATTATTGTTATTGTGTGTGCATGTGTGCACATGCACACATGCACACATGCACACACAATAACAATAATACACTAGTAACCCATTTGTTGTAGAGAGTCACAGTTGCGAGTCAGAGAAAGACTCTCCAACGGCCTCTCCATGCCTCCTCTCTCAGCTGTGCCCTGCTCCATGCATGACTGTACCCCTGTAAAAATAGACCTCTTAAAGGGCCAGCAACCAGTCAGTCCCAGACAAGAGGCCAGTCAATTCAAGAAGTACACTGACATTCCATTTCCAATTATCTTTCATGAGTTTCATTTAGGAATTGGTGTATGTGTTTGTTTGTGCGTCTGTGCGTGCTCATGTGTGTGTGTGTGTGTAGGTGTCTATGTTTCTAAAAGAGGGAGAGTGAGTTCATTCTCATTCAGAGATGTACTCACTCTTCAGCATCCCCCACACGCTCACACACAACACACACACACACGGTGTTGACGATAAACCTTGGATGAAATGGTTGTAACACAGTTTTTCCTATCCCTTTAGCTTTCGGGACTGAACCCTGGTGGGTTCTTAGGCGACACTGAGCTCTTTAAGCGTCTGACCTTACCATTCAAGTTAGGATCGTTATGTAAACTGTCAAAGAGAAGGAGTCAGCAGGCGGTGCCAGGTAGCTACTCAGTTTCCCAATGAGGACATGTGTTTGAGTGACAGTGAAGGCGACTGACAGGCACAATGGAAGTCAGATGCCATTCCGGCTTGATCACTTCATCGCAGAGGTTTGAGACGGGGGACTGCAACTTCAAATGAAAACAAAAGGCCTGACACAACGAATCTACATGTGTGAACTGATACCAGCCCACCCTGCCAAACCTAACGCACGCATGCAAACACACGCACACTCGCACTTATGCACACACTCGTACATACACACCCGGATGCACATACAGTGCATATGGACATTCAGAAAAAGACACAGGAACAAAGAAGTGCCCAACTTTGCCTAGTCCTTTCAAAGGCAAGGGCGAATCCGACACCAAAAACAACATTGAAACGGTTGAAAGTACAATCGATTCATAAACGCGTAACAGACTAACAGATGCTGACCATGCATACTCTTACGTTACAATATGATATACAGTATCTCCTAGCTCTGGAATAGTACTGTGAGACAGCTATATGTCTGACACCAGAGGAACATTCAGTAAACTCTCTATTCAGACTGAAAGGGAGTGGAAGTTAACCGTAGACACTGATTTAAGGTACATTTAGTGTTTTTCTCACTGTGGATTAACTTCTACTTGTAGTATTCCAATCATCGTCAACAGTCAGTCCAGGTGGGAAGGAAATTTGTAGACTACATGTTAGAGTGCAATACTTGGTAATGGAAGTTATTCTACGCAAACTGACTTTGGGGTACCAAGAAACACACTGTGTAATTGAAAGAGGTTTGAGTATGTGAGCTGCAGTGGCTGGAGCTCTCCCTTGGAAGCAGAAAGAGCTATAATCATGCATGTATGGGCATTGCCTCCTCCACCATAGTGCTATAACTAGATATCACGCAGTGGGCAGAGAAACAGGGAGTGCTCGGGTGTACTGTCCCCCCCCCAAAAAAAACACTCACCTCCACGCAGTGTTATAGCACACACACATACGGACGCAAGTGCACACACACGCAAACACGCAAGGACGCACGCACATCTAGGTATATGCTCTTCAACTCCTTTCAAAGTGAACCCACTGGTGAGATCCATCTCAGACTATAGCAACACACAAATCAAGTTCCCATCTCTTCTTATTAAAAAATGCACTGTCTAAAAATGCTTCGTCTAACTGCTTACATTTCTTCAAATGGTATAGCCACAATAATATTTCCTCTGTTGCAGGTATGAATGGACCCAACCCAGACAGTCTAGCTTACTCCTTTTATTCATGACGTTGATTGCAGTCTATTTGTCCAAGTATCTGTATTTGTCCTGCACTTTGTACTGGTCTAAAGGGACTGCTCTTGTGAGAAAGGTTTCCAATGTCTTTCTTACAAATGAAGGCAATCAATTTGATCCTTGAATACAGAACCTTGCATTCTGTCTGTCCTTTAACCCCAACTTCCAACTCCACCACAACATTTAGAGTCTGTACACACCCCCTCTCCCATATCTGCCCTCTGCGTGGGGGTATCTACCCCATCTGTTTTACTGCTGACCCCCATATGTGCCTCCTCTCTGTCTGTGCCAACCTAATTTAGATAGGAATATATGTTTCTGCTTATAATTTCTGACATTTTTGTAGACTATTTGTTAGTCAACTTGTCGATAATTTGTCACACCCTGTTATGTTTCATCTGTCTTGCTGCTTGTCACCATTCTCCCAGGTGTTGCACATCTTCCCATTATCCCTTGTGTATTTAAACCTGTGTTCTCTGTTTGTCTGTTGCCAGTTCGTCTTGTCCTGTCAGGTCTTACCACCGTTCTTTCCCGCCTTCCTGTTTCTCTAGTTCTGAGTTCTCTGCCATCCAGTACCTGCCTGACTCTGACCTGATTACGAACCTCTGCCTAGTCTGACCCCGAGCCTGCCTGCCGTCCTGTACCTGCCTGACTCTGACCTGATCATGAACCTCTGCCTCACCTCAACCTGCCCTTTGCCTGCCCCATGATTCTAATAAATAATCTGAGAACTATACTATCCGCCTCCCGTGTCTGCATCCATATCCTGGGTCATTAACCTGAGAGTGTTGGGTAGTCACAGTGAGTATATGCAGTTCCTGCTCATTGGCTCCAGAGACACAATTCCCTGATTGACTGGGCTACTGGTTCAATCCTGGGTTGGAGCCCGTTTTGCTATGGGTATTACCTGAAGTCGGAGCCGCCTGCCCCGGGACATCTTCCTGCGGGCTTGGGAAAAGCCCCGGACCTCTCCGCCGTTCCTGTGGAGTACCAGGACCTCCACGAGGTTTTCAGCAAGGCCAGTGCCACCGCGCTTCCTTCCATCGGCGCTATGACTGCCGCCATCAACCTTCTCCCGGGCATTACACCATCTCGGGGGCGGCTTTATTCCCTGTCAGGTCTGGAGACCAAGGCGATGAAGATGTATATTGAGGACTCCCTGGCTGCAGGGGGTATCTATCCTTCTGCCTCCCACGCCGGCGCAGGGTTCTGCTTTATGGAGAAGAACAACAAAACCCTGCGTCCGTGTATCGACTACCAGGGCCTGAATGACATCATGGTTAAAAACCGTTACCTGCTCCCACCCATTGCCTCTCCAGGGGGCTACCATCTTCTCCAAGTTGGACCTCCGGAACACCTACCATCTGGTACCGATGCGGGAAGGGGATGAGTGGAAGACCCTTTAACATGGCTAGCGGCCACTACGAATACCTGGTGATGCCGTTTGGACTGACCAACACTCCTGCTGTGTTCCAGGCCCTGGTAAACGACGTTCTCCGGGAACATGTTGAACCGGTTCGTATTCGTCTACATTGATGACATCCTCAGGTTTTCCCACTCAGCTCACGAACATGTCCTCCATGTCAGACAAGTCCTCCAGGGTCTTCTGGAAAACCAGCTGCATGTCAAAGCGGAAATATGCCAATTCCATCGCTCCACCATCTCCTTCCTGGGGTACATCATAGCTGCAGGCAACATCCAGATGTATCCTAAAAAGGTGAGAGCGGTGGTGGATTGGCCACAACCCACCTCCAGTGTTCAGATGCAATGGTTCCTGGGGTTCGCCAATTTCTACCGCTGGTTCATCCGGAGCTACAGCACCCGGGCTTCCCCCCTGTCAGCACTCAAATCTCCCAAGGTCCCGTTTAAGTGGTCTACAGCTGTAGACCAGGCGTTCTTGGACCTCAAACACCAATTCACCACCGCCCCCATACTAATCCATCCAGAGCCGTCCCGGACGTCAGAGTGGGGTCTGTCCTGTCCGAGCGTTTGGCCCAAGACCAAAAGCTGCATCCTTGCACATTCCTCTTCCATCGTCTCGATCTCATGGAAAGGAATTACAACATCCGGTTAGCCAGAGGGGCCCCGGATAACCGGATGTTTGTCCCGGACTCTGCCCGTTCCTCGGTTCTGGAATGGGCTCATTCCTCTCGACTGGCCTGCCATCCTGGCTCCCGTCAGACCCTGGCATTTATACGACAACATTTTTGGTGGCCCACCTTGGTTCCTGATGTCTCTGCATTCGTGCAACGTGTGTGCCCAGAAGACTCCTCGGCAAGCTCCGGCTGGCTTCCTTCAACCACTTCCCATCCCTCACCGTCCCTGGTCACACATATCCCTGGACTTCGTCACTGGTTTCCCCCCGTCTGATGGCAACACGGGTATCCTTACGGTGGTGTACTGGTTCTCCAAAGCCTCCCACTTCATCCCTTTGCCCAAGCTACCCTCAGCCAAGGAGTCGGCCCAGCTGATGGCGCAGCACGTGTTCCAGATCCATGGACTTCCGGTGGACATGGTCTCCGACGGGGGTCTCAGTTCTCGTCCCAGTTCTGGAAGGCTTTCTTCACGTTCATTGGGTCGTCGGCCAGCCTGTCCTCCGGGTTCCACCGCCAGTCTAACAGCCAGCCAGAGCGAGCCAATCAGGACATGGAGACGACTCTTTGCTGCCTGTTCTCCGCCAATCCCACCACCTGGAGCCAGAATCTCATGAATAGAGAATATGCCCGCAACACCCTCCCTTGCTCAGCCACTGATCTCTCTCCTTTTGAGTGCTTCCTGGGATATCAGACGCCGCTCTTCCCGGAGCAAGAGGAAGAGATCAGCATACCCTCGGCCCAGATGTTCGTCTGCCGCTGTCACCATACCTGGAAGAGAGCCCGGTCGGCTCTTCTCAAGACCACCTCCAGGTATCGACAACAGGCGGACCACCACCAGACACTGGCTCCCGTTATTGTCTCGGGCAGAGGGTATGGCTATCCAGTCCTGACCTGCCCCTCCGGGTAGAGTCTTGCAAACTGTCCCCCTGTTTTATCAGCTCTTTCCCCATCTCCAAGATCCTTAGCCCCTCTGATGTTCATCTTCTGTTGCCCCGTACCCTCCATATACACGACCATTCAAAAGTTTGGGGTCACATAGAAATGTCCTTGTTTTTGAAAGAAAAGCAACTTTTTTGTCCATTAAAATAACTTCAAATTGATCAGAAATACAGTGTAGACATTGTTAATGTTGTAAATGACTATTGTAGCTGGAAACTGCAGATTTGTATGGAATATCTACATTGGCGTACAGGGGCCCATTATCAGCAACCATCACTCCTGTGTTCCAATGGCACGTTGTGTTAGCTAATCCAAGTTCATCATTTTAAAAAGCTAATTGATCATTAGAAAACCCTTGTGCAATTATGTTAGCACAGCTGAAAACCTTTGTAAAATATAAATTATTGGAACCAAGACTTAAAAATAACTGATATTGGCGCAAGATGGAGGGAATGTTGGAACTTAAGTGTAAAAACTAGCAATGACTCAATAATCCATGCTCTCTGGGAATATTATGAAGTTCAAAAGTTATGGGCGGAGTTAGAAAGTTGGCTGTCAGAAGTATTACAATGCAAATGTACTTTTATTCTGCCTGTCTGCATATTTAAATACATGGCATATGAGAGCGCAGTGAGATACCCAATGGGTTGCACAATATTTTTATTATCCAACCCATTGGGTATTATTATCCATCATCTTGAAAAAAACATATACAAAGAAAAAATGGAAATCAACCAATCCTCTGTTGTTAACACAATGGAAAGGTCAAATGCTTTATTATCTAAATGTTGAAAGTCCATGTGAGAGGTTATAGACCTACAGTCAGTGTTCAGATTTCAGTTCGGCCTACGGTTCCATTTAACCCATCTGAACAGTACAGTTCCCTTGACGTGCCATTTTTGACGTCCCCGTCTTGTGACTGTCAAATTTCTATTGCGCCTCACAATCATCACACATAAGATCTTTCCCAAAAATAAGGCTACTGTTCTGGCCCTCCCTTCCCTTTATTTTCAACTCTCCATTTCACAGCTTTTCTCTTACTCAATTAAACTACGACATTGTCCTTTTTTGCCTAACTTTTTCTGCCCACGTTCCCAAAAGCATTTGCCATTTGGCAATTGCTGTGTATTTGGCACACGGACAGTTAGGCCCTAAAGCCTAACGACAGATAAAAATTATGAAAAACAAATCTCAATGTAGCCTATAAGAATGATACATTTATTCAATCACCCACCCACCCTAAACCCGCCCGCCACGCAGATATAACCACGGAGACTACCCACACATCACTACTCCCCATAACTACCCCCATATCTGTCCCTCTCGCTGTCTGCCCCCCCCCCCCCCCCCACCCCCCATCATATGTGCCCACTCTATGACTGTGGCCCCTTGCTATCTCTGGACTGGGTCTATTTCAGCCCACTGCTCTAATTCTGAGCCCAGATCTGCAGGCAGGCTGAATGGTGAACCTGCTGGAACCTACACCTCTCTATCCCACACACACACACACACACACACACACACGCACGCACGCACGCACGCACGCACACACACACACACACACACACACACACACACACACACACACACACACACACACACACACACGCACGTACACACACACACACTGCTATGCAAGTACAGTACACACATGCTTCTATACCATATACAGTACATACATGCATGTTGTACTTCCTTCTCACCCGCACACTAACAATTTTTTATTTTTTATTTTTACTTCAGACACTTCTAAGATACTTTCTTTCAATATCACACATCCTGAAAATTCTTATTGTCAATACAGCACATCCTCAAACAAGAAACTGCTCTAAGCATATATTTTATCCCTTCCATCTATATCTCTGTCTGTATGTCTCACACTCACTCCTACACCCACACACACCCAAACACACACTCTCACAGACCGACACACTCGAAGGGGAGGACGCATCCCGGTTACCTACCTCTCTGGGTGTCTTTGCGTGGTGAGTAACAGAGTGAGTGCTCATTGGATCAGTCAGCAGTAAAGCACTTAGAAACATCCAGTTTTGATACTGCTAGCCTCTCTCTCTTTTCCCCTCCCCTCTGTCTCTCACTCTCTCTTTCTGTCTCCGACTCACTGTCTTCACTCTGTTCTTTCCCTTTTCACCTTGTCTCACACTCTGTTTGCTCTTAACTCGTCTATGCTCTTACACTCTCCGTCTCAAATCAATTCAAGCTAGCTCTCCCTCTGAGTGTGCGCTCTCTCTTTCTCTCTCTCTCTCTCTCTCTCTCTCTCTCTCTCTCTCTCTCTCTCTCTCTCTCTCTCTCTCTCTCTCTCCCTTTCTCACTCTGGCTTGCTTGATCTCTCTAACCCCTCCCTCCCTTTCCCCCCTCTCTCTCTCTCGTACACACACACAACTATATCCCTCTCTCTTTTTCCCTCTCATAAACTCTCTCTTACACTTACAATGCCCTTCTCTCCCTCTTCTCCTTTCTTTCACACAGACTCTGTTACTTTCTTTCCCTCTTACACACTCTCCTTCACACACACGTGATCTCCCCCCCCTCTCTCTCTCTCTCTCCCTCTCTTTCTCTCTCTCTCTTGCTCGCTCTCTCTCTCTCTCTCTCTTTCTCGTTCTCTCTTTCTCTCTCTCTCTTGCTCGCTCTCTCTCCCCTCTATCTCTCCGTTCCTCCTTCTTTCCCTCTCTCCTGCATTCTCTCTCTCTCTCTCTCTCCTTCTCTCTCTCTCTCTCTAATTCTCCCTCTCTCTCTCTTTCCCTCGCTCCCTCCCTCCCTCTCGCCCTCCCTCCCTCCCTCTCTGGATGTATAATTAGCCAGAGCTCAGTGCGGGGCTGCTAACTGATAGAGTCAGGCTCATTGTGGGAGCGTTAGCTAACAATAGTGTTAGCGAGCAGTAGTGTTAGCAGCAGCATTAGTGTTGCTGGGTGGCTAGTGTTTGGCTGAGAGCCCAGCGGCTACGCTCATTAACCTCCTCAGAGCCGGATGCACCGGCCCACACCTCACGCCAATCGCTACAACACCTCTGCCTCTCCTCCTATCACAGCACATTAAAATGCTAGGATAGGTGTGTGCAGTAACCAGGATGCGAAACATTTGAGAAAAGTGGGAGGTTTTTGCATGATGTTTTTTTATGCATATTCTATTGTCGTGGAGATATTCTTTCAATAATGACCTAATGGGAAAATCAGGATTTAATGTTAAAAAGATGCATGTTTGATTTCATTTCAATTTTAACAACCAGCATAATAAATCAGTACATAGTTAAGTGTTATTATTTGAATGTTCTTCCTTGTCTAGCATCATGTGATGCTTATCACTCAACCATGAACCACTGAGAGGTAAGGGACAGAGAGCGCAATGGAGCACAGTATAGCATTTGTGGCCTCCACCCATCATAAATGACATAGCATAAACCTTCAACAGAATTGGCAGGGCTCTCTATTAAAAACAACTAACAAAATACAGTACATACTGAACCAAAACGGCGACACAGTTGAATTGACACGTTTCAGGCAAAAGTGCTTCCTACTTGAATCCTAAGATGTGTGATGGGGAGTGATTTTAAAACACACAGCTGGTGGGAAAGAGTGTGACTGGCACGTGTTGAGAAGTCACATGTTGTGTGCGTTGTTGCTTATGTGAGCATTGGGCACAACACAACCCTGCAGTATCGTTTCCCCCTCTCATTTCTTTCTTTTACCTCTCTCTCTCTCTCTCTCTCTCTCTCTCTCTCTCTCTCTCTCTCTCTCTCTCTCTCTCTCTCTCTCTCTCTCTCTCTCTCTCTCTCTCTCTCTCTCTCTCTCTCTCTCTCTCTCTCTCTCTCTCTCTCTCTCTCTCGAGACTCAAGGACCATTATCTACTGATAGAATATACCACCTAGTGTACAGTACATCACACAACAAAGTATATGACAGAAAAGTTATATCGACCTACGTAACCTTTGGTCTCTGTTTGTCTTCTCTCTCACACACACACACACACACACACACACACACACACACACACACACACACACACACACACACACACACACACACACACACACGCACACACGCACACGCACACGCACACGCACACGCACACACGTTCACTTTGACTGTCCAGGAAGGGATCGATGTGGGTAGGACAGACGTATAAACAGCCACTGCGGGATGGAGAGGGCTCTGGCAGTATGTCCTCTGTGATCTGGCTACAGGAGGGCAAGCCAGGAACACACACACACAGACACACACACACACACACATCCTGACAAGGCAACTCTGACACAGACACAGAGAGAGGGGGGAGCTGGGGGCTTTCTGGATGTAATTTGATGCAGTTGACCTAAAATCAAGGGTCTGAATGAAACTGTGCACCCTGCAGAATCACAGAATGAATGGCTGACAATACAGCACATTGCCTACAGAATGGGTATAGTACAACACATGGAGGTAAGTGAAACATCCGAAAAGTCCTGGAGTGGAAATATTTCTAAAATTTAGACAGATGCTGAACCAATCAGGACACAGACAGATGGACCAACAGACAGAAGGCCAACCAAGTTGCAGAAATACCTGTGACTCTGACCCACACTCTGCGACGACAAGGCCCATGAAATAAGTATTTCGCACGTGTGCCTTTGTGTGTGTGTATATGTTTTGTATGTGTGTGCCTGTGTGTGTGTGTCTGTGTGCATGCAGGAGTTTGTGTGTGTGCGTGCGCATGTGTGAAAGTGACTCACCCCGTGTCAGTTAATCCTCTGCTAAAGTGTCCTTTCCTTTTTGACTCCATACTTCTTCAGCCTGCTATTCCTGTACTATGCAAATATATCAAGGGGAAACCATAGCATCCATGAGTGATAACAGCACACGAAAATAACATGGATTCTTCTGACAGCGTCTTAGGGGATTTCAGGGAGTTCTGTGTCTTTAATAGTGCCACGGTGGAATCATAGATTCACTGAAGCGGACCGAAATATCCCGGCTTGCTCTGAAAGTCAAAAATATCGTATTGCATAAGATGTTGGAGTGACCTGACCGTGTAGATGCAAAGTGCAACTGAAGTTGTCTTGCAAATGCACGCACAAATGTGTATCCAGGTATGTACGCATGTGGGTGCGAACACACACACACACACACACACACACACACACACACACACACACACACACACACACACACACACACACACACACACACACACACACACACACACACACACACACACACACACACACACACACACACACAGAATACCCACACAAAACCCTCATACCCATACTCGGGCACACGCGCACACACAAGCACAGACACACAGTGATGTCCTATTATTGTCCTGCCGGCAGAGCGGTGCCGGGCGGCAGCAGAGAAACTGGAGCTGGGTGCTGACTCAGGGAACAGGCCCAGAGAGAGAGGATTGTTACAGACACACAAATCTTTTCTCCATCCCCTTTGAGGCTTCAGCCAATGTCACCCAATCAGCTACTGGCAGGACAGCCGGACCAGATTTTACACTCGCATTCATACATCTCTTTCATTCTATCTCTCAGTCACTGAATGTCACTCTCACTCATTCTCTCTCACACTCATTTCTCTTTCCGTCTCCTTCCCTTGTACTATTTGTTTGAGTATGTTTTATTGTGTTCTGTCTCCTGCCCTCTGTTTATAAAGACTGCAGTTAGTTGAATTGTCCAAGGTAGACTTCTAGGAATGATTGTATGTGTGTGTGTGCGTGCGTGCGTGCGTGGGTGTTTACACGCTTGTGCGTGTCTGTCTGTGTGTGTGTGTGTGTGTGTGTTTGTTTGTGTGTGTGTGCTTACATCTCTTAAATTCTTTCCTCCAAAATGAACATGAGCTCAGCCCTATGAACCATTGTATGAAGCAACTCACTCACACTATGTCATCCACTAAAAAAGGTGGAGCACTAATCCAGTCATGCCCAGATGACTTCCGCTGCCAACCCCTTCCCTCCCCTCTTTCTCTCTGTATTTGTCTCCCCTTTTCTCTATTTTGTTCTCTCTCTCTCTCTCTCTCTCTCTCTCTCTCTCTCTCTCTCTCTCTCTCTCTCTCTCTCTCTCTCTCTCTCTCTCTCTCTCTCTCTCTCTCCCCCTCTCTCTCTCTCTCTCTCTCTCTCTCTCTCTCTCTCTCTCTCTCTCTCTCTCTCTCTCTCTCTCTCTCTCTCTCTCTCTCTCTCTCTCTCTCTCTCTCTTATTGGCATGACGTAACAATGTACATATTGCCAAAGCTTATTTTGGATATTTACAATATAAAAATAAATAAAAATGAGAATCAAAATTGTCAACGGGACAACAGTAATAACAGTAACCAAGGGTCAAAATAACCAACACATTGAACAATAACAATGAGTATACAGTAGAGGACATGTGCAGGTTGATTGGTCTGTCAGACACTGTCCCTCAACTTATGGCAGGCAGCAATGTAGTGCGCTGCCAACCCACAGCTCTCTGCGTCCTCCCCCAACAGGACGGGTAGCCTATCCTCATCAGAGAGGTCTTTGAAACCTTGAATAAGGGTTTCAAATTTGGGAAAATGACACTCTCTAATTGTTTTATATTTTTGACATTTTGTCAGGAATCTCTCTCTCTCTCTCTCTCTCTCTCTCTCTCTCTCTATTTCCTGTTTTATTATCTGTCCGTTCTCTCTCTATCTAAAAATACTGCAGCCCTGTCACTATAACAGATCACCTCAGAGGAAATCTGGAGCCAGCACTGGACACTGCTTTACACACACACACAAACACGCACGCACACAGACATGCACACGGTGGTATTAACGGATGAATGCTTGTTCACACAGCATGTTGACATGGGCCGTATACGTGTGTGTCAGACTAACAGGTCCATCAACCGGGCTCTGCTAAAAGCGGAGTGTGAGGGCAGGTATCTTTGTCAGGTCATTGGTAGCACCCCGACCCTTACGCACACAGACACAGATGTCTAGTTCATTGTGTGCTCAGAGAAACTGAGATTGTGTCTACTGTTTTGGAAAGAGAGGAAGGAGGAATGCATCAAGTTTGTGAATGTATGCAAGAAACAGGGTGAGAGATTATATTTGCAGAAGAGATGGTGTGTGAGAGAGTGTTAATGTAGAGAGAGAGAGAGAGAGAGAGAGAGAGAGAGAGAGAGAGAGAGAGAGAGAGAGAGAGAGAGAGAGAAAGAGGACAGAGAGAGAGAGAAGGAGAGGGGAGAGAGAGAGACGGATAGAGAGAAAGTGAAAGAGAGCAAGAGTTGACAGGCTACACTTGTGACTAGTAAGGAAACGAAATAAATAAGTTCTCACTGCAGCATTCACACTCTATGTAACTCCTGAGAGTCTGGCGGGGAGAGAGAGGTGTCACTGTAAGATCCCAGAACTGGTGTTTCTATGGCAACGGCTGTCTCAGGGATACCCGGCCCCTAGTGATGACCTCTGGTGAACTCTGGGGACTGTTTGAATCGAGGTTGCATCTTAAATTTGAGCCAGTTTGCTACAGCAGGGAAATATCACTGCAGCAACAGGAAACGTGAATTATAATTAATAGGATTTTTTTTGTAGGGGGTTGATCCCTGATTTCTTTAGGGCAAATCAAGTCTGACATTTTCAGGTGGAAATTACAAACTTTAGAAGCCTTTTTAAACCTTGAATACACAGCAAGTTTGCCTTTCCTGTTGTGCAGGAAAATTCTCCGAAACCAAAGAGTGATCAAATGAAGCTGCTACATCTGTAAGGTCAGTTTACGGCTAGATCAGATCTGTGCTTGCCGACACCTGCATAGCAGAGGTTTTGGCAGCGTCGGAGGTCCAGCCAAAGATTTTTATAACCAAGATAAACCACAGCCTGTCGTTTCCAATGGGAACAAATGAGTCATAATGGGCAGAGCACAAGCTAGCGAGATGCTAATAGCCCGTTGTAGCGCACATCTGCACATTTCCGTTAGGGAACGCCTACTCTGTGAAGTACGCGTGTGCCATAACTCAATTCACCTTTGCACTCTTTGGCAAAGGTTAAAGTCTACAAAACGTAGTTGACTCTGTTCGTAACAGATTTCAGTTTTGGGAACAGAAAATGTGCAGAATGTCGGCCAAAATTCATCGCCTTCCATCTTCTCCTGCTGCCGGCCACTGGGCTTCCTCTCACTAGCATATTTGGTAGTGAGTAGAAACGCCAAGCGAATGCTTAACATGTATACATCTGGTGAAATATCTGTCTCATTGTTCTATCTGTGGTCGAACTGTGTTAGAGCTGTCAAATCCACAAGCGGCTGGCTCCTTGCTTTAGCCTATATCTGACACTGACATTGGACGCAACCAAACCACAACGTTTTTATAATCCACCAACTCCCACGCAGCCAGAAGTTCACGTAGCCACGTTACAAGTTCAAACGCCCGACTGCATGATAGTATATTGTCTACACCTCGATTAGACTGATATAAATCCTCCTATCCAAATGAACATGAAGGCGTGCATTAGCCTACCCGTTCCACAGCCGTTTTGAACTTCTAACGCGGTCGGGATTATAAGGAAGGGTGTGGTTTGTGACACACAAGAGCAGCTGCTCACCTATTTGTCAGCTCCTACCGCAGTTACACCTCCAACTCCACCAAAACGTCCGCTATGAGGATGTATGCCAACGTGGGTTAGCGCTTTATTTGATTGAATCGAAAGCCTTAGTTTTCCCTCCTAAGATTAGGGGAGGGATCCTAGATCTGTGCTGAAGGGCATCTTCACCCGGACACTGCCCAACTAGCTTTAGTCTCTTCTAGTCATGGTGTGTCAGTGAAAGCTGTTCTGTAAGAGGCTATCAGTCACATTCTGACATCAACAAGAGCTCACGGTTTTTCCAATTTGACTCCAAATTCTGAAGCTTATCCACGTTTTTCAAAAGTCAAATTTCGAAGTTGCTCCAAACGTGACATTTTAAAATGTTTTTGACACCCTGGGTTGAATCTCAGCGTCGTTGCGTTTGGAGAAACGTCCATTTCAAAGTTGTACATTAAGACTTTGGACACAGGGTTAAAACATTAAGTCTAGGCATTCGAGTTAAGTTAAGGGTTAAGGTCTGGGATAGGGTATAAAAATAAAAATGTAATTCTCCCACTCGGATTGAACACAAGACTTTTGGATCCGGAGTCATGGGGTGACCTAATAGTACTCACTGTTGCCTCTTGTGGCCGGTGTTTAAGGCCTTTCCCGAAGACCTCAGGGAATGGACAGACATCCAATTTCGAAAGTCAATCTTGAGTGATCTGTCTGCTGACATGGCCAAGCCTCTGCATACCAACCTCAATCAAACCTCAATCAAACGCAGCGTCATTGCTGCTCTACTCTCTGTACCTGGCATCCCTGTTCATTTGGTGTGTAGTCATCCGTGACTGGAGTGTGTGTGTGTGTGTGTGTGTGTGTGTGTGTGTGTGTGTGTGTGTGTGTGTGTGTGTGTGTGTGTGTGTGTGTGTGTGTGTGTGTGTGTGTGTGTGTGTGTGTGTGTGTGTGTGTGTGTGTGTGTGTGTGTGTGTGTGTGTGTGTGTGTGCGTGTGTGTGTGCTTGCGCATGCGTGCATGTGCGTGCGTGTGCGTGTTAATCCTACCTGTGTTTTCACAGCCCTTGTCATCTCGTTATCACAGTGACATTTGTTCGGGCCTGCTGGGCCATCTGGATACGTCCCACACACATGTGAGAGAAACCAGCCTGGTTTAGGTCTGACTCACATCAAACAGCCTCCCTGCCCACACACTCACACACACCAACAAACACACTCAATCACAGAGAGAGAGAGAGAGAGAGAGAGAGAGAGAGAGAGAGAGAGAGAGAGAGAGAGAGAGAGAGAGAGAGATGAAAAATAGTGTGTCGATATAATTTTACAAACTGAGTGCAGAAAAACAAAAAATATTGAACAACATACAATCAATGCATTTGTTGTGTTTCTGTTGTTATTGAATGTGTGCAGCATGCCCCGGAACAGCGTGTCAGCGTGTCTGTCTGTCTGTCTGTCTGTCTGTCTGTCTGTCTGTCTGTCTGTCTGTCTGTCTGTCTGTCTGTCTGTCTGTCTGTCTGTCTGTCTGTCTGTCTGTCTGTCTGTCTGTCTGTCTGTCTGTCTGTCTGTCTGTCTGTCTGTCTGTCTGTCTGTCTGTCTGTCTGTGTGTGTGTGTGTGTGTGTGTGTGTGTGTGTGTCTGTGTGTGTGTCTGTGTGTGTGTCTGTGTGTGTGTCTGTGTGTGTGTGTGTTTCTGTGTGTGTGTGTGTGTGCGTGTGTGTGTGTCTGTGTCTGTGGGACAGTCCCAGTATGCCAGAAGGTGGGGAGGTGGAGGTGTTGATGCCACATGTTGGAGTTCTGAAACAACACATTTGGTGCCAACGCACTGTCACAGAATTAAACATATTTCAATCGACTACAGGCTTAACTGAATGAACAACAACGACGGAATACACACAACACATTTTATTTAAAAGTTTGGGGAATGGCCTCATCTCCGAGGGACGATCCTCGGAGCCAGATGATGTAATGGCAGGAAGGTTGTTGAAAACTGTTGCTGAGAAACAGCAACTGAGAAAACGAGGGTAAGTCGACACATAAATACATCACCAGATCTACGCCCATTAGTTGAGAGAGAGGAAGGGGATAATTGCAAGAGTGAGCCCATAGGTTAAACAGCAAGTGTGAGGTATGTGGATTATTGTGCCGTGCTCGTAGGCTATAAGGTACATAGGTGATTGAAATTCCTCACGTAGCTAAGAGAAGAAGAAACCAGACGATATGCTGCTGATGATATATTTGCCTGTACAGTAGTACGCCAGTACAATAAGAAATAAAGGGAAATATGTAGCGTATTCTCGCTGTATGAAGTTAAACACATTCAGAACAGCCTTCCTGATTGAACGTTCGGTAACTACAATACATTAGACATCGTACTGGTACAGAGATAGAGAGAAAGAGAGGGCCGAAAGAAAGTGTGTCGATATACTGATCATTATTTTCAGTTGTTATGTGTGCAACACATCGAACAGCCCCTGTGGTGTGTGTGTGTGTTTGTGGGTGTGTGTGTCTGTCTGTGTCTGTGCGTGCGTGTATATGTGTGGTGGGTGGGCTCTCCCGTATACCAGAGCGTGGGGAAGTAGAGGTGTTGTTGCCACATGTTTGAGTTCTGAAACAATACATTTGGGGCCAACGTGCTGCCACACAATTCAACGTATTTTACACAGTACCTATAGCTCTCACAGTCTCATGTCAGAATAAGACGTTCGACCATGTTTCTCAAACATAACATTTCTACATTGCTCTAAACGTCAAATTTGGAAGTGTTTAAGGTAGCATTTAGGAATTAACTCTGCATTTTTACGGTTAGGGTTAAGTTTAGGCATTAATGCTGAAATCTTACGGTTAGGTATTAACTCTGAATGGTTAAATGGTTAAAACCAAAATAAAATAAAGAAACTTCCTATCACTTGATTCTAACATGCAACCTTATATCCCAGATTTAGAAGCTTATGCCAATCTGTCACCCACTTCCACAACACCCCTAGCAAAATTGAAACATACTCGAAGGTAACAGCGCTCTCTGTTGCCCCTCGTGGTCGGTTTCCATGTCATCTCCGGATGTCCTCAGACACGTAGAGACGTCTAATACTGACTTGAAGCGCAGGTGACCTGGCTGCATTTGCTACAAGCAGACTGGTACAGGGGTTACAGAGAAGAGAGCGATGATCATTGTCACGCGCAGGCACTGCAATGGGGGCTTTATGCAGGATACACAGCCCATTCAAATAAACGCAACCCTGGAAGGAGAGAGAGCGTGTCTTTATCTCTGAGTATCTGTGTTTGTGGGGCACTCGCTGAATGAGTGCGGCTTGAGAAATCCCCACGCTGCCCTGCCAGAGAGTGAGAGAGCAAGAGGGAAAAACAGATACACTTCCTCCTCACCACAAAGTTTCCTGCACTTATGATTCATTCACTCTGCTCTTTGATACAGTGTGTGTGTGTGTGTGAATGCATGCATACATTTGGGAGCTTGTTTTCTTTCATATTAAGTTATATTCTTATAAACTCAGCCAAAAAAGAAACGTCCCTTTTTCAGGACCCTGTCTTTCGAAGATAATTCGTATAAAATCCAAATAACTTCACAGATCTTCATTGTAAAGGGTTTAAACACTGCTTCTCATGCTTGTTCAATGAACCATAAACAATTGCTGAACATGCACCTGTGAAACAGTCGTTAAGACACTAACAGCTTACAGACGGTAGGCAATTAAGGTCATAGTTATGAAAACCGAGGCCTGTACTCTGGAGCGGGATCGATTTGGAGGTGGAGGGTCCGTCATGGTCTGGGGTGGTGTGTCACAGCATCATCTGACTGAGCTTGTTGTCATTGCAGCCAATCTCAATGCTCCCTCATGTGGTACCCTTCCTGCAGGCTCATCCTGACATGACCCTCCAGCATAACAATGCCATCAGCCATACTGCTCGTTCTGTGCGTGATTTCCTGCAAGTGAGTGTTCTGCCATGGCCAGCGAAGAGCCCGGATCTCAATCCCATTGAGCACGACGGGACCTGTTGGATCGGAGGGTGAGAGCTAGGGCCATTCCCCCCAGAAATGTCCGGGAACTTGCAGGTGCCTTGGTGGAAGAGTGGGGTAACATCTCCCAGCAAGAACGGGCAAATCTGGTGCAGTCCATGAGGAGGAGATGCACTGCAGTAGTTAATGCAGCTGGTGGCCACACCAGATACTAACTGTTACTTTAGATTTTGACCCTTTGTTCAGGGAACCATTATTCCATTTATGTTAGTCACATGTCTGTGGAACTTGTTCAGTTTATGTCTCAGTTGTTGAATCTTGTTATGTTCATACAAATATTTACACATGATTAAGTTTGCTGAAAATTAACGCAGTTGACAGTGAGAAGACATTTCTTTTTTTGCCGAGTTCACGTGTCTGCTCTGTCCTATGCTGAAATGTTGTGTGTGTGACATTTCTGTGAAAACGCTGAACGTGGAGAAGTGTCTTCTGGTTTCAGAGCACTCTGAAAACCCACTGATAACTAGGCTGATTAGGAGATCAACATCAGTTGGAAGATCAAACCCAGTTTCAGTATGACTGTGTCGGAGAACTAGTAAAGGGTAAACACCAAGATTACAAAGGTGAACCATGGTGAAACAGAAGTCATTTTCTTTTTAAGGCTAGGGGGCAGTATCTTGAATCCCGGATGACTGACGTGCCCAAAGTAAACTGCCTGTTACTCAGGCACAGAAGCTAGGATATGCATATAATTGGTAGCATTGGATAGAAAGCACTCTGAAATGTCTAAAACGGTTACAATAATGTCTGTGAGTATAACAGAACTGATATGGCAGGCGAAACCCTGAGGAGAATCCATCCGGACATTTTTTATTTTGAGGTGACAGGCAATTTCAATGCTAGCCTATACGATATTCAAAATAATTCCTCCCAGATTGCAGTTCCTATGGCTTCCACTAGATGTATACAGTCTTTAGAAAGGGTTTCAGGATTGTTTTCTGAAAAACGAACGAGTAGTTGTAGTTTTTCCAAGGTGTCTCTCATTAGAAAAGTGGTCTTGCTGCGTGCGTGAATGAGGTGTGCGCTCTTCGCTATTTATCTTCCCTATTGAACATACTATTCTCCTTCTTAAATTTGATAATTTATTTAGATATTAGAGCACCTGAGGATTAATTAGAAACATCGTGTGACTTGTTTGGATGAATTTTACTGGTAACTTTTTGGATTAGTTTGTATGCATGTTTAACGTGTGGAGTACTGAATCAAGCGCGCCAACTAAACAGACATTTTTGGGATATAAAGAAGGACTTTATCGAACAAAACGACCATTTGTTGTGTAGCTGGGACCCTTGGGATTGCAAACAGAGGAAGATCTTCAAAGGTAAGTGATTTATTTTATCGCTATTTGGGATCATGTGACGCATGTGCTGGTTTGGAAAAGTATTTTGGTGTGGGGCGCTGTCCTCAGATAATCGCATGGTATGCTTTCACCGTAAAGCCTTTTTGAAATCTGACAACGAGGGTGGATAAATAAGAAGGTAAGCTTTTAAATGATGTAAGACACTTGCAGTTTCATGAATGTTTAATATTACGATTTTTGTATTTTGAATTTCGCGCACTGCAATTTCACCGGATGTTGTCGTGGTGGTACACTTGCGTCACACCTAGACCAAAGAGGTTTTTAACAAACATTTGTCTCTTAATAAACCAATTAGGCACATTTGGGCACTCTCGACACTCTCGATTTTGAACAGATATACAATGGTTCATTGGATCAGTCTAAAACTTTGCACATAAACTGCTGCCATCTAGTGGCCAAAATCTAAATTGCTTCTGGGCTGGAATAATACACTATGGCCTTTCTCTTGCATTTCAAAGATGATGGAAAAAAAAGCATGTTTCTTCTATGTATTATCTTTTACCAGATCTAATGTGTTATATTCTCCTAAATGAATCACATTTCCACAACATTCAAAGTGTTTCCTTTCAAATGCTATCACGAATGTGCATATCCTTGCTTCAGATCCTGAGTTAGATTTTAGGGGGAAATTTAAAAAAGGGTCGGATAATTTTTAACCCTCAATATACCAACATATATTACGTACATGGATTACCAACTGGGGTCGTTTGACCCCAGGAAGAAACTTGGAAAAAGCTCAAATCGAAGCAAAATATAATTTTAATTATTATCAAAACATCAATAGACATGTAACTAATGTAATGTGAAATAAAGAAATAACCAAAACAATTACAGCTAATTTGCATAAATCCCTTATTTAAAGTGGAGCTTGCACATTAGTACCAAAAAACTAATTTAGCATTATTTGATTGTAGTATTATTTAGTTTTCAGAATTCTTAAGTAAATATTAATTTGAACACATTTATGCGGTGAAAACAATCGCCATTTAAAATATACCTAATTTTACTGAAAGTGTTTCAATTCACTTAATAAAGTGGTCCTAGGAGACAATTACCAAAAATATGGCTTAGTTTTCTTTATTTACTTACCCCACAGCCAGCATTAGCATTGCTGCTAGTGAAACAAGGGGAGTAGTAGGGACTTCTAAAAACACGCACAAATCCTCAAATGTTATAGCAACCAAAATACCACAACAATTTGCACAAGTAGACCACTGGAGAGCATTATAGGAATTGTGGTATTAAAGTCATTTAGATTTTGTACATGGCCATCCCTAGTTATAATGAGTTATGCTAAATGATTCAAATGTTTAAAAAAAATATATAATAGCCTTATTCGAGTACATAAGGTGTACCATCTTTGCCGGTGAACTGTCTATCAGGTCAAGATCACTCCAACAGGTTCCCCTCCATCCTCTAAGGATATAGATGACGTAATATTATGTCTCCAGAGAAACCTGGGTTAAAATAAATTTTTTAGATTTGCCCTATACTAATTTTCGGAGAATACACACCAATACAGCTTTCTGTGCAGATTCAGAGCCTATTTGAGGTCTGCATTGCATCTCTATCAAGTATTTATACCATTGGCAGATTTTTATATGCACAAAAATAAGGTCATTTTGATTTTGTTTACAGTCATACGATATGTGGCATAGAAAAGTACAATTGTAGGCGTAGAAAGACAGTCTGCAGACATATAGCTCCCCATCTGGTCGGAATCACTGACACAGGTCCTCCTCCACCCTCTGGTGGTATGGATAACTTGTTATTATGTTTCCATAGAAACTTAGCTTCAAATATAGGTCCGATCTATCAAAATACTCGAAACAGCATTAGGTGTTTTTGGCTGGGGTCAACATGACCCCAAAGGACTTATTGTTGAGATTTATTAAGAACGAGTTGATTGACAAAGTCATAAAAAAATGTAATGAATTGAATGAACCTTTAGGCTACGATCAAAAATATGAATGGGGTCAAAATGAACCCAGTCAGTGGTTTGAGGGTTTTTAAAATTGTAATATTGTATAATATTACTCAGTCTAAAGGAATTCATCTAAACTAGCAAAATGTCTACCATCATGTTACAACCATCTCCTGGTTTATTTCAAGCTATTACTGTCAAATAGGAAAAACTCATATAGAGTAATGTGTGCGTGTGTGCGTATGTACGTGCGTGTGTGCACAGTCGATTTTTGTGTCGAGAGAAGAATTGTGGTGCATGAACGTGGCTGTATAAGAGCAGTATTAAAGGCGTGTTTAACGCCGTGCTGGTTTCTCTTGGCTCAGTGTGTGTTGTTTCTGTGTGGGCCTGTGTGTGCGTGTGAACACTGTTTTATAAATTCTGCTGTAACATTCACTGACATGCTAAAACGCTGCTGCGCACCGGGTGGGTTCTCCCTGTCACATCGCCTCATCCTCCTCCATCTTTCCCCTTTCTCTCTCTATTTCTTTCTCACCCTCCCCTCTCCTTCTCTTCTCCCTCTTTCTCAATCGGTCTCACAGACACTCCCCCCTCTCTTTCTCTCTCTCTTTCTTTCTCACCCTCCCCTCTCCTTCTCTTCTCCCTCTTTCTCAATCGGTCTCACAGACACTCCCCCCTCTCTTTCTTTCTTTCTTTCTTTCTTTCTTTCTTTCTTTCTTTCTTTCTTTCTTTCTTTCTTTCTTTCTTTCTTTCTTTCTTTCTTTCTTTCTTTCTTTCTTTCTTTCTTTCTTTCTCCACCCACTGTCTCTCTCTCACCCTCCCTCTCTCTGCCTGCCCTCTCTCTCATCAATAATTGAGCGTTCCCACAGTACCAACTTAATTTGCTGCCTGTGAATAATGAATGAGACACTTTTTACCCTCCGCTAGTTTGGTAACCGATTAGTCGTTTATCCGTGCTATCCGTGACCAGGCCTCGCGGTGCGGATATCACCCAGGCCTCGCGGTGTGGGCATCGCCCAGGCTTGGGGGTGCGGGCATCACCCACCATGTGCCACCAAGGGAGGGAGACTACCAGGCAGATTATGTGGATGGAATCGCCTTGGGAAAAGACAAAACGGACCAAAAACGCATGTCTCCCTCTTTAACAACATTATTAGGCAGACGAGACAGATTTACAGTACTAACATGGAAGCCCATCATATTGCTACGTTATACTGTATGTTACATTGCTTTGATTAATATTTAGTTAGGAGGCAGGGCAGAGAGCAGACATCCACTGTACGGAGTTCGAGATGGTGCACTCTTTATGAAGAGTGCATCTGACAAGGGCAACAAATGTCCCCTTAGTGCAGGTGAACTCTATAACTTTACAGCAGTATTAGACCCTAGTCACCATACAGTAACCTTATTACCTTCGGCCTACAGTAATGGTGCCGGTATTTCTTATACAGTATGAACATTGCACAAACACACACACACTCACACACTCATACACACTCAGTCATAGCACACTACGGTGGGATTCTATTGATGCAAAAACAACAAAGTACCTTCTGGGTTTTAACACCTCTGCTCTTCTCAATGGACTTTCAAGCTGTGCTCTACACACACACGTTTGCACACACACACACACACACACACACACACACACACACACACACACACACACACACACACACACACACACACACACACACACACACACACACACACACACACACACACCCCCCCCCCCCACCCCCCCCCACCCCCCCACCCCACACACACACACACACACAGACACACACTCACTCTCTCTCGCACAGGCACCATGCTTATTAATAGCATGTTTCAGCTCCACAACGCCGCGGAGAAGTGCAAACGAGGCGGTTTAGAGCCGGGGGACCATAGATGACGTTACTCCTCTTGGGGTAAAGTTACGTAAAGTAACAGCTGATCACTGCCCCTTCCTTCGCAGAAGGCAAGTTGACATAAAGTGTAGTCAACTTCGTTCTGAGGGCAGAAAGAATCTGATTGGTTTAGGGCAGCACACGTTGGTTTCTAAAAGGTCAATGGGCATGAGGTCAATGGTTTAACAGATAGGGGTGGCAGGTAGCCTAGTGGTTAGAGCGTTGGGCCAGTAACCGAAAGCAACATGCTTAACTAATCAGAGCAAGCTATTGAGCTAAGCATTTAGCAACCTCTTATCTACTCATGCTAAAAGAATAAATAGAGTTAGCTAGCTAGCTAGGTGTAAAATATAAAACCAAGTGAGCTAACATTTGGTTTATTGAAATGTTAAGTTGAATAAGCAAATTGAATGTAAAAAAGAACAGGGCTTGACAGTTATGCTGCCCCAGGGACAGCAACGTATATTTCTACACTGAACACAAATATAAATGCAACATGCAACAATTTCAAAGATGTTACTGATTTATAGTTCATAAAAGGGAATCAGTCAATTTAAATAAATAAATTAGGCCCTAATCTATGGATTTCACATGACTGGGAATACAGATATGCATCACAGGTCACAGATACAGTGGGGCAAAAAAGTATTTAGTCAGCCACCAATTGTGCAAGTTCTCCCACTTAAAAAGATGAGAGAGGCCTGTAATTGTCATCATAGGTACACTTCAACTATGACAGACAAAATGAGAAAAAAAATTCCAGAAAATCACATTGTAGGATTTTTAATGAATTTATTTGCAAATTATGGTGGAAAATAAGTCTTTGGTCAATAACAAAAGTTTATCTCAATACTTTGTTATATACCCTTTGTTGGCAATGACAGAGGTCAAAAGTCTTCACAAGGTTTTTACACACTGTTGCTGGTATTCTGGCCCATTCCTCCATGCAGATCTCCTCTAGAGCAGTGATGTTTTGGGGCTGTTGCTGGGCAACACGGACTTTCAACTCCCTCCAAAGATTTTCTATGGGGTTGAGATCTGGAGACTGGCTAGGCCACTCCAGGACCTTGAAATGCTTCTTACGAAGCCACTCCTTCGTTGCCCGGGCGGTGTGTTTGGGATCATTGTCATGCTGAAAGACCCAGCCACGTTCCATCTTCAATGCCCTTGCTGATGGAAGGAGGTTTTCACTCAAAATCTCACGATACATAACCCCATTCATTCTTTCCTTTACACGGATCAGTCGTCCTGGTCCCTTTGCAGAAAAACAGCCCCAAAGCATGATGTTTCCACCCCCATGCTTCACAGTAGGTATGGTGTTCTTTGGATGCAACACAGCATTCTTTGTCCTCCAAACACGACGAGTTGAGTTTTTACCAAAAAGTTATATTTTGGTTTCATCTGACCATATGACATTCTCCCAATCTTCTTCTGGATCATCCAAATGCTCTCTAGCAAACTTCAGACGGGCCTGGACATGTACTGGCTTAAGCAGGGGGACACGTCTTGCACTGCAGGATTTGAGTCCCTGGCGGCGTAGTGTGTTACTGATGGTAGGCTTTGTTACTTTGGTCCCAGCTCTCTGCAGGTCATTCACTAGGTCCCCCCATGTGGTTCTGGGATTTTTGCTCACCGTTCTTGTGATCATTTTGACCCCACGGGGTGAGATCTTGCGTGGAGCCCCAGATCGAGGGAGATTATCAGTGGTTTTGTATGTCTTCCATTTCCTAATAATTGCTCCCACAGTTGATTTCTTCAAACCAAGCTGATTACCTATTGCAGATTCAGTCTTCCCAGCCTGGTGCAGGTCTACAATTTTGTTTCTGGTGTCCTTTGACAGCTCTTTGGTCTTGGCCATAGTGGAGTTTGGAGTGTGACTGTTTGAGGTTGTGGACAGGTGTCTTTTATACTGATAACAAGTTCAAACAGGCGCCATTAATACAGGTAACGAGTGGTGGACAGAGGAGCCTCTTAAAGAAGAAGTTACAGGTCTGTGAGAGCCAGAAATCTTGCTTGTTTGTAGGTGACCAAATACTTATTTTCCACCATAATTTGCAAATAAATTCATTAAAAATCCTACAATGTGATTTTCTGGATTTTTTTTCCTAATTTTGTCTGTCATAGTTGAAGTGTACCTATGATATTACAGGCCTCTCTCATCTTTTTAAGTGGGAGAACTTGCACAATTGGTGGCTGACTAAATACTTTTTTGCCCCACTGTACCTTAAAAGAATGGTAGGGGTATCAGAAAACCAGTCAGTATCTACTGTGACCACCAGTGCAGCGCGACACATTTCCTTCGCATAAAGTTGATCAGGCTGTTGATTGTGGCCTGTGGAACGTTGTCCCACTCCTCTTCAATAGGTGTGCGAAGTGGCTGGATATACATACATGTCGATCCAGAGCATCCCAAACATGCTCAATGGGTGACGTCTGGGGAGTATGCAGGCCA
Organism: Salvelinus alpinus; assembly: GCF_045679555.1. Lineage (NCBI taxonomy): Eukaryota > Metazoa > Chordata > Actinopteri > Salmoniformes > Salmonidae > Salvelinus > Salvelinus alpinus. Next base: position 3,941,554 of record NC_092113.1, read on the forward strand.
TGGAATAACTGGGACATTTTCAGTTTCCAGGAATTGTGTACAGATCATTGTGACATGGGGCAGTGCATTATCATCCTGAAACAGGAGGTGATAGCTGCGGAGGAATGGCACGACAATGGGCCTCAGGATCTCGTCACGGTATATCTTTGCATTCAAATTGCTATCGACGAAATGCAATTGTGTTCATTGTCCCCAGCTTACCTTGCCCTGAAATTGTCTACTTTATTGTCCAGGGACTGAACATTAGCAAGTAATATACCCGGAAGCGGTAGATGGTGTGCAGTCCTCCTGAGTCGGACTAAATGTCCACTCCAAATAGCTCTTCTCTGCAGGAGGCATCTTGGAGCAGCCTCTTGGATAAGTTGAATCACCTTGGGGGGTACGAACAAAGGATCCAATTCAGAAAAGTCGTATTCCTGGTTGGAACGCTGGTGAGTTACAACCACTCTTATATCCAAAAGTCCATCCCTGCTGTGTGCAATAACGCAAACAACAAAAAATACTGTAAAGTTGCTTAGGAGCCAGAAACAGAGCGGCTATGTCTATCGGCACCATTTGTATTATGGTAGATGGGTAAAAAGAAAAATCATCAGACATTGAATATCCCATTGAGCACGGTGAAGTTATTAATTACACTTTGGATGGTGTCACTACAATGATACTGGGGAGTTAACGACTGGGGTGTCTTTCAGGATAAAAATGGACGTAATGGAACTAAGCACAGCCAAAATCATAGAGGAAAACCTGGTTCCGTCTGCTTTCCATCTGTAATCTCTGCTTCCAACTCACACTCTCAAACACGTAGATCGCCTGAACGCAGCTCACTCTCCAGCCCACTTTCCAGCTCACACTCTCAAAAACCTAGATCCCCTGAACGCAGCTCACTCTCCAGATCCCAATCAACTAAATTCTGATCACCTGTTCACACACCTGTCTGTCATTATCACTAACTATTTAGTTCAGTTCTTTGCACCCCATCATTGTGAGGTATTGCTTGTTTTGTAACACATGGCTAGTTGGAGTGATGGGTTTCCTGTAATGCGATCCTCCTGTAATGCGATCCTCCTGTAATGCGATCCTCCTGTAATGCGATCCTCCTGTAATGCGATCCTCCTGTAATGCGATCCTCCTGTAATGCGATCCTCCTGTAATGCGATCCTCCTGTAATGCGATCCTCCTGTAATGCGATCCTCCTGTAATGCGATCCTCCTGTAATGCGATCCTCCTGTGTATGATAGTTTTGGCCTGCCTCACTAACGACGCCTATTCCCTGCCTGTAATTTAGCCTATTGGATTTCCTGTTATCAACCTATTGCCTGATCTCCTGGATGACGTTACTGCCCTTTACCCTGCCTGTACTGTTGCCCTTTTGGACCCCCTGTGTATGACCTTCTGCCTGCCCCTGGACCCAACTACCTGCCTCCCCCTGTGGGCCTTTACAAATTAACACCTGCTGCTCCCTGCGCTTGAAACCAACTCTCTGTCTCCCATCGTGTTCATTACACCACCATGCACTGGGCGATGAATTCACCTTTCAGCAGGACAATAACCTAAAACACAAGGCCAAATCTACACTGCAGTTGTTTACCAAGAATATAATGAATGTTCTGGAGCGGCCGAGTTAAATTTTTTACTTAAATCTACTTGAAAATATATGGCAAGACCTATGAAAGGTTGTCTAGCAATGATCAACAACAAATTTGACAGAGCTTGAAGAATTTGGAAAAGAATAATGGGCAAATGTTCCACAAACCAGGTGTGGAAAAATCTAAGAGACTTACCCAGAAAGACTCACAGCTGTAATCACTGCCAAAGGTGCTTCTGCAAAGTATTGACTCAGTGGTGTGAATGCTTATGTAAATGAGACATTTCTGTATCTCATTTTCAATAAATTTGCAAAAATTTCAAAAAATTGTAGCAAACACACGCGCACACACGCAGGCACACACACCCATGCAAGCAGGCACATGCACGCACACAAGCAAAATAGCCACCACTCCCCACCACACTTGTCTGACAGCCTGGCCATTAAGGCCCAATATGGTGAGTCACTGTATAATGACACAGCAGCTCATCATCTCACTGGCTGTTGATGGATCGCCTGTCATTCTGTTTGTTTGCCTTTATGTGTGTGTGTGCGAGATTGCGAGTGTGTGTGCGAGATTGCGAGCGTGCTTGCAAGATTTTGAGCATGCTTGTGTGTTTGTGCTTGCTTCCATTGTTGCATGTGTACATGATTAGTGCAATGATGGTGGTGATGATGATGAAGATGATGGTGGTTATTGTTGTGGCTCCCAGAAATGCTGATGACTGCTCAAATCTCCCTTCACATATTCTTTGTCCGGGGTAATCTTAAAATACATATATATTTACGTAACAATTTCTATTGAGTGGAGCCCTCACAACCGTTTTTCAGGGTTAACCTAAGTTATGTTGAACATAATGTGTCCCTGAAAACCGTAAATATCACCTTTCTGCTGAACCCACGGAGAGTGCACCTCCAGAGACCTAGAGACGCACCTGAATCAATCCAATACAGCATGTCTGACAATGTCAGCATCTCTCGCTCTCTCTTTGTGTGTATCTCTCTATCTATCTATCCCATTCTACCTCAGTTTCCCTTCCTCTCTTTCTCTCTCTCCCTCAAAAAAACACACACACACAAAACCACACACACACAAAACCACACACACACACGCACTTTATTTCTGAATCTAATATCCAATGTCAAGTCTGAGTCTGAATAAGTCTGAAGCTGCGGGGGCAGAGAGAGAGATAGAGGTGGAGGGAGGGTGAGAGAGAGAGAGAGAGAGAGGAATAATAGAGAACTGAGAACGCCTGCTGCTGCTGTTGAGTTCAGTGGGTTTACTAGAAGAGAGCAGTGAGTGGAGAGAGAGGATGAGAGAGATGGGCATTCAGAACTGAAAACCCAGCGGGAAAGACCTGGTGCGTGACTTACATACACATGCTCACACACACACACACACACACACACCCTCGCATGCATACAGTACACTCATACACCATTTCATATTCAAACACACAAATGTACACACAGTGCCTTCAGGAAGCATTCACCCCCCTTGACTTTTTCCACATTTTATTGTGTTACAGCCTGAATAAAAAATGTATTCAATTGAGATTTTGTGTCACCGGCCTACACACAATACCCCATAACGTCAAAGTGGAATTATGTTGATAGAATAAACGACAGCCTAAATAAGTTCAGGAGTAAAAATGTGCTTAACAAGTCACATAATAAATTGCATGGACTCAATCAGTGTGCAATAATAGTGTTTAATGTGATTTTTGAATGACTACTGTAACAGTTTAACTTTACGTCCGTCCCTTCGCCCCGACCCGGGCGCGAACCAGGGGCCCTCTGCACACATCAACAACAGTCACCCACGAAGCATCGTTACCCATCGCTCCACAAAAGCCGCGGCCCTTGCAGAGCAAGGGGAAACCCTACTTCAGGTCTCAGAGCAAGTGACGTAACCGATTGAAAGGCTATTAGCGCGCACCACCGCTAACTAGATAGCCATTTCACATCCGTTACACTCACCCCCCTTTCAACCTCCTCCTTTTCCGCAGCAACCAGTGATCCGGGTCAACAGCATCAATATAACAGTTTAACTTTAGTCCGTCCCCTCGCCCCGACTCGGGTGCGAACCAGGGACCTTCTGCACACATCAACAACAGTCACCCACGAAGCATCGTTACCCATCGCTCCACAAAAGCCACGGCCCTTGCAGAGCAAGGGGAACCACTATTTCAAGGTCTCAGAGCAAGTGACGTCACCAATTGAAAGGCTATTAGCGCGCACCACCGCTAACTAGATAGCCATTTCACATCCGTTACACTACCTCATACAATTATCTGTAAGGTCCCTCAGAGCATTGAAATTTAAACACAGATTGCAACCACAAAGACCAGGAAGGTTTTCCAAAGCTTCGCAAAGAAAGGAACCTATTGGTAGATGACAAAAAAAGGTAGACATTCAATATCCCTTTGAGCACGGTGAAGTTATTAATTACAGTTTGGATGGTGTATCAATACACCCAGTCACTACAAAGATACAGGAGTCCTTCCTAACTCAGTGGCCGGAGAGAAAGGAATGGCTGTGATAGTAGAAAACTGAGGAGGGATCAACAACATTGTAGTTACTTCACAATACTAACCTAAATAACAGAGTGAAAAGAAGGAATCTTTTTCAAAACATGCATCCTGTTTGCAATAAGTATAACATCTGAAGTATAAAATTTGACAAAAATATGTACTTTATGTCCTGAATTCAAAGTGTTATGTTTGGGGCAAATCCACCACAACACATTATTGAGTACCACTCTTCATTTTTTCAAGCATGGTGGTGGCTGGATCATGTTATGGGTATGCTTGACATCGGCAAGGACTAGGGAGTTATTTAGGATAAAAAAAACATGTTTTAACTTTGTGATCATAAGAATATTGCGTGTAATTGGGTGAGATTTTTTATTTTATTTAATCACTTTTGATTTCATGCTGTAACACAACAAAATGTGGAATAAGTCAAGGGGTATGAATACATTCTGAAGGTACTGTACATGCATGCACTCTTACACTGTACACATGCACCTACACTACCGGTCAAAAGTTTTAGAACACCTACTCATTCAAGAGTTTTTATTTATTTGGACTATTTTCTACATTGTAGAATAATAGTGAAGACATCAAACCTATGAAATAACACATATGGAATCATGTAGTAACCAAAAAAGTGTTAAACAAATCAAAATATATTTTATATATTTAAATAGCCACCCTTTGCCTTGATGACAACTTTGCACACCCTTGGCATTCTCTCAACCATCTTCACCTGGAATGCTTTTCCAACCGCCTTGAAGGAGTTCCCACATATGCTGAGCATTTGTTGGCTGCTTTCCCTTCACTCTGCGGTCCGACTCATCCCAAACCATATCAATTTGGTTGAGGTCGGGGGATTGTGGAGGCCAGTTCATCTGATGCAGCACTTCATCACTCTCCTTCTTGGTAAAATAGCCCTTACACAGCCTGAAGGTGTGTTGGGTCATCATCCTGTTGAAAAACAAATGATAGTCCCACTCAGCCCAAACCAGATGGGATGGCGTATCGCTGCAGAATGCTGTGGTAGCCATGCTGGTTAAGTGTGCCTTGAATTCTAAATAAATCACAGACAGTGTCACCAGCAAAGCACCCCCCACACCATCACACCTCCTCCTCCATTCTTCACGGTGGGAAATACACATGAGGAGATCATCTGTTCACCCACAATGCGTCTCACAAAGACATGGCAGTTGGAACCAAAAATCTCAATTTTGGACTCCAGTCTCATGTCCATTGCTCGTGTTTCTTGGCCCAAGCATGTATCTTCTTCTTATTGGTGTCCTTTAGTAGTGGTTTCTTTGCAGCAATTTGACCATGAAGGCCTGATTCACACAGTCTCCTCTGAACAGTTGATGTTGAGATGTGTATGTTACTTGAACTCTGTTGAGCATTTATTCGGGCTGCAATTTCTGAGGCTGGTAACTCTAATGAACGTATCCTCTGCAGCAGAGGTAACTCTGGGTCTTACATTCCTGTGGCGGTCCTCATGAGAGCCAGTTTCATCATAGTGCTTGATGGTTTCTGCAACTGCACTTGAAGAAACATTCAAAGTTCTTGACATTTTACAAATTGATTGACCTTCATGTCTTAAAGTAATGTTGGATTGTCATTTCTCTTTGCTTATTTGAGTTGTTCATAATATGGACTTTTACCAAATAGGACTATCTTCTGTATACCACCCCTACCATGTCACAATACAACTGATTGGCTCAAACGCATTAAGAAGGAAAGAAATTCCACAAATTACCTTTTAACAAGGCACACCTTTTAATTTAAATGCATTCCAGGTGACTACCTCATGAAGCTGGTTGAGCGAATGCCAAGAGTGTGCAAAGCTGTCATCAAGGCAAATTCCACTTGAAGAATCTCAAATATAAAATACATTTTGATTTGTTTAACACTTTTTTGGGTACAACATGATTCCATATGTGTTATTTCATAGTTTTGATGTCTTCACTATTATTCTACAATGTAGAAAATAGTCAAAAATAATGAAAAACCCTTGAATGAGTAAGTGTTCTGAAACTTTTGACCAGTGGTGTATGTAAGTACATACAAAGACATAAAGTACACATACTGTACACACATGAACAAATTCAGTGTGTGAATACTGTGTTCCAATTCTTCTTGTACTTTCTTCAGTAATGCAGACATGATACAACTTCTTTTCTGTCTGAAAGATCAGAACGCATTACAACATTTCCCCCTTTAATCATATACGATTATTAGCAAAGAATAATCATACAGAAATCTACAATTCTACACAGTAAGAATCATCCAATTGTTATGCCTTCCATTGACAATTTCAATTTTTGGGGGGGCAAATATGTTTTCCTACTGCATTTCTTCTCCTACAATGGGTGCTTTGACTCCATACCACTACTGTTTATCACAATTTTCAAGGACTAATTTCACTCACTGCGCTCATTGTGAATAATTGTGACTCAGAAAGCCCTATAATTTCACTGAATTAAACCCTCACACACATGGGAGAGATATAGTGAGACAACGAGAAAGTACGAGGCAGGGTGAGAACGAGAGACAGAGACAAACCTAGGCCGCTGTAAGTTGTGTGTGTTTGTGACTGATATCTTCCACAGAAGAATATGAAGGTCGTTCGACTCTGCCCTGTTCGACAGGCAGAGTCAAACTGATTCCTGTTAGTCAGCCGGCCTCAACAGCTTGCACTCTCTCAATGACTCACCAACCCTCATTTAGACACAGAACACTGCCCACCTTGCCAAATATCACCATCCCCGTCACAACACCTAGTTAACAGAGACAACCTAACCAGGGCCCTTAAAAATAAAGCTCGTCAGAGTAGCAGAGCTGATTTAGGATCAGTGTGGCCTTTTAGATCACATGGACAGGGGTATGGACAGGGGTGACCTGATCCTAGATCAGCACTACTGCTCTGAGATGCATGATACATACTGCCCCAGATCTCATACGACCACAGTGCTTTAGATACATACGGCCACAATGCCTTATGTCACAACCCTACAGATATATATTAGAAAACACTTTAGACCTGAACACAGGTCCATCACACCTAACACAGTGGTCTCACCAGATCACACTAGCCACGACAGAGAAGATTGTGATCACACAGAAGACCAGATCGTCACAGAAGTGCACAGACAGACAAAAATCGGACTTGCTTTGGTTTACTTGACGGCAGACCAAGCTATGGCTTTCCTTCCATTTTCAAATGGATGTTCAACCAGTTTCAAATGACGTGACAGGCTTCACTTACTTACTTACAGGTGGTCTTTAGTCAACACATAAAAGGACAAGGAATACCTCTCTCTGCATTTTTCTCTCTCACTTCTTTCTCACTCCCACGGTAGGCAAGGTGAGGAATGTGCAGTGTCTTTTCACCATTCAGCAAGCACAATCCTCTCGACCTTCCAGCAACACAACAGCTAATTAGCACCTTCCACAGAGCTGTAAGAGTCCTCCATAGAAACAAAGACAGCTAGGGCTGCTCTCACCTCACAGTCCTCACAGACCTAGCAGACAGAAATGAACAGATGTCTGTTACCATGGTAACATCAACAACAACAAAAAATAAAGAGAAAGAGAAAAAATATATATACAGTACCAGTCAAAAGTTTGTACACACCTACTCATTCAAAGGTTTTTCTTTATTTTTAATTTTTTATACATAGAATAATAGTGAAGACATCAAAACTATCAAATAACACATGGAATCATGTAATAACCAAAAAAGTGTTGAACAAATCTAAATATATTTTAGATTCTTCAAAGTAGCTACCCTTTGCCTTGATGACAGCTTGCACACTCTTGGCATTCTCTAAACCAGCTCCATGAAGAATGGTTTTCCAACAGTCTTGAAGGAGTTCACACATATGCTGAGCACTTGTTGGCTGCTTTTCCTTCACTCTGCGGTCCCACTCATCCCAGTTGAGGTCAGGTGATTGTGGAGTTCAGGTCATCTGATGCAGCACTCCATCACTCTCCTTGGTCGAAAAGCCCTTACACAGCCTGGAAGTGTGTTTTGGGTCAGTGTACTGTTGAAAAACAAATGATAATCCCAGTAAGCGCAAACCAGATGGGATGGCGTATCGCTGCAGAATGCTGTGGTAGCCATGCTGGTTAAGTGTGCCTTGAATTCTAAATAAATCACGGACAGTGTCACCAGCAAAGCACCCCCACACCATCACACCTCCTCCTCCATGCTTCATGGTGGGAACCACACTTTCGGAGATCATCCGTTCACCTGTTCTGCATCTCACAAAGATATGGCAGTTGGAACCAAAAATCTCAAATTTGGACTCATCAGACCGGCAGCGTAGCCTAGTGTTTAGAGTGTTGGACTAGTAACCGAAAGGTTGCAAGATCGAATCCCCGAGCTGACAAGGTAAAAATCTGTTGTTCCGCCCCTGAACAAGGCAGTTAACCCACTGTTCCTAGGCCATCATTGAAAATAAGAGTTTGTTCTTAACTGACTTGCCTAGTAAAAAATAAATAAAGACCAAAGGACAGATTTATACCAGTCCAATGTCCATTGCTTGTGTTTCATTGCCCATGCAAGTTTCTTATTATTATTGGTGTCTTTTAATAGTGGTTTCTTTGCAGCAATTCAACCATGAAGGCCTGATTTACAGAGTGTCCTCTGAACAGTTGATGTTGAGATGTGTCTGTTACTTGAACTCCGGTAACTCTTGAACCCAGGTAACTCTGGGTCTTCCTTTCCTGTATTGGTCCTCATAAGAGCCAGTTTCATCATAACACGTGATGGTTTTGCATTTCTCTTTACTTTTTTGAGCTATTCTTGCCATAATATGGTCTTGGTCTTTTACCAAATAGAGCTATCTTCTAAATACCACCCCTACCTTGTCACAACACAACTGATTGGCTCATTAAGAAGGAAAGAAATTCCACAAATTAATTTTTAACAAGGCACACCTGTTAATTGAAATGCATTCCAGGTGACTACTTCATGAAGCTGGTTGAGAGAATACCAAGAGTGTACAAAGCTGTCAACAAGGCAAACGGTGGCTACTTTGAAGAATCTCAAATATAAAACACTTTTTTTTGGTTACTACATGATTCCACATGTCTTATTTCATAGTTTTGATGGCTTCCCATATTATTCTACAATGTAGAAAATAGTCCAAATAAAGAAAATCCCCTGAATGAGTAGGTGTGTCCAAACTTTTGACTGGCAATGTATATTGACTCTCAAAAGTCATGCAATAAACAGAACTTCTGCAGTACTTGGAAAAACAGCTGTCAGCAGACTTGTGTTGTCTGATGTATTACTGAAGTCTAGTGAATTTACGTAGTGGTAGGAAGCCTAACGGTTAAGATCATAACCGGCTGGTTCGAATCCCAGAGTCGATTAGGTGAAAAATCTGTTGATATGCCCTTGAGCAAGCCACTTAATTCTAATTGGGCCTATAAGTTACTCTGGATAAGAGAGTCTGCTAAATGACTAAAATGTGTGTGTTTACCACAACATGACTCACAAGCCACATCTGAGATTATGTTGCAGTACATTGAGACAACTCCACAGTTTCATACAGGAAGCCAGCACTGATAGAGCTCAACAAGCACACACACACAATAGTGTGGGGCGGATGCATTTTGATTCTGATCGTGACGCAGTAAAAAAATATATATATATATATATATTATTTTGAAAAATTTTCAAATTGTATCAATTTATTAACACTTAGAAAGTAATACCGGTTGATCTTCTATTCTCAGGAATGTGTTTTTGTTTGTGAATATGCAGGCCTATCTTGAGAATTATCAGCAGGTAGCAGGTAGCTTAGCGCTTAAGATTATAACCAAAAGGTTGCTGGATCGAATCCCAGAGTAAACTAGGTGAAAAATCGGCGATGTGCCCTTGAGCAAGGCACTTAACCCTAATTGCTCCTGTAAGTCGATCTGGATAAGAGCGTCTGCTGAATGACTCAAATGTAAATGTAGAAATGTTCCTAATGTGTAATACAAAATGCCCGCCACTAGGTGCCAATATACACCAGCAAACACAGCCAAAAGCTAAGGCAATCTGTAAGGTTTTAAAGTGAGTACAAGGATTCCATTAGTGTCAATGTGACATTACTGTTGCTGGTACAGTCTCTGTGTACCACAACTGCAAACTGACTGGTTCCTTTTCTGATGCCATTGTAATGTAAACCAGTTTAATTCAGTGTTGACCAATCTGTCATCTCCTTAGCTTATAATGCTACAGTATTGCTGTAACTCTCCCTGTGACTCTTTCTAATCTTGTAATGGCTCTAGTTAATCATGGTGTGGACCTGTCTTGGTAGGACTCCCTCTGGTGATTTCTCAGTTCCACCAGCTTAATCTGTGGCTGTTGTAAAGGAGATTATTACATCTGATTAAAAACACTCTATCACCCACTGTCTCCTGCATTTCAGTTTGCCACTGTCATTTCCCCCTCGCTCCTGATTCTCTATCGCTTCATCTCGTCTTCCCCCGTGTCATTATCCCTCCCCCTCTTTTCACTCTCTTCCCTTCCTTCCCTTACTGTCCTTGTCTCATCAGACATATAGTATGTTATCCCAGTAGAAGGTACTAGGCAGCTGGGAGAATACAATCCTCAGAACAGACATCACAGTAGAGACGGATCATCACCGCACCAGGATGAGACTGTGTCATACATCATAGCCCTATTCCCCGTAATTAGGGTTGTACCCAGTGCGCTACACCGTGAGAGGAAGTTTTAAGTGTTACCGTTTCGCTGTAGAGCTGCCTCGTAATTTCCAGCTGCACATGTGCGATGTAATTGGCTGTTAGTAGCCCCTTATTACGGTGAGAGGAGTGAGGCCCTGTCAGAACCCTGTCAGGCTCAACGTATTATCAACTCCACAAGTGACCGTGTGTGTGTGTGTGTGTGTGTGTGTGTGTGTGTGTGTGTGTGTGTGTGTGTGTGTGTGTGTGTGTGTGTGTGTGTGTGTGTGTGTGTGTGTGTGTGTGTGTGTGTGTGTGTGTGTGTGTGTGTGTGTGTGTGTGTGTGTGTGTGTGTGTGTTTGTGCAACTCTTTATTTCAATTGTCTAAGGTGCAGCAGTCAAACTCACAATTACCATACAATGGAGCAGGCCACTTACAGTAAGAAACATGCTGTTTTAAAAGACATATGTTGGATATTATGCATAGCATTGGACCCTGACATCATGCCCACTTCTGCTTTGCGCTGAGCCTGGTCGCTCAAGATCCACTTCAAAATCTGACGTCCGTCCAGGTACCCAGGACGTTGGGAAATGCATTCAAATCCGGCCACTAAATGCAACGGTGAGCGCTATTACCATCAAGTAGGCTTGGATTTTGCTAGGGCGATGTGGACAGTGGTGTCGGATGGGCGTAAGCCGCAAGCTCTGGCTCATCAATCCCAATGATAGTACGGCTGTGACGAAACCAGTATCCCAATATTTTTACCATGTCAAAAATGAAAACACGAAGCAGACCAAACTCTTTGGTCCTTTACAAACCTGCTGTATGTAAAATATTGTGTGATATAGCTTGAAAAATAAATGTGACTCTGGATGACAACAGAATGATGTTTGTTTCAAACATGAGGGCCATTTTTCTAAAGAAGTTAAATCCTCTTTGTGTTTTGTTGCTAAATATACTGTAGGAAACAATGTCAGCCGCAAACTGCACCGAGTCCCTGTTCGCCAAAAGGCGACATGAATGATGTATATTTCTGGAGGAATGGGCGATGTGCAGAGGTGCAGAATGTATTGGGTTAGAAGGTCAGAGCTGGTGACTACTGAGTTCTGCCCATCCAGTCCTGTCCTGTCATTCTCTGTCAGATCAGGGGGGGAAATGCTCTCGCTGCAGTACCTCGCTTATCAATCAAAGTACATGAACAGAAGTGTAAACCAAATATGAGGATAATATAAAGCAATTCTTGGTAGAAAGTGTCTTTTTGGTTTTTACATTAGGAAAGCATTTTTTAGTTCCATTTCAATTTTCCTTCACTACCATATTTTCCTTATCTTTACTTTGTTAGATACACAACCTTCAATTTTTCCCCACATTGTCTCTCAGAAATGTACAGACTTTTCTCACACAAACCCTGGAACATTCCTCCATATTATGTAAAAAGCACTGCTCAACCTTATCCTATAAGGTCGCCCCTGTGGGTGTCCACTTGGTACAAGCCACACTGCCTTAACCCACAGTCTCTCCCTCTGTCACTAAGCTGCAGCTCTGCACTACCCTATCAGGCCTGAGAGAGAGAGAGAGAGAGAGAGAGAGAGAGAGAGAGAGAGAGAGAGAGAGAGAGAGAGAGAGAGAGAGAGAGAGAGAGAGAGAGAGAGAGAGAGAGAGAGAGAGACGGATAGAGAGAGACAGAGAGAGAGAGAGAGACGGAGAGAGAGAGAGAGAGAGAGAGAGAGAGAGAGAGAGAGAGAGAGAGAGAGAGAGAGAGAGAGAGAGAGAGAGAGAGAGAGAGAGAGAGAGAGAGAGAGAGACGGATAGAGAGAGACGGATAGAGAGAGACGGATAGAGAGAGACGGATAGAGAGAGACGGAGAGAGAGAGACGGAGAGAGAGAGACGGAGAGAGAGAGAGAGAGAGAGAGACGGATAGAGAGAAACTGAAAGAGAGCAAGAGTTGACAGGCTACACAGAGAGAGAGAGGGAGAGGGAGAGGGAGAGGGAGAGGGAGAGGGAGAGGGGAGAGAGAGGTGTCTTTGTGCTGCACTGTATGATGAGTGGGACCCAAGGTAAAGAGCTGCATAAAATACAGTACATGTGCTTGTAGACACAGGAGAAAAACCCTTAACATTTGACAGGAATGGAACTTTGACAGGAATGGACACAGACACACACTCTCATACACACACTCTCGCACACACACACACACACTCTCTCTCTCTCACATACACACACAAGGTAGACGTTCTACATCACTGCACCCCACTCAATTGGACCATGTCCACGTCCTCATCTGGATCGACCAACCATAACAGGCGTCTGTCATGTGAGTAACTCAATCTGTGTTGCCATTCTATACCAGTTCTGAAAGTAATTGAAAATAGTAGTAGGTATGCCTAATTAACTAAACATCCTCTCATTGTCAACTGTGTTTATTTTCAGCAAAATTAACATGTGTAAATATTTGTATGAACATAACAAGATTCAACAACTGAGACATAAACTAAACAAGTTCCACAGACATGTGAGTAACAGAAATGGAATAATGTGTCCCTGAACAAAGGGGGAGTCAACATCTGAATTATATCGGAATACTTCCTTCGAACATATGTGAAATTAATTGAGATATTTGAAATGGTATTTGAACACAGGTCTGGTAACCTCCACACATAGAAAGGGGTTAACACTGTTACACAATTCTTTCACTAAGCCGGGAAGGACTGCCTAACAAATTCAAGTTAGACACTCTAGCGCGTACAGTTGAAGCCGGAAGTTTACATACACCTTAGACAAAAATATTTAATCTCAGTTTTTCACAATTCCTCACATTTAATCCAAGTAAAGATTCCCTGTTTAAGGTCAGTTAGGATCACCACTTCATTTTAAGAATGTGAAATGTCAGAATAATAGTAGAGAGAATACATTTTTTCAGCTTTTATTTCTTTCATCACATTCCCAGGGGGTCAGAAGTTTACATACAGTCAATTAGTATTTGGTAGCACTGCCTTTAAATTGTTTAACTTGGGTCAAACGTTTCGGGTAGCCTTCACAAGCTTCCCACAATAAGTTGGGTGAATTTTGGCCCATTCCTCCTGACAGAGCTGGTGTAATGGAGTCAGGTTTGTAGGCCTCCTTGCTTGCACACGCTTTTTCAGATCTGCCCACACATTTTCTATAGGGTTGAGGTCAGGGCTTTGTGATGGCCACTCCAATACCTTGACTTTGTTGTCCTTAAGCCATTTTGCCACAACTTTGGAAGTATGCTTGGGGTCATTGTCCATTTGGAAGACCCATTTGCGACCAAGCTTTAAGTTCCTGACTGATGTCTTGAGATGTTGCTTCAATATATCCACATAATTACCCTGCCTCATGATGCCATCTATCTTGTAAAGTGCACCAGTCCCTCCTGCAGCAAAGCACCCCCACAACATGATGCTGCCACCCCCGTGCTTCACGGTTGGGATGGTGTTCTTCGGCTTGCAAGCGTCCCTTTTTCCTCCAAACATAACGATGGTCATTATGGCCAAAAAGTACGATCTTTGTCCCCATGTGCAGTTGCTGAGCGGCCTTTCAGGTTATGTCGATATAGGACTCGTTTTACTGTGGATATCGAAACTTTTATACCTGTTTCCACCAGCAACTTCGCAAGGTCTGTTGTTCTGGGATTGATTTGCACTTTTCGCACCAAAGTACGTTCATCTCTAAGAGAGACAGAACGTCTCCTTCCTGAGCGGAATGACAGCTGTGTTAATACTTGCGTACTATTGTTGGTACAGATGAACGTGGTACCTTCAGGCGTTTGGAAATTGCTCCCAAGAATGAACCGGACTTGTGGAGGTCTACAATGACGTCAAGCAAAGAGGCACTGAGTTTAAAGGTAAGCCTTGAAATACATCCACAGGTACACCTCCAATTGACTCAAATGATGTCAATTAACCTATCAGAAGCTTCTAAAACCATAACATAATTTTCTGGAATTTTCCAAGCTGTTTAAAGGCACAGTCAACTTAGTGTATGTAAACTTCTGACCCACTGGAATTGTGATACATTGCATTATAAGTGAAATAATCTGTCTGTAAACAATTGTTGGAAAAATTACTTGTGTCATGCACAAAGTAGATGTCCTAACCTACTTGCCAAAACTATAGTTTGTTAACAATTAATTTGTGGAGTGGTTGAAAAACGAGTTTTAATGACTTCATGTAAACTTCTGACTTCATCTGTAGCTACCTCCATGTAAGCTATAGAAAAATATATCTGGTTTAGTCACAGGCTTAGCATGCTAACACTAATCTGGGAGGTTTTAAGTGTAGCCAAAACCGATTTTTTTCCCAAAGTGAAAATAGCGCCCCCTATTACTTCTTCTTAATAGGGTGCGCTATTTTCACTTTGGGAAAAAATCGTGCCCAAATTAAATGGCCTCGTACTCTGTTCTAGATCATACAATATGCATATTATTATTACTATTGGATCGAAAACACTCTGAAGTTTCTAAAACTGTTTGAATTATATCTGTGAGTAAAACAGAACTCATTTGGCAGCAAACTTCCAAATAGGAAGTGAAAATTCTGAAAATGGGGCTCTGTGTCAGGGCCTGCCTATTCAACTGGCTTATATTTATGGATCTGTATGCACTTCATACGCCTTCCACTAGATGTCAACAGGCAGTAGAATGTTGAATGGGGTGTCTAGCTTGATGTGAGACCGAATGAGAGCTGTTGGAGTGACAGGTCCGCCCTTTTGTCAGTATTCAACTGCGCACCAGGAAACCCCACATTGTCTTCTGAAATGCGTTAGGTATACACGACGAAATGCTCCGGCTCGGACTTTATTGGATACATATGATAATAACATCATAAAGATGGATTTTCAACCGAGTTTGACCAGTTTATTCAACGTTTATTGTGAATTTGGGAATTTTTCGTTCCATGCGCTAAGAGTTCTTGGACATGTGCCCTCCACATGGCTAGCCAAAGTTGATAATTCGACAGAAGAAATGGACATTCTAAAACAAAACAACGATTTATTCTGGAACTAGGACTCCTTGCACTACATTCTGATGGAAGATCAACAAAGGTAAGAGAATATTTATGATGTTATTTCGTATTTTTGTGGTTTATGTTGGCTCCAACAAGGCGGAGAATTGTTGGGCGCTGTCTCACAATATTGCATGCTGTACGTTGTACTAAAGTTATTTTTAAAAATCTAACACAGCGGTTGCATTAATAACCAGTGTATCTTTCATTTGCTGTACAACATGTATTTTTTAGTGAAGTTTATGATGAGTTTTTTGATTAGATTACGTGACTGTCCAAAATTTCTCCGGACAATTTGGTGCATTATGGCTACGTATTCACAATGTAAAACCACGATTTGTACCTCTAAATATGCACATTTTCGAACAAAACATAAATGTATTGTATAACATGATGTTATAAGACTGTCATCTGATGAAGTTGTTCAAAGTTTAGTGATTAATTCTATCTCTATTTGTGGGTTTTGTGAAAGCTATGTTGGCGGTGAATAAATGGCGTTGTGTGTTTGGCTATTGTGGTGAGCTAATATAAATATATATTGTGTTTTCGCTGTAAAACACTTAAAAAATCGGAAATATTGGCTTGATTCACAAGATGTTTATCTTTCATTTGCTGTACAACATGTATTTTTCATAAATGTTTTATGATGAGTATTTATGTATTTCACGTTGCTCTCTGTAATTATTCTGGCTGTTTTGGTGCTATTTGTGACGGTGGCTGCAATGTAAAACTACGATTTATACCTCTAAATATGCACATTTTCGAACAAAACATAAATGTATTGTATAACATGATGTTATAAGACCGTCATCTGATGAAGTTGTTCAAGGTTAGTGATTCATTTTATCTCTATTTGTGGGTTTTGTGAAAGCTATGTTGGCGGTGAAAACATGGTGAAAACATGGCGTTGTGTGTTTGGCTATTGTGGTGAGCTAATATAAATATATATTGTGTTTTCGCTGTAAAATATTTTAAAAATCGGAAATGATGGCTGGATTCACAAGATGTTTATCTTTCATTTGCTGTATTGGACTTGTGATTTCATGAAATTATATTATATGATATCCCTGTGGCGCTAGGCTAGGCTATGCTAGTCAGCTTTTTTGATGAGGAGGATCCCGGATCCGGGAGGGAGAAGCGGTAGAGGAAGTCCTCTAAAAGAGTACTGTTTTTTCGCGTCATGAAGACAATATGCTACTGTTAGCTAGCAATATTCCTAAGATGTGTTTTTAATGTGTTTGTGTGTTGGGCGGAGGATGGGGGGGGATAACTGGAGCTATTTGTCTCCAAACCGTTTAATCTCTGGAGCTTTAGTATCTCTATGCTAAGTGTCTGTGAAGTTTATGGAGACAGAGTTAGTCATGCTCTAAATTGAATTAAATGGACAGCCGTGTGAAGGGCTGAAGCCTCAAACATGCATTTACCCCTCACTGAAGTGCTTTAACGGCTCTGGGCCAACGGTTAGCGAGTTGACCTCCCCCTTCAGGTCCAGGGAGAATAGAGTCAGGCACAGGAATCTGTATTAAGCACTTCTCCTTGGAGAAATGGAGGGATGAGAAAGATTGACATACGGTGCAAGAATTCAGACCCCTTGACTTTTTCCTTATTTTGTTACGTTACATCCTTATTCTAAAATGTAATAAAAAAAAATACTCATCAATATTAAACACAATACCCCATAATGACAAAGCAAAAACAGGTATTTTGACATTTTTGCAAATGTAGAAAAAAAACCGGAAATATCACATTTACATAAGTATTCAGACCCTTTACTCAGAACTTTGTTGAAACACCTTTGGCAGCGATTACAGCCTCGAGTCTTCTTGGGTATGACGCTACAAGCTTGGCACAGATGTATTTGGGGAGTTTTTCCCATTCTTCTCTGCAGATCCTCTCAAGGTCTGTCAGGTTGGATGGGGAGCGTCACTGCAAAACTATTTTCAGGTCTCACCAGAGATGTTCGATCAGGTTCAAGTCCGGGTTCTGGCTGGGCAACTGAAGGACATTCAGACGCTTGTCCTGAAGCCACTCCTGCATTGTCTTGGCTGTGTGCTTAGGGTCGTTGTCCTGTTGGAAAGTGAACCTTCACCCCAGACTGATGTCTTGAGCACTCTGGAGCCGGTTTTCATCATGGATTTCTCTGTACATTGCTCCATTCTTCTTTCCCTCGATTCTGACTAGTCTCCCAGTCCCTGGAGCTGAAAAATATCCCCACAGCATAATGCGTCCACCACCATGCTTCACCGTAGAGATGGTGCCAGGTTTCCTCCTGTCGTGACGCTTGGCATTCAGGCCAAAGAGTTAAATCTTGGTTTCATCAGACCAGAGAATTTTATTTCTCATGGTCTGAGAGTCTTTAGGTGCCTTTTGACAAACTCCAAGCGGGCTGTCATGTGTCTTTTACTGAGGAGTGGCTTCCGTCTGGCCACTCTACCATAATGGCCTGATTGGTGGAGAGCTGCAGAGATGGTTGTCCTTCTGCAAGGTTCTCCCATCTCCACAGATGAACTCTGGAGCTCAGTCAGAGTGACCATCGGGTTCTTGGTCACCTCCCTGATTGCTCAGTTTGGCCGGGCGGCCAGCTCTAGGAAGAGTCTTGGTGGTTCCAAACTTCTTCCATTTAAGAATGATGGAGGCCACTGTGTTCTTGGGAACTTCAATGTTATATGCTTTTTATTGGTACCCTTCCCTAGATGTGCCTCGACACAATCGCTAAGGACAATTCCTTCGACCTCATGTCTTGGTGTTTGCTCTGAGATGCATTGTTAACTGTGGGACCTCATATAGACAGGTGTGTGCCTTCCCAAATCATGTCCAATCAATTGAATTTACCACAGGTAGGTGGACTCCAATCAAGTTGTAGAAACATCTCAAGGATGATCAATGGAAACAGGATACACCTGAGCTCAATTTTAAATAAGGTATTTCTGTTTACATTTGTATAAATGTGTAAACATTTCCAGAAACCTATTTTCACTTTGTCATTATGGGGTATTGTGTGTAGATTGATGAATGTAAAAAAATATTTTATCCATTTTAGAATAAGGCTGTAACGTAACAAAATGTGGGGAAAGTGAAGCGGCCTGTATTCTTTCCGGATGCACTGTAGATGGACAGAGAGATTGGCTAGACGGAGGATGAATGACTGATCTCTTACAGTACCCTATGACCACTAAGATATGCCTAAAGGTCATCTTCATAGCCTCATGATATACTGTATATGCAGTATGTCTAACATAACTTGTGGTTGGAGGTTGGTGTATTTAAAGTGCCCTAATGGTGATGGTGGTTGGGGGAAGGGCAGGTTCAGCCCTGCCCATTATCACTCTACTCCACTGTATGAGTGTTTTACTAATGATCTATTTTTCACTGACCCTACGCACACTCACTAGACTATATATACACACCCTATACACACTCACATACACTACATTGACCCTCCCACACAACACACAGACACACACACACACACACACACACACACACACACACACACACACACACACACACACACACACACACACACACACACACACACACACACACACACACACACACACACACACACACACACACACACACACACACAACACAAACACACACACATAACACACACACACATACACACACACACACACATACACACAAACACTTTCACAGTCATCATTTTCTGCTCCTACTTTCTGTTTTTTATTTCACTCTTATTATTATCTATCCTGATGCTTTATCACTTTATTCTGCTTCATGTACATATCTATTCCTCTTGTGTTACTATTTTATTTTTATTTGCATTATTATTTTCAAGCTCTGCATCACTGGGCAGGGCTCGTAAGCAAGTATTTTATAGTA
Organism: Salvelinus alpinus; assembly: GCF_045679555.1. NCBI lineage: Eukaryota > Metazoa > Chordata > Actinopteri > Salmoniformes > Salmonidae > Salvelinus > Salvelinus alpinus. The sequence continues at coordinate 3,961,220 of NC_092113.1, forward strand.
AAGTCTACATCAGTTGATTTGACACAACCTGTTGTGGTGCTGCAGTGAGCTCACACTAACAACTGATTTATCACTTGCCAGACTGCTGTGGCTGAGGGGAGACGGAGAGAGAGGGATTGGGTCTGTAAATAATGGCAGAAATATGTAGAGATGGTACAGCTAGAGACCGTAAAGAGGTGGGGGAGACTATCGCTGCATCCTCAGGGGATGCATCAACTGTCAGAGTGATAGAGAATCTCTACACTCTCTATTTCTCTCACTCTCAAACAAACACACACACACACGGACAAACACAAACACACACAGAGAGAGACACACACACATACGAAAAGGATGGCGACGGATTCATTTTGCCACAAGGGAAGCCACATAAAAGACAATGTGTAACATATGGTTCGCTACTGCTTGGTCCTCACAAGATATGGTCAGAGAGACAAGCTCATTGAGCAGGGGAGGCCTACAGGTAGGCAGTGTAGAGACAGAGTTAGAGTGGAGAGGAGGCAGACAGGTCTGACCACAAATGGATAACCATGGGGATGAGGGGTAATCATGTGGTCAGTCTCCCCTATTGGCCCCGGGCCTTTTAACCTGTACTTCTCCCCTCATCCCCCTCTCCTCTATCTCCTCCTCCTCTCTCACATGCTGGGGAAATTCGTTGAGAGATGAATCTGCTACCCAGAGAGAAGGAGCGGCAGAAAGCTGATATACAAAGGGGATGGAGAAAAAAGCTAACGGGATAGAGAGGAATGACATCAGTCAAAAAGAGAGGGAGGAAACAGTTTGAGAAAATTGGATGCAGCTCTATGGGAAACTTATTTGTTTCATGGCCTGCAGAGTTTTGTGCAGCAATCCAAGTGTTTCATTGTGCAGAGCACTTAACCTGCAAGATTCATAAATCCAAACACTCACCTCCTGGTTTTCTATTGTATTCTATTCAGTTCTAGTTGGTTCTATTCTGGGGTTTTTCTCAGATAAATACTGTAGATTCTCTTCTGTGCTGAAATAATGATAAATATGTTCCACTGTAAAACTGTAAGTATAACTAATTACTAATTACTTTCCAGCATTCTTTTGGTTGACCTCAATATACACAACGGCATTCAAATACATGACATCATATGCTTGCCTGAGTGCTATTGGGGTAAGCACTGAAACACAGCTCACAAAGCCCTTACAACGAATCGGTCAAATGGCTAAAACATCAGGTATAATGCACAGTAAGGCACAGACGCTTGGGTTGAGTAAAGTCCCTTTTCTTTAACTGACACGCACACACGCACGCACGCACGCACGCACACACACACACACACATTAAAAAAACAAACTAAAACCTAGAGCAGAAGGATTGTCTGTGTGCTATGTAAGGGACTGAGGGCTTTAAGGTAATTATGTACCAGTATTGGGTGAGACAGGAAGGAGAGGATTGGAGGTGGCAGAGATCTTGTTATGGATCAAAAGTGTTGGGGAACGGCTAACTAATGTTAGCTCTGCGGATGGCTTAAGTTCGACTAATGGCCTACTACTCTGGGCCCAGTTTCCCAAAAGCATCTTAAAGCTAAGATAGAACCTTCATCGGAACATCGTTAAATAGTAGATTAATAGTAATTACCAACTGCCTCAGACCATTTTTAGAACAGCTAAAGGTGTGGTTAGATCCTTTATTTCCTTTCACGTCACTTCATGCATTGAAAATCTCTGCTAAACATACAATCAAGTTGTTAATCCGTCTCAGATAACTTCAGAACAAAGTTAAATACAAATACAAGGTTGGTACAAACAAGCGAAGGATACAAATGTGCTTCAAATGTAAACAGAGATGATTGCATTAATATAAATACAGTAAAGGCTACATATATTGAAATCATATTGAAATCAAGTTCATGTTCAATCAAATGAGTTCTATTTTGCTATTTGTAGGCTACTGTCTGTAGTTTTTGCATCAAAATATTTATTGATGTGTAATCTGTGAAATAGGGCATAACCCGGGCAGCCCTCTATGGGAAGGCATACCCAAGTTCAACTCACAGTCGACTCCGACACAGCCACGACACGACAGCCAAGAACACATGCAGTACTGTCAATCCAGAGCGAGTAAACCTGTAAAACCAACCCTCTCTCCACCCATACTAATTATGTTTTTTATTCCAGGGTTGTTGCTCTATCACCTCGGCTGTTTTACACCTAGGCCTATATCATTAGGATCAAGGATATAAAAGGGTAGCACAAATAGCTTACGTAGAAATATATAATATACCTGTTTCTCGCTTAGAGAAGTGCTTAGCCAGTTATTTTATTAGTTCTACCGTTAACTTTAATCACTTTATCTCATAGAGACAAAGAGACAACAACCCACAACAACCCTGTTGACAAAACCTAATCCATACATTTGCCAGTGTGTATCTGAAAAATAATCATCCTTTACATTTTTGATATTGAGATTCATTTTTTTAAAGGGTAATAACACCAATTATTTTAGGATCGTATAGACCTTTTCCAACAGAGAACCTTGGCAGGTTTTTAATTATATCATAATTTATCCTAGCCCTATAAAAAAGCTATTAATATTCATTAAGTTTTATCTTAAAAGCTAGTCGTTCCGATTCACATCGGCGAACAAGGGCCGCACTATATAACAGCTTTTAAGTCATAATATACTCCGACCTCTACAATTAGGCCATATCATATTGAACGAAACAAACAACCTTGGTATTTCTAATCTTCAATCTTCAACATGAATAAATAAAAAATCATGAAGAAAAAAAGGTCATCTTTACCTGTCTTCACCTTCCCCTAAATCAAAATCTGATATTACATCCATATAGATCAAAATTCCATATTTCCTAAAAAGAAAAAGGATAACTTCATCATACCCATTCTGCAATACTATAAATCCAACCTTATTCTAAGTCCACATAGTCCGCGGTTCCATATGGCATGAATATAGAAATATTGTTATTATAATGTTTTTTTTTTAATCGTTTCATGCAACAAAAAAATACAAATAATCCATATTTGTACTGTGTAATGCGATGCAAATATGTATCGGGGCCTACTTCAACAGGAGGTAACTATAATTCACAGCCACGTTGTAATCTTCTTGTCCTTGAACATTTGGTTGTTTACATAAAATGTATCCACCACTAGACGAACATTCTGCTTCTCTGCTCGGAGCCTTTTGAAAGTGGGGTACAGGGCACATCGTCTCTCCACTATTTCATGAGGAAATTGTACATTGATAGAGAATGGGGTGTTCTTCAATTCCCTACCCTGTTGTAACAAGGCAATTTTCATTTTGTAGTGGGCCCACTCATCCAGGCCTGCCTGCTACCCGGGCTCCCGTCGGACCCTGGCTTATGTGCGACAACGCTTTTGGTGGCCTACCATGGTTCCAGATGTCTCCTCATTTGTCGCCACTTGCACGGTCTGTGCACAGTACAAGACACTTAGACAAGTTCCGGCTGGTCTCCTCCAACCTCTGCCTGTCCTTCACCATCCCTGGTCTCACAACTCCCTGGACTTTGTCACGGAACTCCCCCCGTCTGATGGCAACACCCCCATTCTGACCATAGTCGATCGGTTTTCCAAAGCCGCCCACTTCATTCCTCTCCCCAAGCTGCCCTCTGCCAAAGAGATGGCCCAGCTCATGGTGCAGCACGTCTTCCGGATCCATGGATTGCCAGTAGACATGGTCTCCGACCGGGGTCCTCAGTTCTCGTCCCGGTTCTGGAAGACGTTCTGCACCCTCATTGGTCCTCCGGTTTCCACCCCAAGGTCCAACGGCCAGTCGGAGTGAGCCAACAAGGACCGAATAAACTACTCTGCGCCCCCTGGTCTCCGCCAACCCCACCACCTGGAGCCAGCAGCTTGTGTGGGTTGAAAACGCTGGCAACACCCTTCCCTGTTCTGCCACAGGCCTATCACCATTTGAGTGTTCCCTGGTGTATCAGCCCCCGCTCCTCCCTGAGCAAGAAGAAGAGTTCGGCATACCTTCGGCGCAGATGTTTGTCCTTAACTGTTGACGTACCTGGAGGAGAGCCCGATCAGCCCTCTCTAAGACCACATCCAGGTATCGACGACAAGCGGATCGCCACCGGACCCCAGCACTCGGTATCATCTCGAGGAGAAGGTATGGCTGTCCACCCAGGATCTGCCCCTCCGGGTGGAATCTCCCGCCGGTTTATCGGCCCTTTTCCCAACTCCAAAGTCATTAGCCCCTCTGCTGTTCATCTTCTGCTGCCCCGTACCCTCCGTATACATCCCACCTTTCATGTGTCCAAAGTTAAACCCATGTCTCATAGCCCTTCGTCTCCTGTTTCCCAGCCCACCCCTCTCCCCTGTCTCATCAACGGCCAACCGGCGTACACGGTGAGGTGTCTCCTGAAGGTTCGACCTCGGGGCAGGGGGTTCCAGTACCTGTTTGACTGGAAAGATTATGGCCCAGAGGAGGGGTGTTGGGTCCCCGCTAGGGACATCCTGGACACAGGCCTCATTGCCGATTTCCAACGCCGGCGCCCCAAGGGGAGAGAGGGGGGCGGGGGGGTACTGTCACACCCTGATCTGTTTCACATGTCTTTGTGCTTGTCTCCACCCCCCTACAGGTGTCGCCCATCTTCCCCATTATTCCCTGTGTATTTATACCTGTGTTCTCTGTTTGTCTGTTGCCAGTTTGTTTTGTTTGATGAAACCTCCTGTCTGTTCTTTCTCCTGTTTTCTAGTCCTTCCCGGTTTTGACCGTACCTTGCCCCACCTCTACTGGATTATTGACCCCTGCATGCCATGACCCTGAGATTACCTGCTGTTCTGGACCTTTTGCACCCTCTCTGGATTACTGACATATGCCTGCCTTTTGTTTGCCTGTCCCTGCACTAGAAAAAAACGTTTGTTTCTTTGACACTGTCTGCATCTGGGTCATACCTGAAACCTGATATGACCCAATTGAGATGGTTTGGGATGAGTTGAGATGGTTTGTTGAGATGGTTTGGGATGAGATGAGAGTGACGGAAAAGCCGCACACGCACTCAGCATATGTGGGAACTCCTTCAAGACTGTTGGAAAGCGTTCCTCATGGAGCTGGTTGAGAGAATGCCAAGAGCATGCAAAGCTGTCATCATGATTCCATATGTGTTATTTGATCGTTTTGATGTCTTCACTATTATTCTACAATGTAAAAAATAGTAAGAATAAAGAAAACCACTTGATTGAGTAGGTGTGTCCAAACTTTTGACTTGTACTGTATGTGTAGTATAGGTTGACATTTACATTATCAGGTCAACAGTGGGATATAAAACAATAACATTTTCAGCCATGCCATTGGACGCATTTGGTCTTGGATGTATTGATTATATAGATATCCATTAGCAACAACATATGTAAATCACGTTGGATTTACTCTGCTTCTTGTACTTTCATGACAATGAGGAGACCAAGAACAATGCACTTCTGACGTGAAGGAAAAATAGAATTAGCATTTTAGGGATATACAGTAAGCTATTTCTCTGGGGCAATTCTGAAATTGAGCTAACAAGTAATAGTCTATACCGAGGAGAATGGGAAGAATGTCCCCAGGCACACGTCCAGTTAGGCTTGTCCTATCCTGTCCTGGTCTAACCAGCTGTGTTGTGGTTGTCCTTAGCACCCTCCAGTCAAACTTCCACTGGGCTCAATGAGCTGACGCTGACTCATGTCACCCCCTGTGTCTGTGTGTGTGTGTTTGTGTGTACACATGTATGCAAATGACCTGACACTGTGACTCATGTCATCACCATTGTGTGAGATGAATTACGGGGAGAGGGAGACAACTGAATGTTTATGGACACAGGCTAACACACAGATCTCTCTCTCTTGCTGTACCTTTGGATTTGGCTGTCAGTTCAGCCAACAATGTAAACGCTACCTGCTTCAGAGTTCATATCGACAGGGTACACAACGTCATTTCAACGTGGACATTTAGGTACTATTTGGTTGAGACCCTGATTAATGAGATTTCTACTTTTATTCACCCACTCAAGAATACAGACAGAAGTTTGTTAAGTTCCCAATGTGTTATTACTGCACTTTCAACCATTTAAAAGCACAACAAAGTTCAAATGGGATTACAATGTCAGATATTTTGTATTTATATAATGACTTAATGTGTTTATCACTGTGCTTCATCTCATAGCACAACCAAATGACCTGGATTGCAGTTGAGATTACATTACAAGTACATAGTGCAAGTAATTCATGCTGTTTGAGACTCTGCACAGACGTTTTAGTGAGAGGAACAATTTTCGTGATGTCTCATGCTCTGACAAACACCGGTCCAGCTCTGCCACCTTTCACCGCAGATGCGGCAATGCGACATCGGCGGATGCGGTGGATGAAGATACATCCAATGAAAAAAACAGATATCTCTAGCTTAAACTGACTGATTTTGATGAGGACTTTTTATTACGTCAGTTAGATTGATGCACCGGTGTGTCAGTCGACTCTAGGGGGCTAATCAACACTCAGCCTGATACTGGTTACTCAGTTCCTACTCATTCCTTCTGGAAGCCATTCGCTCATTTATTGGAGGCAGATAACTTTTCTGCATCCAGTTTGTTTGACTGTAGACTAACTGTTAATATACTGCAGTGGCGGTCGGTGCGGTTTAAGATGGAGGAGGACGATATCTATGTTTTACGAGCAGGGCCTTCTTTCTGTTACAACATATTGGATGACTGTCATTCATATTCCATTCACCCAGCTCAATGTAACATCGTTAAGTTTAGGCTACTACATGATATTTCAATTTTCCCTATACCTATCATGAAGTTGCTACAACGTAGGTGCACAGGTTGAGAGAATTTTATGTTTAGAGACACATTTTTGTAATCAAAGTGACATTCAATACTCTCTTGCACACTCTTGCCTGCACCTAGCTGATCTAGGGTGTAATCATTAGTCCAACAGTTGCAAACGAGGGTTTCTATTCAACAAATTCAGGTATGTTTATCCTTGTTTCGTTCCGTTTGCTTCCATTTAACAATTTTTTTCAACAGAAGAGAATGAGGGAATGAATACACCCCTGATCACACGACGCCGGAGATGAGAAGCAGGTACGAAGAGGGGGGTTGAACATTTAATGCAGAACAGACAGGTAACAGGACAGGAACAACGTCAGCACACGGGTATACAAAGACATACGAACATTAATGCTAAAGCAGGGAACAGAGCGGGGAACCAGACAAATATAGGGAAGGTACTGACAGAGGTGATTGAGTCCAGGTGAGTCCAATAATCGCTGATGCGCATGACGGGTGGAAGGCAGGTGTGCGTAATGATGATGGCAGGAGTGCCCAATGCTGGAGAGCCTGGCGCCTTCGAGCGCCATGGGTGGGAAGCGGGATTAGGTGTCACACACAGTTCACTTTCATAGCAGCCACATTCAAATATCATGATTACTTTGCTCGTTGTAGCTACAATTCCTTCTCGCATCTACGCACTCTCCTCCTCTCACCCTTTCCCTTTGCTTGTGGACTTCAGTGTACAACACATCAGCTGTCATCATTGTCACCATATTAGTTAACATCATAGTCAACATAGCTTATAGAACTATTGAGTTGGTAAATCCACTACAATCATGCAGTACAGTAAGTCAGCAAGCAGTTTAGCAGTTACAACGGCAGGCACATGTGGCAATAAATTAATAAACCAAAAGCTTACCTTGACTTGGAAGAGTTCAAGTGTTGGATAGCTGGAGAGCCAGCTAGCTAACATAGCATCCCTCTCTGTTTGAGCTGAGTGTTTGAGTAGGCTAAACTAGCTAGCTGCATTCGCTAGCTGAGTAAGTGAAAGTGAAAATTGTATAGGATGGTCCTTCCCTTCCTCCTCTGAAGAGCCTGCACTAATATGCCCACTGCAGAAGGGCAGGGGGGAGGAGAGACACCAACAAACCCAGGGGGTGCTCTGATAAGACAGTCACACAGGGATACCACGGCAACGAAGAGACAGCTGATGATGATTTGTGCCCTTAGCCTAAGTGCCCTTAGCCACAGATCTGTCAAAGAGGTCACACACATGTAGGCAAGCAGGAACATACACACACGTGCACACAAACACACACAAATAGAAACTTGACGTTTTTTTTTCTGTGTACACTATCAACTTTGTGTGTTCTCAGTACTACAGCAGCCTATAGGAGGACAGCACTAACCCACTCATAGGTCCATCTCTTCATGTATGCCTCTGTGTTTCTGACCCTGACCTGACCCTGTGTAGGAGACTATTGATCTAAAGACTTACTTCTCTATCATCACGTAGTGGAAACAGTGGTGGCCTCCAGCCATTGAAGATAAGGTCAGCTCAAAGTGTAAGAAGAAAGAATGAAGTTGAAATGGTCCACTTGGGAAAGTCACCCCTCTCTGCCGCTGCCTTGGTCCACTACTAAACTCTCATGTAGAGGCAGCCAGTTTCAATATGTAGTCTTATTAAGGGAATTTGAATATGCCTCATCTAAGTGTACACTCTTCAAAGTTCTTTGCCCTCGTCTCTTACGTAAGTTGGCCAGCCCAGACAAGGTTCCACAGATAGATACTCCTCACAAAAAGCATCTGAATAAAATTAACTAGCATTATATGGGCCACTCTGCAAAATTGGTGCCATTTGCATGTTGTAACTTTTCAAAATTAAACTTAATTCTTTATCTTTTTTCAGCACTGTAATAACACACGTTTAACTATTCCAAATGTGTAATGGTCAAGACTCTTACAACTGTTTAAATATCAATTAAAAGTCATGCCAACTAGTTTCTTTGTTTTTCCCTCAATAAAGTGGGTATTTTAAAGAAATAATTGGTTACATGTTCAAAAAACATATACAGTATCTGTAGCTAAAAAGTCACAACATATGCAGGCAAAATTATATATTTTTTAAACACAAAGGCATTTTTTATTTTTAACCTCAATTTTATCAAAAGTCCATGATGTGATTTGTAAAATAATTGTTTAAAACCTGTTACGGCTGGGGGTTCGACAACATCCGGTGAAATTGCAGAGCGCGAAATACAAAATAAATAACGGTAGAACTAACACAATAACTGGCTAAGCACTTCTCTAAGTGAGAAAAAGGTATTTTACATATTTCTAAATAAGCTATTTGTGCTACCCTTTTATATATATATATATATATATATATATATATTTATTTTTTCCTTTATTTAACCAGGTAGACAAGTTGAGAACAAGTTCTCATTTACAATTGCGACCTGGCCAAGATAAAGCAAAGCAGTTCGACACATACAACAACACAGAGTTACACATGGAGTAAAACAAACATACAGTCAATAATACAGTAGAAAAATAAGTCAATATACAATGTGAGCAAATGAGGTGAGAAAAGGGAGGTAAAGGCAAAAAAAAGGCCATGGTGGCGAGGTAAATACAATATAGCAAGTAAAACACTGGAATGGTAGATTTGCAGTGGAAGAATGTGCAAAGTACAAATAGAAATAATGGGGTGCAAAGGTGCAAAATAAATACAGTAGGGGAAAGGGTAGTTGTGTGGGCTAAATTATAGATGGGCTATGTACAGGTGCAGTAATCTGTGAGCTGCTCTGACAGCTGGTGCTTAAAGCTAGTGAGGGAGATAAGTGTTTCCAGTTTCAGAGATTTTTGTAGTTCGTTCCAGTCATTGGCAGCAGAGAACTGGAAAGAGAGGCGGCCAAAGGAGGAATTGGCTTTGGGGGTGACCAGAGAGATATACCTGCTGGAGCGCGTGCTACAGGTGGGTGCTGCTATGGTGACCAGCGAGCTGAGATAAGGGGGGGACTTTACCTAGCAGGGTCTTGTAGATGACCTGGAGCCAGTGGGTTTGGCGACAAGCATGAAGCGAGGGCCAGCCAACGAGAGCATTCATGTCGCAGTGGTGGGTAGTGTATGGGGCTTTGGTGACAAAACGGATGGCACTGTGATAGACTGCATCCAATTTATTGAGTAGGGTATTGGAGGCTATTTTGTAAATGACATCGCCGAAGTCGAGGATCGGTAGGATGGTCAGTTTTACGAGGGTATGTTTGGCAGCATGAGTGAAGGATGCTTTGTTGCGAAATAGGAAGCCAATTCTAGATTTAACTTTGGATTGGAGATGTTTGATGTGAGTCTGGAGGGAGAGTTTACAGTCTAACCAGACACCTAGGTATTTGTAGTTGTCCACATATTCTAAGTCAGAACCGTCCAGAGTAGTGATGATGGACGGGCGGGCAGGTGCAGGCAGCGATCGGTTGAAGAGCATGCATTTAGTTTTACTTGTATTTAAGAGCAGTTGGAGGTCACGGAAGGAGAGTTGTATGGCATTGAAGCTCGTCTGGAGGGTTGTTAACACAGTGTCCATTCTTGATCCTAATGATATAGGCCTAGGTGTAAAACAGCCGAGGTGATAGAGCAACGACCCTGGAATAAAAAACATAATTAGTATGGGTGGAGAGAGGATTGGTTTTACAGGTTTACTCGCTCTGGATTGACAGTACTGCATGTGTTCTTGGCTGTCGTGTCGTGGCTGTGTCGGAGTCGACTGTGAGTTGAACTTGGGTATGTCTTCCCATAGAGGGCTGCCCGGGTTTGGCTTGCAGTCGGCTCTGGCACAGCCACGGCACGACACAACAGGATATAACGTGAACCCTGAGACAAATCTAATTTTATTTGCAATCGTTAGCGGCCGTTAAAATCTTTGTTCCTTTTTCCTTCTTTTTATATATATATATATATTTTTTTTTTGTCGGAATACAACAGGATATAATGAGGACTAAATGAAATATGTCTTGCGTGTAATGGACATAAAAAAGGACTGGTCTTATGATATATTTAGGTCGTTTTCTCTTCATTCTTTCATAAATAATTGGAACAATTGAATCCAATGAGGTGAGCAGGCTGGGCTGACATTCTATTTTAACATTTTAATTGTTTTCCATGTTATTTGGTTAGTTCTCTTAAGTGTCCTCATAGATATTTATGTTATCATGGGACTGCCCATTTTTCCCTCTGGCCAACACCAATTGTCGGCCAAGGGTTTCCCTTAGGACGCAAAGGTGCATCATGAATCAGGGAGTTGGTCTGATGGTCTTAGTGACAACAGACCTAGATACGGGGGGAGGTTTTAGTGGGTGGAATATTAGGACAATTGGAGGTTTACAAAGTTACAGCTACAGTGCGCTTAACAGTGCAAATGATTATGGTACAACTATGTGGACACTTAATCGTCATGGTGCTTTTTAATGGTAAGTTTACAAACATTGGTTGTGATAAGTATAATTGAAACTTGGGTATCATTATGGTAAGTGGGGAAATAAGTATAGCAAGTTATAATTGTAATGGCTTAGCAGATCATTTACATGGCTTAAAGAATAGAATATCTATTGTTTACAGGAAACTCATTCTACAAATATAGATGAGGTTGGGTGGAAAAAGGACGGGGAGGGAGAAATATATTTTTGTCATGGGCAAAGAAACTCAAAAGGGGTGATTATACTAATTAATACAAATGTTGATCCGATTGTGCAAACAGATCCGCAAGGAATATGGATTATTTGAAATATGCTATTGGACCAAAAACAGATATGGCTAACTAATCTATATGATCCACACTTTTTCGAAAATATATATAATAATTTATTGAGCTCACAAGCAATGAAAGAATATATTATTATGGTGGAAGATTATAATACGGTACCTCAATGGATCGTAAAGGAAATCACTCTACAAACTATCACCCTCAAGCACTTAAGGAGATGACAAAGATCATGGATACATTAGAACTAGTGGATATATGGGGGTTGAAAAACCCTGACCTAGTGAGATATAAATGGAGGAGGCTTAATCAAGCTAGCCGTCTTGATTACTTCCTCGTCTCCTTCTGGCTGACATCAAAAGTTAAAAACAATATTAATTGGAGACCGAATGCAATCGGACCACCATCTATTGGCCTCCATATAACTCTTACAGAATTCCCATGTGGACGAGGATATTGGAAATGTATCAAAGCCTATTGGATGACAATTTGTTCTTAAATAACAAAATAATTAATAACTGACTTTTTTTGTACAACATAGGTACAGCAGATCCCCTTATTGTACGGGACACTTTAAAATGTACTTTTAGAGGCCATTCAATACAATACTCCTCATCATTAAACAAAAGCAGTTTAGGTCAAAAGAGATTAGACTAATAAAGGAAATAGAGGAAGTAACAGTGCAGGTAGATGGTAATGGAAACTGTACTATAGAGGCACAAAATAGGTTAGAGGAAAAACAAAAGGAATCAGAGGTACCTATTCAAGAACGATCAAGTGTAATGTATTACAAAAATAAAGCAAAATGGATGGAAAATGGTGAAAAATGCATTTTTCTTGAATTTTCAACAAAGAAATTCTACCAAAAAGAATTTACAGAAACTCGTTACAAATGATGCAGTTACCCATGATTCACCAAATTATATTTTAAAAGACGAAGTCTCCTCCATTTCCACCGAATGATGTTAACTGTAAGGATTTCTTTCCTAACAATAATGTAAAATTAACAAATTTACAGAAATACCTGTGTGAAGGCCAACTTACAGGAGAGGAACTTTTTGAGGCAATGTCACGACTTCCACCGAAGGTGGCTCCTCTCCCTGTTCGGGTGGCGCTCAGCGCTCGGCGTCACCGGTCTACTAGCTGCCACCGATTCCTTTTTATTTTCTGTTGGTTTTGTCTTGATTGTTTTCACCTGTATCTTATTTGTTTTTAACTTCTTGGGGATATAGGGGGTGCTGTTTTGCATTAGCATAATTTGCTCTACAGATTAAACTGCCTAGTACTCAATTCTTGCTCGTACAATATGCATATTATTGTTATTATTGGATAGAAAACACTCTCTAGTTTCTATAGCCGTTTGAATTATGTCTCTGAGTGGAACAGAACTCATTCTACAGCACTTTTCCTCCCAGTGTGTGAGATTTCAGAAATCTTGGCCTCTGGTTCCAGATCAGTTTTAAAGTCCCTGTAAATCCTATGAGGATACAAACACTGCCCACGCCTTCCTCTAGATGTCAGTAAGTGGTGACAATTTGAATGGAGTCGATTGCGCAATCAGGGCCTCTATAAATCACCAAATACCGGAAGTAGCGTTCTTTTGGACCCTGCGCTCAACGCAAGAAGGACGTCGGACTGGCCTTTTTCCAAGCCTTGGTTTAGCCAGTAATATAGCGCCGGTCATGTTTTTACTCGTTATAGGTGTTAAAAACATCATAAGGTAGTTAATTTAAACCGTTTTATAGCAATTTATATCCGTTTAGTGCGATTTTGAGGCATTTCTATGTGATGCTCTTTGAAGCGCCGGGCACGTTTCGGGGTCCCGGTCGAACGTTAGTGGGCATTTCGACAGACAGAGGACATCTTTCGACCAAAAGAAGATTAGACCCAAGAAAGGATACATTGCCCAAGATTCTGATGGAAGATCACCTTATAGTAAGAAATATTTAAGATGATAAATCGTTGTTCTGTCGAAAATTTTTAAACGCATATTCCGCCATTTTGTTTGGTATAGCTTCGCTTGGCGAACCCTGTATTGCACAGTAAGGATAATTTTAGAAATGTAATTCAGCGATTGCATTAAGAACTAATTTGTCTTTCGATAGCTGTCCAACTTATATTTTTTTAGTCAAGTTTATGAATAGTTATCCATGAGACAAGATCACTGTGAAAGATGGCGACCGACATTTTCAGGCTAGTTTTGCTAGTATTGTCATTGTATAACCACGGTTTTTTGTGGCTAAATATGCACATTTTCGAACAAACTCTATATGTATGTTGTAATATGATGTTACAGGAGTGTCATCGGAAGAATTCTGAGAAGGTTAGTGAAAAAATTAATATATTTTGGCGATGATAACGATATCGCTCTCTTTGGCTTGAATCAATGGTCGGGTAACGTTTGCATATGTGGTATGCTAATATAACGATTTATTGTGTTTTCGCTGTAAAACACTTAGAACATCTGAAATATTGTCTGAATTCACAAGATCTGTGTCTTTCCATTGCTGTGAGCTGTGTATTTTTAAGAAATGTTTTATGATTAGTAATTAGGTAATACACGTTGCTCTCTGTATTGATTCTAGTCGAGTTGTGATGGTGGGTGCAATTGTAAACTATGATTTATACCTGAAATATGCACATTTTTCTAACAAAACCTATCCTATACAATAAATATGTTATCAGACTGTCATCTGATTAGGTTTTTTCTTGGTTAGTGGCTATCAATATCTTTATTTGGCCGAATTGGTGATAGCACCTGATGGAGTAAGAAACTGATGGAGTTAGGAAAGTGGTGTCTTTTGCTAACGTGGTTAGCTAATAGATTTACATATTTTGTCTTCCCTGTAAAACATTTTAAAAATCTGAAATGGTGGCTTTATTCACAAGATCTGTATCTTTCATTTGGTGTCTTGGACTTGTGATTTAATGATATTTAGATTTTCCTTTTTCATTGTGACGCGATGCTAATCAGTGAGGGGGGGGTTGGGGTGCTTGTCAGTTGGGACGCTAGCGTCCCAACTATCCCAGAGAAGTTAATTAGGGGCTATTTAAACTCCCAGGTCCCGCCTGCTTTTGTGCGGGCTTATCCTTTATGTCAGTGGTGTATTATTGTTTTGCTCTTACGTGTTTGCTGGCCGTTGTTTGCCCTGGTTGGGGGACTTATCGGTTCATTGGTCAGTTTTGCCTGGTTGTTGGCTGGACCCAGCTGAATAAAACGTATTCATTGAAAGCACTGCTCTCTGCACCTGACTCCACACCCAGCACTCCTAGCGATCCGTGACAGGCAATAAAATATTTTCAGTCTGGAAATACACCAGGGATTGACAGTATACCAGTAGAGGTATATCAGACCTTTTTAATGTACTCAAATATCCATCATTAGCATGTTTTAATTACTCTTATACAAATGGTAGACTTTCAAAACTGGAGGCCTCTAACACTTCAATGTTGCGATGGAAAAATCCTGTCGAAATGCATAGCACATAGAATAAAAAAGGTTTTACCAGATATTGTTCATCCTGATCAGGCAGGTTTTTAACATGGACGACGTATTGGAGATATGAGAGCGAGATAGTAACTGGTTGTGCCAGACAGGTACATGGGTAATTTAGCATGCAGGAATTTGTTAAGTACCTATCGCCAAATGTCTCTCTGCCTAAGAGACGTCAAAGTAAACTTGATAAGTAGCATTAATCCATTGATTCCCACACTATCAAGACACTAAGAAGGTGGTCAGGTTTATTCAGTCCCTATATGTTCACTGTAATCTGTCCATGCAGGAAGTTGTAAATTAAACATTTATGTTAAATATTACATTGTAAATGCATACCTTATCCGACAAGTGCTCCTGGAAAAAAGGTATATGCCCCATCTATCATCAAGGGACTTAGCTCATCAGTCCATTCCACCTTTCCACCAGTTTATTTATTTAATTACAGAATTAACACTTTTAATCTCAAATGTCATGGCAGTGCAACTGAGGACATCCTGTTGTTTACAAAATACTGAGAAAATGATGAGGCACTGAGAAAGGATGGTAAACTGTCAATTATATTTCAAATGACCCCAACTAGGGTTTGATACAAATTTCTATCAGTGGTAATTGTAGTCTTTTTCTTTTTACAATTGTTATACCTTGAACGTCACTGTCATGATGTTTGGTTCCTTTTCCTATTCCTTCCAACTCATCTCTCCTGTCTGCTCCTCTCGCCCACATCAGATGTAGACAATGAAGACGAAGACGAGGAAGATGAGAGCAAAGAGGTTGTCTACCGGGAGCGTGTGCCAATTTTGTCGGCATATCGACGGTCGCTGGGGGTCAGAATCTCGTATGTTCTCCACCTCCTCTGGTTCGAGTGACGCCAGCGGGGGCGGAACCGACAATGTGGTCCAATCAGATGAAGAGGAGGTGCACGCCGACACCCTGCTGCTGACCTCCGTGCCCCGAATGAAAGATGAAGAGACAGAAGAGGAAGAGGAGCTTATCCACTCCATCTTAGAGACACAAGTCAATCAGCTGTTCTGACAAGGAAAGGGTAAACAGACTAACTCAGAGATCGATACATACACAGTACCATCACTGTATCTTTCCATGTTACCCTGGCCGGGGTATCCTGGAATGACTGACCTCATCCCGTCAGTAGATGATGACTGGCTATTCTTTAAAAGTGCCTTCCTCACCATCTTAAATAAGCATGCCCCATTCAAAAAATGTAGAACTAGGAATAGATGTAGTCCTTGGTTCACTCCAGACCTGTCTGCCCTTGACCAGCACAAAAACATCCTGTGGCGTTCTGCATTAGCATCGAATAGCCCCCGTGATATGCAACTTTTCAGGGAAGTTAGGAACAAATATACACAGTCAGTTCGGAAAGCAAAGGATAGCTTTTTCAAACAGAAATTTGCATCCTGTAGTACTAACTCAAAAATGTTCTGGGACACTGTAAAGTCCATGGAGAATAAGAGCACCTCCTCCCAGCTGCCCACTGCTCTGAGGCTAGGAAACACTGTCACCACCGATAAATCCACTATATTTGAGAATTTCAATAAGCATTTCTCTATGGCTGGCCATGCTTTCCACCTGGCTACCCCTACCCCGGTCAACTGCCCGGCACCCTCCACAGCAACCCGCCAAAGCCCCCACCATTTCTCCTTCACCCAAATCCAGATAGCTGATTTTCTGAAAGAGCTACAAAATCTGGACCCCTACAAATCAGCCGGGCTAGACAATCTGGACCCTCTCTTTCTAAAATTATCTGCCGAAATTGTTGCAACCCCTATTACTAGCCTGTTCAACCTCTCGTTCGTATCGTCTGAGATTCCCAAAGATTGGGAAGCTGCCGCGGTCATCCCCCTCTTCAAAGGGGGTGACACTCTAGACCCAAACTGCTACAGACCTATATCTATCCTACCCTGTCTTTCTAAGGTCTTCGAAAGCCAAGTTAACAAACAGATTACCGACCATTTCGAATCCCACCGTACCTTCTCCGCTATGCAATCTGGTTTCAGAGCTGGTCATGGGTGCACCTCAGCCCCGCTCAAGGTCCTAAACGACATAATAACCGCCATCGATAAGAGACATTACTGCAGCCATATTGATTGACCTGGCCAAGGCTTTCGACTCTGTCAATCACCACATTCATATTGGCAGACTCGACAGCCTTGGTTTCTCAAATGATTGCCTCGCCTGGTTTACCAACTGCTTCTCTGATAAAGTTCAGTGTGTCAAATCGGAGGGCCTGTTGTCCGGACCTCTAGTCTCTATGGAGGTGCCACAGGGTTCAATCCTTGGGCCGACTCTCTTCTCTATATACTGTACATCAATGATGTTGCTCTTGTTATTGGTGAGTCTCTGATCCACCTCTACGCAGACGACACCATTCTGCATACCTCTGGCCCCTCTTTGGACACTGTGTTAACTAACCTCCAGACGAGCTTCAATGCCATACAACTCTCCTTCCGTGGCCTCCAACTGCTCTTAAATACAAGTAAAACTAAATGCATGCTATTCAACCGATCACTGCCCGTACCTGCTCGCCCGTCCAGCATCACTACTCTGGACGGCTCTGACTTAGAATACGTGGACAACTACAAATACCTAGGTGTCTGGCTAGACTGTAAACTCTCCTTCCAGACTCACATTAAGCATCTCCAATCCAAAATTAAATCTAGATTCGGCTTCCTATATCGCAACAAAGCATCCTTCACTCATGCTGCCAAACATACCCTCGTAAAACTGACCATCCTACCGATCCTCGACTTCGGTGATGTCATCTATAAAATAGCCTCCAACACTCTACTCAACAAACTGGATGCAGTCTATCACAGTGCCATCCGTTTTGTCACCAAAGCTCCATACACTACCCACCATTGCGACCTGTACGCTCTCGTTGGTTGGCCCTCGCTTCATACTCGTCGCCAAACCCACTGGCTACAGGTTATCTACAAGTCTCTGCTAGGTAAAGCCCCGCCTTATCTCAGCTCACTGGTCACCATAGCAGCACCCACTCGTAGCACGCGCTCCAGCAGGGATATCTCACTGGTCACCCCCAAAGCCAATTCCTCCTTTGGTCGTCTTTCCTTCCAGTTCTCTGCTGCCAATGACTGGAATGAACTGCAAAAATCTCTGAAGCTGGAGACTCATATCTCCCTCACTAGCTTTAAGCACCAGCTGTCAGAGCAGCTCACCGATCACTGCACCTGTACATAGCCCACCTGTAAACAGCCCATCTATCTACCTACATCATCCCCATACTGTATTTATTTGTTTATCTTGCTTCTTTGCACCCCAGTATCTCTACTTGCAAATTCATCTTCTGCACATCTACCATTCCAGTGTTTAATTGCTATATTGTAATTACTTCGCTACCATGGCCTATAGTATTGCCTTAACTCCCTTATCTTACCTCATTTGCACTCACTGTATGTAGACTTTTTGTTTTCTTTTGTTCTACTGTATTGTTGACTGTATGTTTTGTTTATTCCATGTGTAACTCTGTGTTGTTGTATGTGTAGAATTGCTTTGCTTTGCTTGGCTAAGTGGCAGTTGCAAATGAGAACTTGTTCTGAACTTGCCTACCTGGTTAAATAAAATAAAATAAAATAAATGCCACTGGAAACACCTAGCATGGACACCTCTTGTAGTGTGTTGTTGCGTAACTATGAAAACGACTTATTGATGACGTCTCATCATTTCAACTTAGCTCTATTGTACTGAACACTCAGTTTTCACTGGGTGTTTTTTCTGTTGCTTCAGAGTATTATACTCATATTTTGTTTAACCATTATCAAGTTGCCAATAATGTGTTTGTCATATTTGTCATACACAGAATATAATTGTCAGAGGGAGAAATTAAGACTGATCCAGATGTCTGTCACACATAAGAATCTGTGAACATTGAGAGACTACATCCTAGATCCAGTCGTATCCATTCCTTGATGCTGCTATTAAACACTGAATTCTGATAGATGAGTCTCTTTGCAGCATGATTGGGTTCAGTTAGTGTTAATAACCTGTTTGGGATAGGGGGCAGCATTTTCACGTTCGGATGAAAAGCGTCCCCAGAGTAAACTGCCTGCTACTCAGGACCAGAAGCAAATATATGCATATTATTAGTAGATTTGGATAGAAAACACTCTGAAGTTTCTTAAACTGTTTGAATGATGTCTGTGAGTATAACAGAACTCATATTGCTGGCGAAAACCTGAGAAAAATCCACCAGGAAGTGGGAAATCTGAGGTTTGTAGTTTTTCAACTCATTGCTTTTCTAATATATACAGTGTCTATGGGGTCATATTGCACTTCCTAAGGCTTCCACTAGATGTCAACAGTCTTTAGAACCTTGTTTGAGGCTTCTACTGTGAAGGGGGAGAGAATGAGAGCTGTTTCAAACAGATGTCTGGCAGAGTGCCATGAGCTGTTCACGCGCGTTCACGTGCGTTCACGTGACATTGCATTTCTAAAGACAAAGGAATTCTCTGGTTGAAACATTATTGAAGATTTATGTTAAAAACATCCTAAAGATTGATTCTATACATCGGTTAACATATTTCTACGAACTGTTATATAACTTTTGGGACTTTTCGTCTAAACTTTCGCCTGGACTTGCCCGCGCCTCCTGAGTTTGGATGTGTGAACTAAACGCGCTAACAAAAAGGAGGTATTTGGACATAAATTATGGACTTTATCGAACAAAACAAACATTTATTGTGGAACTGGGATTCCTGGGAGTGCATTCTGATGAAGATCATCAAAGGTAATTGAATATTTATAATGCTATTTCTGACTTCTGTTGACTCCACAACATGGCGGGTACCTGTATGACTTGTTTTTGTGTCGGAGTGCCGTACTCAGATTATTGCATGGTGTGCTTTTTTCATAAAGCTTTTTTGAAATCTGACACAGCGGTTGCATTAAGGAGAAGTATATCTTTAATTCTGTGCACTTGTAACTTTTATCAAAGTTTATGATGAGTATTTCTGTAAATTGATGTGGCTCTCTGAAAATTCGCCGGATGTTTTCGAGGCACAACATTACTGAACATAATGGGCCAATGTAAACAGAGATTTTTGGATATAAATATGAACTTTATCGAACAAAACATTCATGTATTGTGTAACATGAAGTCCTATGAGCGCCATCTTTTAAAAAAAAAATATATTTTATCTTTATTTAACTAGGCAAGTCAGTTAAGTCAGTTAAGAACAATGATGGCCTAGGAACAGTGGGTTCCTTGTCAGCTCGGTTCAGCTCGGTTCCTTGTCAGCTCGGGGATTTAATCTTGCAACCTTTCGGCTACTAGTCCAACGCTCTATCCACTAGACTACGCTGCCGCCCCGAGATAATCAAAGGTTAGTGATTCATTTTATCTCTATTTCTGCTTTTTGTGACTCCTCTCTTTGGCTGTATTTTTTTTTGACTAGGCTCTGACCTAACATAATCATATGGTGTGCTTTCGCTGTAAAGCCTTTTTGAAATCGGATACGATGCGTAGATTAACAAGAAGTTAAGCTTTAATTTGGTGTATTGCACTTGTACGAAAGTTAAATATTTAAAAAAATATATTTTTGAATTTCGCTAGCCGTAAGAATTTCGCTAGCCGTAAGAAGTTTCTAAGCAGTTTGGTTTCATTTGTTCTCAGTCAAGGCATTTACCTCCCTTCATGTAACAGTTGAAAGGGGATAAATATGTAGCAACGTAATACATCAGTCACTCACACTCTACATGTAGACTGGATTTTCTGATTTGGTTTCTGCTATTACTATTACCTCCAGCTCAGCACACCTTGATCACACCCATTTTCTTTGAACTTGAGAGGGTGAGAAAGAGGGGGAGAAAGATCAAAGAGTGGTAGTTCAACATTAACAGAAACAACCCAGTGTGGCATTCTCCCAAGTAAATAGGCCTATGAGTTAGGAATTTACCAGGTCAACACCTCACCAGAACAACACCTTGGTAAAGGCCTCTATATTGCTTTGATAATTCTGCAATGACATTTCAGATTACATTGTGGACCAGGGTTTCCCAAACTTGTTCCTGCAACAAGGTTTCCCAAACTCGGTCCTGGGTTTTGGTTTTTGCCTTAGCACTACACAGTTGGTTCAAATAATTAAAGCTTGATGATGAGTTAGTTATTTGAATCAGCTGTGTAGTGCTAGGGCAAAACCCAAAACCCAGGACCGAGTTTGGGAAACCGTGTTGTAGGCTTATCGATGCATGAAACAAGAGTTGTGTGTACAAACAGACTGTCTTTCCTCCCTGTATCCTCCTCCTGAGATGAGTGTTGAGCGCTACAACCAAAGTGGTTTACGCAGCTCTACAGGTTTAAGAGTCTATCAACAAGCTGGAATGGTGTGTCTGTTTGTGTGTGCTTCAGTGAGCGTGTGTGCATGCGTGTGATGATTGCATGGGTATAGGAATCCTCATGCTAAGTTTGTGAGTGTGCATCTGCTTTTAAGATGGTCCTTTTTGACAGTGGAAAAACTTTGTGTATGTGTATAATTTCTCTCTCTCTTTTTCTGAGTCAAGATCAAGAATAAAATTATGAATAGAATTATTCAATAAATAAGTACAACCTTTTGCGTCCCTTTTTTCAGAGTAACATAAAACATGTTGGTGTGTGTTGCCTCCATCTCTCTAGATAAAACTTTTAAAGGTCATACAACCGAGGAAAATGAAATGGAATGTTGAACACTTCTAAGCTTGTTACATAAGGTGCCGCTAAATTACAAACCAGTACCTGTATGTATGTTTGTGTCACGTGTTCTCACTCTGCGGCCTCTAGGTCACCAGGCTGCTTGTTAAGGCGCACACCTGTCACCAGCGTTACGCGCATAATGACACTCACCTGGTCTCCATCACCTCCTCACCTACCTGCCCTTTATATGTCACTCCCTTTGGAGTTGTTTGTGTTTCTTGTTTTGTTCATTTATTTATTAACCAACTTCTTGTCAATAGGGGGGCGCTATTTTCACTTTGGAAAAAATTGTGCCCAATTTAAACGGCCTCGTACTCTATTCTAGATCATACAATATGCATATTATTATTACTATTGGATAGAAAACACTCTCAAGTTTCTAAAACTGTTTGAATTATATCTGTGAGTAAAACAGAACTCATTTGGCAGCAAACTTCCAGACAGGAAGTGAAAAATCTGAAAACGTGCCTATTGAATTGCCTTATATTTATGGATATGCATGCACTGCATACGCCTTCCACTAGATGTCAACAGGCAGAAATACATATTGTGTTTTTGCTGTAAAACATTTAAAAAATCGGAAATGATGGCTGGATTCACAAGATGTTTATCTTTCATTTGCTGTATTGAACTTGTGATTTCATGAAAATTATATTATATGATATCCCTGTCGCGTTAGGCTAAGCTATGTTAGTCAGCTTTTTTGATGAGGATGCTCCCGGATCCGGGATGGGTATCACTGAAAGGTTAAATGTATTCACTCCCTGAACTTTCTTCCGGACTCTCAGCGTTCATCGTTACAGAATGACGACTCAACTAAGGGAAGCATCAGGGACAGTTTAGTTTTTAATTTTTTTATTGTGGGGGGTGATGTCGGGTCCGGGTGTTGTAGGCCAGAGCTACCTGGGAGGCCTCAGCCGGTTTGTAGGCTCCCATGCCTCAGCTTGTTCGATAGGCTCCCATGCCTAGCTGGGTGAACAGGTTCCCGTGCCTCAACCGATGCAAGGATCTCAGCCAGCTCATCAGGATGTCACTCCTCAGCCGGTTCAGCAGGTTTCTGCGCCTCAGCGGAGGCAACTGGTCCGGATCCCCGGGATCGTCCCTGTGGTTGGCGTCCTGTGACTGGAGCCGGACGCGCCGGGGACAGGGTACTGTCACGTATGCTCTCTCTCCGGCGCTCTAGGTCGTCATGCTCCACCGCCTCAGCCGGATCGACAGGTTCCCGCTCCTTAGCAGGGGTGACCGGTCCGCTCCTGATCCCCGGGATCTTCATCTTGGTCGGCGTCCTGTGGCTGGAACCGCGCGTTGGGGAGGGGGTACTGTCACGTGTGCTCCCTCTCCGGCCTCTAGGTCACCAGGCTGCTCGTTAGGGCGCACATACGTGCATAATGACACTCACCTGGTCTCCATCACATCATGAATGTCACCTTGATTATAAAAATGTGTCTCTAAAAATAAAATTCTCTCAACATGTGCACCTACGTTGTAGCAACCTCATGATAGGTACAGGGAAAATTTAAATATCATGTAGTAGACTAAACTTAACGATGTTACATTGAGCTGGGTGAATGGAATATGAATGACAGTCATCCAATATATTGTAACAGAAAGAAGGCCATGCTTGTAAAACAGAGATATCGTCCTCCTCCATCTTAAACCGCACCGACCGCCACTGCAGTATATTAACAGTTACTCTACAGTCAAACAAACTGGATGCAGAAAAGTTATCTGCCTCCAACAAATGAGCGAATGGCTTCCAGAAGGAATGAGTAGGAACTGAGTAACCAGTATCAGGCTGAGTGTTGATTAGCCCCCTAGAGTCGACTGACACACCGGTGCATCAATCTAACTGACGTAATAAAAAGTCCTCATCAAAATCAGTCAGTTTAAGCTAGAGATATCTGTTTTTTTCATTGGATGTATCTTCATCCACCGCATCCGCCGATGTCGCATTGCCGCATCTGCGGTGAAAGGTGGCAGAGCTGGACCGGTGTTTGTCAGACCATGAGACATCCCGAAAATTGTTCCTCTCACTAAAACGTCTGTAGTGTCCGAACGGTTTGACCTACAAACTATAATGAGAATGTTTATTGAGAGATCTCTTAATAACTAAATAGATTCAAAGTTGCTATCGAAGTCATTCCAAATGGGATTTTTAACAAAGCAAATGAAATGTAAGGATACTTCACATATCGTCAGTGATACTATTTAGGCCTATATAGCACTTGCGAAGTCATCAACAGCTGTTGTTTCAATTTGACCCAGGCTTTCAACTAAAAATAAACAAAGGCCGAAACTTTATTTAAAGTGCATTTAATGTTTGATATGATTTAGTCCTATTCTTTAGTGGACAAACACAATTAGTGGCACAAACACATTTAAAAAACAACCAAACACAATTCAATATGTCTTTTTCAATGCAGTAAATAGTAAATAGCCTATTAACCTATTAAGTTAATAAATTATATGCTGGATTCACATCTCCAACTAAACTTAAAATAAACGTTAAAGAATAGGATGAAGCCAGTGGCTCAAATGAAACTATCCAAGGATTAGATACAGCTCATTTAAATGTTGATATTTGGTTGCAATGTCAACCAAACACAATTCAATAAGACTTTTGTAATACAGTAAATAGCCTAAAGTTATCTTACAAATTAAGGTAACAGTTTTTATTCAACCTTAAAATGAATAACACATCCATGGCCACATTTAAGGTTACTGTAAATATAAATGTCTTCGTATGTAGCCTAATCATAGATAGTGTGCATTACATATTTTTTTACCTTTATTTATCTAGGCAAGTCAGTTAAGAACAAATTCTTATTTACAATGGCGGCCTACACCGGCCAGGCCTGGACGACACTGGGCCAATTGTGCACCACCCTAATCACGGCCGGTTGTGATACAGCCTGGATTCAAACCAGGGTGTTTGTAGTGACGCCTCAAGCATTGAGACGCAGTGCCTTAGACCGCTGCACCACTCGGGAGAGAAGGTCGAGGTCTGCGGAGATCTTTACAATTGCTATAATAATCTCAAACAGCATTAATTACTTGCACTATGTACTTGTAATGTAATCTCAACTGCAATCCAGGTCATTTGGTTGTGCTATTAGATGAAGCACAGTGATAAACACATTAAGTCATTATATAAATACAAAATATCTGACATTGTAATCCCATTTGAACTTTGTTGTGCTTTTAAATGGTTGAAAGTGCAGTAATAACACATTGGGAACTTAACAAACTTCTGTCTGTATTCTTGAGTGGGTGAATAAAAGTAGAAATCTCATTAATCAGGGTCTCAACCAAATAGTACCTAAATGTCCACGTTGAAATGACGTTGTGTACCCTGTCGATATGAATTCTGAAGCAGGTAGCGTTTACATTGTTGGCTGAACTGACAGCCAAATCCAAAGGTACAGCAAGAGAGAGAGATCTGTGTGTTAACTGAATGTTTATGCACACAGGCTGTCTCCCTCTCCCCGTAATTCATCTCACACAATGATGATGACATGAGTCACAGTGTCAAGTCATTTGCATACATGTGTACACACAAACACACACACACAGACACAGGGTTGACATGAGTCAGCGTCAGCTCATTGAGCCCAGTGGAAGTTTGACTGGAGGGTGCTAAGGACAACCACAACACAGCTGGTTAGACCAGGACAGGATAGGACAAGCCTAACTAGACATGTGCCTGGGGACATTCTTCCCATTCTCCTCGGTATAGACTATTACTTGTTAGCTCAATTTCAGAATTGCCCCAGAGAAATAGCTTACTGTATATCCCTAAAATGCAAATTCTATTTTTCCTTCACGTCAGAAGTGCATTGTTCTTGGTCTCCTCATTGTCATGAAAGTACAAGAAGCAGAGTAAATCCAATGTGATTTACATATGTTGTTGCTAATGGATATCTATATAATCAATACATCCAAGACCAAATGCGTCCGATGGCATGGCTGAAAATGTTATTGTTTTATATCCCACTGTTGACCTGATAATGTAAATGTCAACCTATACTACACATACAGTACAAGTCAAAAGCTTGGACACACCTACTCAATCAAGTGGTTTTCTTTATTCTTACTATTTTTTACATTGTAGAATAATAGTGAAGACATCAAAACGATCAAATAACACATATGGAATCATGATGACAGCTTTGCATGCTCTTGGCATTCTCTCAACCAGCTCCATGAGGAACGCTTTCCAACAGTCTTGAAGGAGTTCCCACATATGCTGAGTGCGTGTTGGCTGCTTTTCCTTCACTCTGCGGTCCAACTCATCCCAAACCATCTCAATTGGGTCATATCAGGTTTCAGGTATGACCCAGATGGAGACAGTGTCAAAGAAACAAAAGTGTTTTTCTAGTACAGGGACAGGCAAACAACAGGTCAAAGGCAGGCAGAGGTCAGTAATCCAGAGAGGGTGCAAAAGGTCCAGAACAGCAGGTAATCTCAGGGTCATGGCAGGCAGGGGTCAATAATCCAGTAGAGGTGGGGCAAGGTACGGTCAAAACCGGGAATGACTAGAAAACAGGAGAAAGAACAGACAGGAGGTTTCATCAAACAAAACAAACTGGCAACAGACAAACAGAGAACACAGGTACAAATACACAGGGAATAATGGGGAAGATGGGCACAAAGACATGTGAAACAGATCAGGGTGTGACAGTACCCCCCCCCCCCCCCCCCCTCCCCTCCCCTTGGGGCGCCACCCGGTCCTACCTGGCCAGCCGGTCCTACCTGGCCACCCGGTCCTTCTTGGCCGCATACCTGGTTGACCGGGGTGCCGGCGTTGGAAATCCGCAATACCTCCTTCAGGTACGACAACAGTGAAGGACAAACATCTGCGCCGAAGGTATGCCGAACTCTTCTTCTTGCTCAGGGAAGAGCGGGGGCTGATACACCAGGGAACACTCAAAGAGTGATAGGCCCGTGGCAGAGCAGGGAAGGGTGTTGCCAGCGTATTCAACCCACACAAGCTGCTGGCTCCAGGTGGTGGGGTTGGCTCACTCCGACTGGCCGCTGGACTGGGGGTGGAAATCGGAGGAACCAATGAGGGTGCAGAACGTCTTCCAGAACCGGGATGAGAACTGAGGACCCCGGTCGGAGACCATGTCTACTGGCAGTTCATGGATCCGGAAGACGTGCTGCACCATGAGCTGGGCCATCTCTTTGGCAGAGGGCAGCTTGGGGAGAGGAATGAAGTGGGCGGCTTTGGAAAACCGATCGACATTGGTCAGAATGGCGGTGTTGCCATCAGACGGGGGGAGTTCCAGGGAGATGTGAGACCAGGGATGGTGAAGGACAGGCAGAGGTTGGAGGAGACCAGCCGGAACTTGTCTAAGTGTCTTGTACTGTGCACAGACCATGCAAGTGGCGACGAATGAGGAGACATCCGGAACCATGGTAGGCCACCAAAAGCGTTGTGGCACATAAGCCAGGGTCCGACGGGAGCCCGGGTGGCAGGCAGGCCTGGATGAGTGGGCCCACCCTGTTGTATCGTGCCGTGGCTGTGCCAGAGCCGACTGCAAGCCAAACCCGGGCAGCCCTCTATGGGAAGACATAGCCAAGTTCAACTCACAGTCGATTCCGACACAGCCACGGCACAACAGCCAAGAACACATGCAGTACTGTCAATCCAGAGCGAGTAAACCTGTAAAACCAACCCTCTCTCCACCCATACTAATTATGTTTTTTATTCCAGGGTCGTTGCTCTATCACCTCGGCTGTTTTACACCTAGGCCTATATCATTAGGATCAAGGATATAAAAGGGTAGCACAAATAGCTTATGTAGAAATATATAATATACCTGTTTCTCACTTAGAGAAGTGCTTAGCCAGTTATTTTTTTAGTTCTACCGTTAACTTGAATCACTTTATCTCATTGTTAATCAGCCCCCCACACACTAGAGACAACAACCTTGTTGACAAAACCTAATCCATCCATTTGCCAGTGTGTATCAGAAAAATAATCATCCTTTACATATTTGATTTTGAGATTCACTTTTTAAAAGGGTAATAACACCAATTATTTTAGGATCGTATAGACCTTTTCCAACAGAGAACCGTGGCAGGTTTTTAATTATAGGCTGGGCTGACATTCTTATAGTCTTGCTAGGACTTTCTAATATGAGTATGCATTTATACCATTGTGTTATTATTTCTATTAATATTATCTATTATTGCTACTATTTTTATTCTTTATTTTACATTTGTATTGTTTTCCATGTTATTTGGTTAGTTCTCTTAAGTATCCTCATAGATATGTATGTTATCATGGGACTGCCCATTTTCCCCTCTGGCCAACACCAATTGTCGGCCAAGGGTTTCCCTTAGGACGCAAAGGTGCATCATGAGTCAGGGAGATGGTCTGATGGTCTTAGTGACAACAGACCTAGATAGGTTTTAGTGGATGGAATATTAGGACAATTGGAGGTTTACAAAGTTACAGCTACAGTGCACTTAACAGTGCAAATGATTATGGTACAACTATGTGGACACTTAATCGTCATGGTGCTTTTTAATGGTAAGTTTACAAACATTGGTTGTGGTAAGTATAATTGAAACTTGGGTATCATTATGGTAAGTGGGGAAATAAGTATAGCAAGTTATAATTGTAATGGCTTAGCAGATCATTTACATGGCTTAAAGAATAGAATATCTATTGTTTACAGGAAACTCATTCTACAAATATAGATGAGGTTGGGTGGAAAAAGAACTGGGAGGGAGAAATATATATTTTTGTCATGGGCAAAGAAACTCAAAGGGGTGATTATACTAATTAATACAAATGTTGATCCGATTGTGCAAACAGATATGCAAGGAAGATGGATTATTTGAAATATGCTATTGGACCAAAAACAGATTTGGCTAATTAATCTATATGATCCACAATTTTTCTAAAATATATAAAATAATCTATTGAGCTCACAAGCAATGAAATAATCTATTATTATGGTGGAATATTATAATACGGTACCTCAATGGATCGTAAAGGAAATTACTAATACAAACTATCACCCTCAAGCACAAAGATCACAAAGATCATGGATACATTAGAACTCGTGGATATATGGAGGTTGAAAAACCCTGACCTAGTGAGATATAAATGGAGGAGGCTTCATCAAGCTAGCCGTCTTGATTACTTCCTCGTCTCGTTCTGGCTGACATCAAAAGTTAAAAAAAATATTAATTGGAGACCGAATGCAATCGGACCACCATCTATTGGCCTCCATATAACTCTTACAGAATTCCCTTTTGGACGAGGATATTGGAAATGTATCAAAGCCTATTGGATGACAATTTGTTCTTAAATAACAAAATAATTAATAACTGACTTTTTTTGTACAACATACAGTGGGGCAAAAAAGTATTTAGTCAGCCACCAATTGTGCAAGTTCTCCCACTTAAAAAGATGAGAGAGGCCTGTAATTTTCATCATAGGTACACTTCAACTATGACAGACAAAATGAGAAAAAAGAATCCAGAAAATCACATTGTAGGATTTTTTATGAATTTATTTGCAAATTATGGTGGAAAATAAGTATTTGGTCACCTACAAACAAGCCTGATTTCTGTCTCTCACAGACCTGTAACTTCTTCTTTAAGAGGCTCCTCTGTCCTCCACTCGTTACCTGTATTAACGGCACCTGTTTGAACTTGTTATCAGTATAAAAGACACCTGTCCACAACCTCAAACAGTCACACTCCAAACTCCACTATGGCCAAGACCAAAGAGCTGTCAAAGGACACCAGAAACAAAATTGTAGACCTGCACCAGGCTGGGAAGACTGAATCTGCAATAGGTAAGCAGCTTGGTTTGAAGAAATCAACTGTGGGGGCAATTATTAGGAAATGGAAGACATACAAGACCACTGATAATCTCCCTCGATCTGGGGCTCCACGCAAGATCTCACCCCGTGGGGTCAAAATGATCACAAGAACGGTGAGCAAAAATCCCAGAACCACACGGGGGGACCTAGTGAATGACCTGCAGAGAGCTGGGACCAAAGTAACAAAGCCTACCATCAGTAACACACTACGCCACCAGGGACTCAAATCCTGCAGTGCCAGACGTGTCCCCCTGCTTAAGCCAGTACATGTCCAGGCCCGTCTGAAGTTTGCTAGAGAGCATTTGGATGATCCAGAAGAAGATTGGGAGAATGTCATTTGGTCAGATGAAACCAAAATATAACTTTTTGGTAAAAACTCAACTTGTCGTGTTTAGAGGACAAAGAATGCTGAGTTGCATCCAAAGAACACCATACCTACTGTGAAGCATGGGGGTGGAAACATCATGATTTGGGGCTGTTTTTCTGCAAAGGGACCAGGACGACTGATCCGTGTAAAGGAAAGAATGAATGGGGCCATGTATCGTGAGATTTTGAGTGAAAACCTCCTTCCATCAGCAAGGGCATTGAAGATGAGACGTGGTTGGGTCTTTCAGCATGACAATGATCCCAAACACACCGCCCGGGCAACGAAGGAGTGGCTTCGTAAGAAGCATTTCAAGGTCCTGGAGTGGCATAGCCAGTCTCCAGATCTCAACCCCATAGAAAATCTTTGGAGGGAGTTGAAAGTCCGTGTTGCCCAGCAACAGCCCCAAAACATCACTGCTCTAGAGGAGATCTGCATGGAGAAATGGGCCAAAATACCAGCAACAGTGTGTGAAAACCTTGTGAAGACTTACAGAAAACGTTTGACCTCTGTCATTGCCAACAAAGGGTATATAACAAAGTATTGAGATAAACTTTTGTTATTGACCAAATACTTATTTTCCACCATAATTTGCAAATAAATTCATTAAAAATCCTACAATGTGATTTTCTGGATTTTTTTCCCTCATTTTGTCTGTCATAGTTGAAGTGTACCTATGATGAAAAATACAGGCCTCTCTCATCTTTTTAAGAGGGAGAACTTGCACAATTGGTGGCTGACTAAATACTTTTTTGCCCCACTGTAGGTACAGCAGATCCCCTTATTGTACGGGACATTTTCAAATGTACTTTTAGAGGCCATTCAATACAATGCTCATCATTAAACAAAAGCAGTTTAGGTCAAAAAAGATTAGACTTATAAAGGAAATAGAGGAAGCAACAGTGCAGGCAGATGGTAATGGAAACTGTACTACAGGGGCACAAAATAGGTTAGAGGAAAAACAAAAGGAATCGGAGGTACTTATTCAAGAACGATCAAGTGTAATGTATTACAAAAATGAATCAAAATGGATGGAAAATGCATTTTTCTTGAATTTTCAACAAAGAAATTTACAGAATTTACAGAACCTCGTTACAAATGATGCAGTTACCCATGATTCACCAAATTATATTTTGAAAGAGGAAGCAAAATATTTTAAGCATGTTTTCTTTCCAGTCTCCTCCATTTCCACCGAATGATGTTAACTGTTAGGATTTCTTTCCTAATAATAATGTAAAATTAACAAATTTACAGAAATACCTGTGTGAAGGCCAACTTACAGGAGAGGAACTTTTTGAGGCAATGCCACGACTTCCACCGAAGGTGGCTCCTCTCCCTGTTCGGGTGGCGCTCGGCGGTCGTCGTCACCAGTCTACTAGCTGCCACCGATTCCTTTTTATTTTCTGTTGGTTTTGTCTTGATTGTTTTCACCTGTATCTTATTTGTTGTTAATTAGGGGCTATTTAAACTCCCAGGTCCCGCCTGCTTTTGTGCGGGCTTATCCTTTATGTCAGTGGTGTATTATTGTTTTGCTCTTACGTGTTTGCTGTCTGTTGTTTTCCCTGGTTGGGGGACTTATCGGTTCATTGGTCAGTTTTGCCTGGTTGTTGGCTGGACCCAGCTGAAATAAAACGTATTCATTTGTAGCGAGCGTTACGGGCGGAACCCGCTCCTCCTCAGTGTCCGGCGGGGCGGAAGTACGTGCCGCTTGGTGTCCGGGACAAATTGATTCGGTGGGCTCACGTTCTAGCCTCCTCGGGTCACCCTGGGGTGAGGAGGACAGTGGGGAGACTTCGGGGGAGGTATTGGTGGCCTACTTTGGCTAGGGACGCTGGGTTTTATGTCTCCTCCTGTTCGGTATGCGCCCAGAGTAAGGCTCCTAGGCACCTTCCTAGAGGGAAGTTACAACCCCTCCCCGTTCCACAACGGCCTTGGTCACATCTATCCGTAGATTTTCTGACCGATCTTCCCCCGTCTCAGGGGAACACTACGGTACTGGTGATTGAGGATCAGTTATCTATGTCCTGCCGTCTCCTCCCGTTGCCCGGTATCCCTACAGCCCTGCAGACTGCGGAGGCATTATTCACCCACGTCTTCCGGCACTACGGGGTGCCGGAGGACATCGTTTCTGATCGGGGCCCCCAGTTCACGTCCAGAGTATGGAGGGCGTTTATGGAGCGTTTGGGGGTCTCGGTCAGCCTTACCTCCGGTTATCACCCTGAGAGTAATGGGCAGGTGGAGAGAGTGAACCAGGAGGTGGGTAGGTTTCTGCGGTCGTATTGCCAGGACCGGCCAGGGGAGTGGGCGAGATACATCCCCTGGGCAGAAATGGCCCAGAACTCACTACGCCACTCCTCTACTAACATGTCCCCCTTTCAGTGTGTATTGGGGTACCAGCCGGTCCTGGCACCATGGCATCCGAGCCAGACCGAGGCTCCTGCGGTGGAGGAATGGGTGCAGCGCTCCAAGGAGACATGGAGGGCCGTCCAGGAATCACTTCAACAAGCTAGTGGACGGCAGAAGAGGAGTGCTGACCGCCACCGCAGTGAGGCCCCCGTGTTTGTACCGGGGGACAGGGTCTGGCTCTCGACCCGAAACCTGCCCCTCCGCTTGCCCTGCCGGAAGCTGGGTCCGCAGTGTGTAGGGCCCTTCAAAGTCCTGAGGAGAATAAACGAGGTGTGTTATCGATTACAACTCCCTTCCTATTATCGTATTAACCCCTCGTTTCATGTGTCTCTCCTCAGGCCGGTGGTAGCTGGTCCCCTGCAGGACGGTGAGGTACCGGAGGTCCCTCCTCCCCCTCTAGACATCGAGGGTTCCCTGCAGTACCTCGTGGACTGGGAGGGGTACGGTCCGGAGGAGAGGTGCTGGGTACCGGTGGGGGACATTTTGGATCCATCGATGTTGAGGGATTACCATCGCCACCATCCGGATCGCCCTGCGCCTCGCCCTCCGGGTCGTCCTCGAGGCCGGTGTCGGCGCGCTGCGGGAGCCGCGTGTCAGGGGGGGGTACTGTAACGACTCCCACCGAAGGCGGCTCCCCTTTCTGTTCGGGTGGCGCTCGGCGGTCGTCGTCACCGGCCTACTAGCTGCTACTGACTTTTCCTCCCCCTCCCTTTTTGTTTAGTGGTTACACCTGTTTGTGGTTACGGTGATTAGTGGGGCTTTATTACCCAGCAGCCCGGCCTGCTGGGTGTGCGGGATTGTTGTGTGTACAGGTAGTACATTCATGTGTGTCACGGTTCGTGTACATTGTATCTTGTGATTTCGTGTTCTCACTTTATGTGGTGGAGCATTACTTTTAGAGTAGCGTCGTGTTTCACCCGTGTTGGGAATTAAATTGGAACGCTACTCTGAACTCTCTGTCTCCTGCGTCTGACTCCTTCATCCACTACACCCCGGGCATTACATAATTGAAAGCACTGCTCTCTGCGTCTGACTCCACACCCACCACTCCTAGCGATCCGTGACAGGCAATAAAATATTTTCAGTCTGGAAATACACCAGGGATTGACATGTACTCAAATATCCATCATTAGCATGTTTTAATTACTCTTATACAAATGGTAGAGTTTCAAAACTGGAGGCTTCTAACACTTCAATGTTGCGATGGAAAAATCCTGGCGAAATGCATAGCACATAGAATAAAAAAGGTTTTACCAGATATTGTTCATCCTGATCAGGCAGGTTTTTAACATGGACGACGTATTGGAGATATGAGAGCGAGATAGTAACTGGTTGTGCCAGACAGGTACATGGGTAATTTAGCAGGCAGGAATTTGTTAAGTACCTCTCGCCAAATGTCTCTTTGCCTAAGAGACGTCAAAGTAAACTTGATAAGTAGCATTTGGATTAATCCATTGATTCCCACACTATCAAGACACTAAGAAGGTGGTCAGGTTAATTCAGTCCCTATATGTTCACTGTAGACCTACACTGTTATCTGTACATGCAGGAAGTTGTAAATTAAACATTTATGTTAAATATTACATTGTAAATGCGTACCTTATCCGACAAGTGCTCCTGGAAAAAAGGTATATGCCCCATCTATCATCAAGGGACTTAGCTCATCAGTCCATTCCACCTTTCCACCAGTTTATTTATTTAATTACAGAATTAACACTTTTAATCTCAAATGTCATGGCAGTGCAACTGAGGACATCCTGTTGTTTACACAATACTGAGAAAATGATGAGGCACTGAGAAAGGATGGTAAACTGTCAATTATATTTCAAATGACCCCAACTAGGGTTTGATACAAATTTCTATCAGTGGTAAATGTAGTCTTATTCTTTTAACAATTTTTATACCTTGAACGTCACTGTCATGATGTTTGGTTCCTTTTCCTATTCCTTCCTACTCATCTCTCCTGTCTGCTCCTCTCGCCCACATCAGATTTAGACAATGAAGAGGAAGACGAGGAAGATGAGAGCAAAGAGGTTGTCTACCGGGAGCGTGTGCCAATTTTGTCGGCATATCGACGGTCGCTGGGGGTCAGAATCTCGTATGTTCTCCACCTCCTCTGGTTCGAGTGACGCCAGCGGGGGCGGAACCGACAATGTGGTCCAATCAGATGAAGAGGAGGTGCACGCCGACACCCTCCTGCTGACCTCCGTGCCCCGAATGAAAGATGAAGAGACAGGAGAGGAAGAGGAGCTTATCCACTCCATCTTAGAGACACAAGTCAATCAGCTGTTCTGACAAGGAAAGGGTAAACAGACTAACTCAGAGATCGATACATACACAGTACCATCACTGTATCTTTCCATGTTACCCTGGCCGGGGTATCCTGGAATGACATTGACCTCATCCCGTCAGTAGATGACGACTGGCTATTCTTTAAAAGTGTCTTCCTCACCATCATAAATAAGCATGCCCCATTCAAAAAATGTAGAACTAGGAATAGATGTAGTCCTTGGTTCACTCCAGACCTGTCTGCCCTTGACCAGCACAAAAACATCCTGTGGCGTTCTGCATTAGCATCGAATAGCCCCCGTGATATGCAACTTTTCAGGGAAGTTAGGAACAAATATACGTAGGCAGTTAGGAAAGCTAAGGCTCGCTTTTTCAAACAGAAATTTGCATCCTGTAGTACTAACTCAAAAATGTTCTGGGACACTGTAAAGTCCATGGAGAATAAGAGCACCTCCTCCCAGCTGCCCACTGCTCTGAGGCTAGGAAACACTGTCACCACCGATAAATCCACTATATTTGAGAATTTCAATAAGCATTTCTCTACGGCTGGCCATGCTTTCCACCTGGCGACCCCTACCCCGGTCAACTGCCCGGCACCCTCCACAGCAACCCGCCAAAGCCCCCACCATTTCTCCTTCACCCAAATCCAGATAGCTGATTTTCTGAAAGAGCTGCAAAATCTGGACCCCTACAAATCAGTCAGGCTAGACAATCTGGACCCTCTCTTTCTAAAATTATCTGCCGAAATTGTTGCAACCCCTATTACTAGCCTGTT
Source organism: Salvelinus alpinus (assembly GCF_045679555.1). Taxonomy (NCBI): domain Eukaryota; kingdom Metazoa; phylum Chordata; class Actinopteri; order Salmoniformes; family Salmonidae; genus Salvelinus; species Salvelinus alpinus. The sequence continues at coordinate 3,996,620 of NC_092113.1, forward strand.
CAACCTCTCGTTCGTATCGTCTGAGATTCCCAAAGATTGGGAAGCTGCCGCGGTCATCCCCCTCTTCAAAGGGGGTGACACTCTAGACCCAAACTGCTACAGACCTATATCTATCCTACCCTGTCTTTCTAAGGTCTTCGAAAGCCAAGTTAACAAACAGATTACCGACCATTTCGAATCCCACCGTACCTTCTCCGCTATGCAATCTGGTTTCAGAGCTGGTCATGGGTGCACCTCAGCCCCGCTCAAGGTCCTAAACGACATCATAACCGCCATCGATAAGAGACATTACTGCAGCCGTATTCATCGACCTGGCCAAGGCTTTCGACTCTGTCAATCACCACATTCATATTGGCAGACTCGACAGCCTTGGTTTCTCAAATGATTGCCTCGCCTGGTTTACCAACTACTTCTCTGATAAAGTTCAGTGTGTCAAATCAGAGGGCCTGTTGTCCGGACCTCTGGCAGTCTCTATGGAGGTGCCACAGGGTTCAATCCTTGGGCCGACTCTCTTCTCTATATACATCAATGATGTTGCTCTTGTTATTGGTGAGTCTCTGATCCACCTCTACGCAGACGACACCATTCTGCATACCTCTGGCCCCTCTTTGGATACTGTGTTAACTAACCTCTAGACGAGCTTCAATGCCATACAACTCTCCTTCCGTGGCCTCCAACTGCTCTTAAATACAAGTAAAACTAAATGCATGCTATTCAACCGATCACTGCTCGTACCTGCTCGCCCGTCCAGCATCACTACTCTGGACGGCTCTGACCTAGAATACGTGGACAACTACAAATACCTAGGTGTCTGGTTAGACTGTAAACTCTCCTTCCAGACTCACATTAAGCATCTCCAATCCAAAATTAAATCTAGAATTGGCTTCCTATATCGCAACAAAGCATCCTTCACTCATGCTGCCAAACATACCCTCGTAAAACTGACCATCCTACCGATCCTCGACTTCGGTGATGTCATCTATAAAATAGCATCCAACACTCTACTCAACAAACTGGATGCAGTCTATCACAGTGCCATCCGTTTTGTCACCAAAGCTCCATACACTACCCACCATTGCGACCTGTACGCTCTCGTTGGTTGGCCCTCGCTTCATACTCGTCGCCAAACCCACTGGCTACAGGTTACAAGTCTCTGCTAGGTAAAGCCCCGCCTTATCTCAGCTCACTGGACACCATAGCAGCACCCACTTGTAGCACGCGCTCCAGCAGGTATATCTCACTGGTCACCCCCAAAGCCAATTCCTCCTTTGGTCGTCTTTCCTTCCAGTTCTCTGCTGCCAATGACTGGAATGAACTGCAAAAATCTCTGAAACTGGAGACTCATATCTCCCTCACTAGCTTTAAGCACCAGCTGTCAGAGCAGCTCACCGATCACTGCACCTGTACATAGCCCATCTGTAAACAGCCCATCTATCTACCTACCTCATCCCCATACTGTATTTATTTGTTTATGTTGCTCCTTTGCACCCCAGTATCTCTACTTGCAAATTCATCTTCTGCACATCTACCATTCCAGTGTTTAATTGCTATATTGTAATTAATTACTTCGCTACCATGGCCTATATTATTGCCTTAACTCCCTTATCTTACCTCATTTGCACTCAATGTATGTAGACGTTTTGTTTTCTTTTGTTCTACTGTATTGTTGACTGTATGTTTTGTTTATTCCATGTGTAACTCTGTGTTGTTGTATGTGTAGAATTGCTTTGCTTTATCTTGGCTAGGTGGCAGTTGCAAATGAGAACTTGTTCTGAACTTGCATACCTGGTTAAATAAATAAAATAAAATAAATGCCACTGGAAACACCTAGCATGGACACCTCTTGTAGTGTGTTGTTGCGTAACTATGAAAACGACTTATTGATGACGTCTCATCATTTCAACTTAGCTCTATTGTACTGAACACTCAGTTTTCACTGGGTGTTTTTTCTGTTGCTTCAGAGTATTATACTCATATTTTGTTTAACCATTATCAAGTTGCCAATAATGTGTTTGTCATATTTGTCATACAAAGAATATAATTGTCAGAGGGAGAAATTAAGACTGATCCAGATGTCTGTCATAAGAATCTGTGAACATTGAGAGACTACATCCTAGATCCAATCGTATCCATTCCTTGATGCTGCTATTAAACACTGAATTCTGATAGATGAGTCTCTTTGCAGCATGATTGGGTTCAGTTAGTGGTAGTGTTAATAACCTGTTTGGGATAGGGGGCAGCATTTTCACGTTCAGATGAAAAGCGTCCCCAGAGTAAACTGCCTGCTACTCAGGCCCAGAAGCGAATATATGCATATTAGTAGTAGATTTGGATAGAAAACACTCTGAAGTTTCTTAAACTGTTTGAATGATGTCTGTGAGTATAACAGAACTCATATGGCTGGCGAAAACCTGAGAAAAATCCTCCAGGAAGTGGGAAATCTGAGGTTTGTAGTTTTTCAACTCATTGCCTTTCTAATATACAGTGTCTATGGGGTCATATTGCACTTCCTAAGGCTTCCACTAGATGTCAACAGTCTTTAGAACCTTGTTTGAGGCTTCTACTGTGAAGGGGGAGAGAATGAGAGCTGTTTCAAACAGATGTCTGGCAGAGTGCCATGACATTGCATTTCTAAAGACAAAGGAATTCTCCGGTTGAAACATTATTGAAGATTTATGTTAAAAACATCCTAAAGATTGATTCTATACATCGTTTAACATGTTTCTACGAACTGTTATATAACTTTTGGGACTTTTCGTCTGAACTTTCGCCTGGACTTGCCCGCGCCTCCTGAGTTTGGATGTGTGAACTAAACGCGCGAACAAAAAGGAGGTATTTGGACATAAATGATGGACTTTATCGAACATTAACAAACATTTATTGTGGAACTGGGATTCCTGGGAGTGCATTCTGATGAAGATCATCAAAGGTAATTTAATATTTATAATGCTATTTCAGACTTCTGTTGACTCCACAACATGGCGGGTACCTGTATGACTTGTTTTTGTGTCTGAGCGCCGTACTCAGATTATTGCATGGTGTGCTTTTTCGTAAAGCTTTTTTGAAATCTGACACAGCGGTTGCATTAAGGAGAAGTATATCTTTAATTCTGTGCATAACACTTGTAACTTTTATCAAAGTTTATGATGAGTATTTCTGTAAATTGATGTGGCTCTCTGAAAATTCGCCGGATGTTTTCGAGGCACAACATTACTGAACATAATGGGCCAATGTAAACTGAGATTTTTGGAAATAAATATGAACGTTATCGAACAAAACATTAATGTATTGTGTAACATGAAGTCCTATGAATGCCATCTTTTAAAAAATATATATATTTTATCGTTATTTAACTAGGCAAGTCAGTTAAGAACAAATTCTTATTTTCAATGTTGGCCTAGGAACAGTGGGTTCAGGGGCAGAACAACAGATTTGTACCTTGTCAGCTCGGGGATTTGATCTTGCAACCTTTCGGCTACTAGTCCAACGTTCTAACCACTAGGCTACGCTGCCGCCCCAAGATAATCAAAGGTTAGTGATTCATTTTATCTCTATTTCTGCTTTTTGTGACTCCTCTCTTTGGCTGGAAAATGGCTGTATGTTTTTTTGTGACTAGGCTCTGACCTAACATAATCATATGGTGTGCTTTCGCTGTAAAGCCTTTTTGAAATCGGACACGATGGGTAGATTAACAAGAAGTTAAGCTTTAATTTGGTGTATTGCACTTATATTTGAATTTCGCTAGCAGAACCCCTAGCCGTAAGAAGTTTTTAAGCAGTTTGGTTTCATTTGTTCTCAGTCAAGGCATTTACCTCCCTTCATGTAACAGTTGAAAGGGGATAAATATGTAGCAACGTAATACATCAGTCACTCACACTCTACATGTAGACTGGATTTTCTGATTTGGTTTCTGCTATTACTATTACCTCCAGCTCAGCACACCTTGATCACACCCATTTTCTTTGAACTTGAGAGGGTGAGAAAGAGGGGGAGAAAGATCAAAGAGTGGTAGTTCAACATTAACAGAAACAACCCAGTGTGGCATTCTCCCAAGTAAATAGGCCTATGAGTTAGGAATTTACCAGGTCAACACCTCACCAGAACAACACCTTGGTAAAGGCCTCTATATTGCTTTGATAATTCTGCAATGAAGTGTATCATATCAAGTGTTTTCCCTGACATTTCAGATTACGTTGTGGACCAGGGTTTCCCAAACTTATTCCTGCAACAAGGTTTCCCAAACTCGGTCCGGGTTTTGGTTTTTGCCTTAGCACTACACAGTTGGTTCAAATAATTAAAGCTTGATGATGAGTTACTTATTTGAATCAGCTGTGTAGTGCTAGGGCAAAACCCAAAACCCAGGACCGAGTTTGGGAAACCCTGTTGTAGGCTTATCGATGCATGAAACAAGAGTTGTGTGTACAAACAGACTGTCTTTCCTCCCTGTATCCTCCTCCTGAGATGAGTGTTGAGCGCTACAACCAAAGTGGTTTACGCAGCTCTACAGGTTTAAGAGTCTATCAACAAGCTGGAATGGTGTGTCTGTTTGTGTGTGCTTCAGTGAGCGTGTGTGCATGCGTGTGATGATTGCATGGGTATAGGAATCCTCATGCTAAGTTTGTGAGTGTGCATCTGCTTTTAAGATGGTCCTTTTTGACAGTGGAAAAACTTTGTGTATGTGTATAATTTCTCTCTCTCTTTTTCTGAGTCAAGATCAAGAATACAATTATGAATAGAATTATTCAATAAATAAGTACAACCTTTTGCGTCCTTTTTTCAGAGTAAAATGCAAGCATGTTGGTTGTGTTTGTTACCTCAAGCTCTCTAGATGAAACCTTTAAAGGTCATACAACCAAGTAAATTGGAATGGCTTTTTGAACAATTCTAAGCTTGTTACATAGGTTGCTGCTAAATTACAAACCATGTAAGTACCTGTATGAAATGTTGGAACACTACCGTCATTCTTATCCTCTAAGAAAATTGACTGATGTTGTTATAGGTTGAGGTTAATTCCATTGACTCCACATATGCCTCTGTTTAGTTAAAAACGTCTTATGGCTGAAGGGGCAGTATTGAGTAGCTTGGATGAAAGGTGCCCATATCAAATGGCCTGCTCCTCAGTCATAGTTGCTCATATTTGCATATTATTATTAGTATTGGATAGAAAACACTCTAAAGTTTCTAAAACTGTTTGAATTATGTCTGTGAGATTAACAGAACTCATATTGGCAGGCAAAATCCTGAGTTGAAATCAAAACAGGAAGTCAGAAATCTGAGCTTGTATGTATTCACCAGAGTCCCCAATGAAATCCCCTTGAGTTATGAATGATTGTGCACTGCCTAGGGGTTCCACTAGATGTCAACCATCAATAGAAATTATAATCAGACTTCTATGATGTTGTGGGAGAGAATGATAGCAGAATCAGTCAGGTGTCCATCAATCAGCCATTTTCTGATCATGCTTTTTCCTCGTGGAAGTCACTTACGTTGCATTGCTCACGAAGACAAGAAAGAATACTCCGGTTGGAACTTTATTGAAGCTATATGTTAAAAACATCCTAATGATTGATTCTGTACTTAGTTTGAAATGTTTCTTCGACCGGTAATATCACTTTTTGAAGTTTTTGTCCGATATAACGCTGACCAGAATTAGCGTTTGGATATGTAAACCAGACGCGCTAACAAAAGAAGGTATTTGGACATAAATAACGGATTTTTTCAAACAAAACAAACATTTATTGTGGACCTTGGATTCCTGGTGTGATTTCTGATGTAGACCATCAAAGGTAAGGGAATATTTATCATATATTTTCTTGTTTATCTTGACGCCATCTTTGCGGCTGTGGTGTTTTACTTTTGAGCGCCATCTCAGATTATAGCGTGGGTTTCTTTTTCCGTAAAGTTTTTTTGTAATCTGACACAGCGGTTGCATTAAGGAAAGGTATATCTATAATTCCATATGTATAACTTGTATTATCATCTATATTTATGAGTATTTCTGTTGAAACGATGTGGCTATGCAAAGTCACTTGATGTTTTTGCCACTAGTGAATCTAGTCGCCTCAATGTAAACTCAGATTTTTTTATATAAATATGAATTTAATCAAACAAAACATGCATGTATTGTGTAACATGAAGTCATATGAGTGTCATCTGATGAAAATAATCGAAGGTTAGTGATTCATTTTATCTCTATTCTGGTTTTTGTGAAGCTATCTTTAGCTGGAAAAAATGGCTGTGATTATTGTGGTTTTGTGGTGACCTAACATAATCGTTTGTAGTGCTTTCGCTGAAAAGCCTATTTGAAATCGGACACTTTGGTGGGATTAACAACAAGATTACATTTAAAATGATATAAGACACATGAATGTCTGAGGAATTTTAATTATGAGATTTCTGTTTTTTGAATTTGGCGCCCTGCACTTCGACTGGCTGTTGTCATATCGATCCCGTTAACGGGACTTCAGCCATAAGAAGTTTTAAGTTATCAAGTTTGGTTAACCTTTCATTGCTACCCATCCCGGATCCGGGAGCATCCTCATCAAAAAAGCTGACTAGCATAGCCTAACGCATTTCAAGGCTGCGCTGAAACAATGACTGGTAAATTATCCAAGACCAGCTCAGTTAATCCCTACCATTGTGACAATGAGTTGTCATAATGCTGCATCAAATGTACATGATCTTAGAGGCATTGGCAAACACAATGTAAGTAATTTAATTTATGTACCCCTAATTGCACCGAATACATCTGTTTATCCTACAGCTATTGTAAGCAGTAATCATGAACCTATAAACCAGAGTTACACTGTTAGCACTGAGGCGGTGTGCAATAGTAGGCAGACCACTTTATGCAGCTCACCCTGCACTATCAGCTCCAATGTAAACAACATGAGTAAGATTACCTCTGATAAGCTCCCCAGTAAAGCATTAAAAACAATCAAGCAACCCTGAAAGGTCAAAACCAGTTCAGAGTCAAGGAGGAACAGTGTGGCAGGCAGGCTCGAGGTCAGGGCAGGCAGAATGGTCAGGCAGGTGGATACAGAGTCTAGAAATAGGCAAAGGTCAAAACCGGGAGGACTAGAAAAAGGAGAATAGCAAAGGCAGGAGAATGGGAAACAACGCTGGTTGACTTGGAAACGTACAAGACGAACTGGTACAGAGAGACAGGAAACACAAGGATAAATACACTGGGGAAAACAAGCGATACCTGGAAGGGGTGGAGACAATAACAAGGACAGGTGAAACAGACCAGGGTGTGACACGAACTGGCCATGACGGCCCCAGCAGACTAGGACCAGCTCCGCCACGCTGTTCTAATGCAGGGAACCACCATTGGGAGACATGAGGAGCTGCTATTACGGAGCAAATCAGGGAGTTAGCTCATAGGCAGCCTGCCACCTTAGAGAACCCCCAACCACCTAGTAACTTTTTACCGGTGAGTTTGTACAGGCTACCCCGGCTCCCTGAGAACCCCGCTTACCTCCTCTGGAGCGATATTCTGGGGATCCTGGTACCTGGGTTTTCTTCCTCAGTGCTCCCTTATTTTTGAGCTACAGCCATCTTCATTTCCTTCGGACTGATCAAAGATAGCATATATTATTACACTAAAGTCAGGAAGGGCGCTCTCTAGGGCTACGGCAGTTTGAGAGCAACAATTTGCCATTTGTCATCATCTGGAGGATTTCATGGCAGAGATGCACACCCTACAACACCCCACGTCACCCATGCATACCCTACAAGACATGCCACAAGAGTTCTCTTCACAGTCCCCAAGTCCAGAACAGACTTTGGGAGGCACACAGTATTACATAGAGCCATGACTACATGGAACTCTATTCCACATCAAGTAACTGACGCAAGCAGTAAAATTAGATTAAAAAAACAGACGGGGACTGTGAAGCAACACAAACATTGGCACAGACACATGCATACACACAAACACACAGATACGATAACATCCACACTATACATACTAGAGGTCGACCGATTATGATTTTTCACCGCCGATACCGATTATTGGAGGACCAAAAAAAGCCGATACCAATTAATCGGACTATTTATTTTATTTTATTTGTAATAATGACAATTACAACAATACTGAATGAACACTTATTTTAACTTAATATGATACATCAATAAAATCAATTTAGCCTCAAATAAATAATGAAACATGTTCAATTTAGTTTAAATAATGCAAAAACAAAGTGTTGGAGAAGAAAGTAAAAGTGCAATATGTGCCATGTAAGAAAGCTAACGTTTAAGTTCCTTGTTCAGAACATGAGAACATATGAAAGCTGGTGGTTCCTTTTAACATGAGTCTTCAATATTCCCAGGTAAGAAGTTTTAGGTTGTAGTTACTATAGGAATTATAGGACTATTTCTCTCTATACCATTTGTATTTCATATATTGGATGTTCTTATAGGCACTTTAGTATTGCCAGTGTAACAGTATAGCTTCCGTCCCTCTCCTCGCTCCTACCTGGGCTCGAACCAGGAACACATCGACAACAGCCACCCTCGAAGCAGCGTTACCCATGCAGAGCAAGGGGAACAACTACTCCAAGTCTCAAAGCGAGTGACGTCACCGATTGAAACGCTATTAGCGCGCACCCCGCTAACTAGCTAGCCATTTCATATCGGTTACACCAGCCTAATCTCGGGAGTTGATAGGCTTGAAGTCATGAACAGCGCAATGCTTGAAGCACAGCGACGAGCTGCTGGCAAAACGCACGAAAGTGCTGTTTGAATGAATGCTTACGAGCTGCTGGTGCCCACCATCGCTCAGTCAGACTGCTCTATCAAATCATAGACTTAATTATAACATAATAACACACAGAAATACGAGCTTGAGGTCATTAATATGGTCGAATCCGGAAACTATCATCTCAAAAACAAAACGTTTATTCTTTCAGTGAAATACGAACGGTTGCACTACCTTCAATGTTATGTCATAATTACGTAAAATTCTGGCAAATTAGTCCGCAACAAGCCAGGCGGTCCAAACTGTTGTATGTACCCTGACTCTGCGTGCAATGAACGCAAGAGAAGTGACTCAATTTCACCTGGTTAATATTGCCTGCTAACCTGGATTTCTTTTAACTAAATATGCAGGTTTCAAATATATACTTCTGTGTATTGATTTTAAGAAAGGCATTGATGTTTATGGTTAGGTACATGTTGGAGCAACACAGTCCTGTTTTGCGAATGCGCACCACATCGATTATATGCAACGCAGGACACGCTAGATAAACTAGTAATATCATCAACCATGTGTAGTTAACTAGTGATTATGTTAAGATTGATTGAATGATTGTTTTTTCTAAGATAAGTTTAATGCTAGCTAGCAACTTACCTAGGCTTCTTACTGCATTTGCGTAACAGGCAGGCTCCTCGTGGAGTGCAATATAAGGCAGGTGGGTAGAGCGTTGGACTAGTTAACCGTAAGGTTGCCAGATTGAATCCCCGAGCTGACAAGGTAAAAATCTGTCGCTCTGCCCCTGAACAAGGCAGTTAACCCACCGTTCCTAGGCCATCATTGAAAATAAGAATGTGTTCTTAACTGACTTGCCTAGTTAAATAAAGGTGTAAAAAAAAATAAAAAAAATGTTATGAAAACTTGAAAGTCGGCCCCAATTAATCGGCCATTCCAATTAATCGGTCGACCTCTAATACATACACATGGATTTAGTACTGTAGATATGTGGTAGTGGTGGCGTAGGGGCCTGAGGGCACACAGTGTGTTGTGAAATCTGTGAATGCATTGTATAAACTTCCTTAATTTTGCTGGACCCCAGGAAGAGTAGCTACTGCTTTGGGAGCAGCTACTCGGGATCCATAATAAATACACATACATTCAAAAACCAAAAAGAGCCGGAGAACCAAACAATTTTCAGTTTGCATTCAACCTTCAGGAGTCTCTTCCTTGGAGTTGAGGTTGGGTGGAAAATAGATCTGTTAATCCCTGGTATGTTTTAAAGCCCAGGGGCACTAGCGGAGCTGATGATGAGAGCGAGATAGTAACTGGTTGTGCCAGACAGGTACTTTTACTCTCTCTTACAAGGAAACACAAGAAGGAAGGTTCGGGGTAATTTAGCAGGGAGGAATTTGTTAAGTACCTCTCGCCAAATGACTCTTTGCGTAAGAGACGTCAAAGTAAACTTGATAAGTAGCATTTGGATTAATCCATTGATTCCCACACTATCAAGACACTAAGAAGGTGGTCAGGTTAATTCAGTCCCTATATGTTCACTGTAGACCTACACTGTTATCTGTCCATGCAGGAAGTTGTAAATTAAACATTGATGTTAAATATTACATTGTAAATGGATACCTTAACCTACAAGTGCTCCTGGAAAAAAGTATATGTCTCTGTCAGAAGTAGTGCCAATGGAGATTCTAACAAGAGTGTGGTCTTGTCATCTATCCATCTTAGTGTTATGTAAGTATGTAGACGTATTATCCTTAGCTGCCAACCATAGCACTGAGTCGACATGAAATACAATCTGTCAGTCAACCATAGCAAAAAATAAATTTTGTCGGAAATAAAATGTACAATTTAAGTCAAATCCATACCTCTTCACTTCTAGACACAGCTCAGCTGCCTAGAGCATAGAGCACCTTGTCGTAAATTCTGGCATCTTCTCACACCCCCAGGACACAAAGCAGATTATTGGGTTGTGTTCTGAGAAATACTTGCGTTGCAAAGGGTTGGGTCGTGAGGAGAGGGATAGGCTGGGATAATATTTGTTTGAATTGTGTTTATAATGTGCACTGCGCCAACCCTCTGCCATATGCAATTCTGATTAAACCTGGACACTCAACCTACTACACTTTATTGACCTAAACCTCGAATACAATACAAAATTCCAACAACAGTATCTGTATTGTCTGCAGGCCTATAAAATCCTGATTTAGACATAACCCTAGAAATCTGGGTAGTGTCTAGGATGAGTCATCTCGTCCTGTAGGACGAGCATTAATAAAATATGAGAACCTGAGACCGGCAGAGAGGGTCTTACTCTGACCTCACAAACTACGCCCCTCACTAAAACCCTGGGGACCTGAGATGTGTCACATAGCAGCAACAGGTTATTAGTGGCACACCTATACACGCACACACTAACACATGCATGCATGCACACACAAACACACATGTACACGCGTATATACTAAACACCTACACTCACACGCACACTCTCTCACACATACACAATCTCTCTTTCTCACGCACACACACATACTTGGTGAGGACACATATCTAGGACAAAGGGGAAAAAACGACTGTGTCAGATGTTCAGTGAGCCTGGAGGGATAGTGGGCCGTCCCTCACATGCTGCCTGTACCAACTGTCTCAAGTACCTCTACCACATTTGAGTTCTTGACACTTACGCAAAGGATATCAAGAGGAACGGTCCAAAATGGCGAAGGTGTCCTTTCTTCTGCTGATGGTGAGTACAAAACCAGCTTCTGCACAATTAGCTTTGACACAATAGGTACATTTGCATAAACGTAAACACACATACATTTGACCTTCTAGTAATTTAGCAGACGCTCTTATCTAGAGAATGTGAGTGCATACTTTTTAAAATACTTTTTCATACTATATGTTGTACTGAAATATAGATCACGGAAGTGTCATGTGGGTGCAGTATATCATGTCATAATATTAGTATGACACGTTGCAATTCTTTGAGTTTTTTCTCTCTGAACGCTGAAAGGTTATGAGTCTATCTAGCCTACCTTATAAACAATAGCACAAAATGGCTGCCAGTGGTTTTAATGATGTTCAGTCAGAGACGGTAGAGAAAGCTAAACAAGCCACTCCCTTTTTCTGATTGGAGCTGAGCCACTCTGGTCTTCTTAAGTATAGCCCCCGACCCGCAGAGGCATCTCACTGGCTATATTTTTTATTAAAGTCAAATAATGTATTAAAGGGTGTCTCCCGGTTGGCGCAGCGGTATAAGGCACTGCATCACAGTGCTTGAGGAGTCACTACAGACCCGGGTTCGATCCCAAATGCTTCCGTGACCAGGAGTCCCACAATTGGCTCAGCGTTGTTAGGGTAGGGTTTGGCTGGGGGGGCTTTACTTGGCTCATTGTGCTTTTGTGGCGGGCCGGGTGCCTGCAGGCTGACTTCGGTCGTCAGTTGAACAATGTTTCCTCTGACACATTGGTGCTTCCGGGTTAAGCGGGCAGGTGTTAAGAAGTGCGGTTTGGCAGGTCATGTTTCGGAGGATGCGTGACTTGACCTTCGCTTCTCCCGAGCCTGTTGGGGAGTTGCAGTGATGAGATTGGATATCATGAAATTTGGGAGAAAAAAGCTGTAAAAATCAACTGGCTCATTTATTCAATAATTATTAGCGTTCCTTATAATTATTGGATCATTCATCGGGTATCTTGGTCTTCAAGCTTTTTTTCTTTTGTGGTCTCTAACAAATTTATTTGTATGTATTATACATGTCAATTGGTTGCAGTAAATATGATCCCAACCCAATTGTTATAAACCTCACCTTGCGTTCAACCATAACAGCTTTGGACTTAAATAAATGAATGATATGATATGATATAAAAAAAATTGTACCCCATCTGAACTCAAAATATAAGCTTGTTTTACTCCAATGTTAGCAAACAAAGTAGATGTAAACAACCAAAACATGGTTAAAACTCTCATTTTTATATCATGGAGTCCTTGCATCCGTAGCTCTGTCTATGAATTTGAGAGTGGTTACATTTCTCCAGTCCCATCCCTCAGCTTTTTACCGAAACGGGTAAACGTTGTTATTTTTTCTACTGCTGATTGCTGCTTTAAATCCTCATAACACACACCCCATTGAATCTAAAGCCTGACTCTGAATAAACATACTTTAAGTTGTTTATTCATTTTCAATTTGACCATCCCTTTACCAAGTTTACCAACCCAAGGTGACTATCCCTTAGTTGGTCTTCAAGCTTTTATATTTTTTTATTTGTTGTCTATAAAAAAATGTATATGAAATGTTTGGTGTCCATGACACATATGTATGGAATGCAACTTTGCATGGCATATTTTCTGTGCTGTATACAAAGTGAAGGTGTCTCGTGCATTGTTGCTCTCTGTTTGCTGTGGTACACTGTCTGGAATCTAAATGGGTTCTTCAGCTGTCCCCTTCAAAGAACCCTTTAAAGAATCCTTTTTGGTTCCAGGTAGATCTCACAGAGGTTTCTACATGGAACCTAAAAGTGTATTGACCGCTAGTCAAAGTAAAAAGGTTCCAATCGCTACTCCACCATTCATTTTTCCCAAATTAGCATTTCTTTTTGGGGGGGGTAATTACAGGTGGATATATTGATAAAAGTCACCTTGTCCTAGAGCTATTTACACGGTTATCAAAACGTCACGCCAGGGTAAGCCTACACGAAAACACAGCCCTTATTTGAAGTGTTTCTAAAAACTCATATGGGAAAAAAGAATGGTGCAAAAATGATTGGAACCATTTTCCTGTTTGACTGCTAGGTTTTATGGGTATTATGAATCATACTGTGGTACTCTATGGGGACAGCCAAAGAACCCTTTTTTCCAAGAGTGTAAAAGATCAAATGTATGTAGTTTCATTACCATTTCATGGCTTGCAATTTGGGCATTGTTGTCTGATTGTTTCAATATCACAGGTTTATGATCAAATGAAATTCTATTGATTATATGTGCCGAATACAACAGGTGTAGACTTTACAGTGAAATAGTTACTTATGAAACCATTCCCACAATGCAAAGTAAAAAAATTCTGACTAATTAAAAAACTATTGGTGGCTAAATCCGGAGAAATGACAGACCACGTAAAAAACAGTTGGTTACTAAATCTGACTCGAAGGACCATGTAAAAACGGTTGGCTGGAATGCCCTCACCCGTCTGAGCGGTCGGCTGTGAATAACCTCAACCATTATATACTTATAACTGATTGGTTTGGTTCTGCCCACTATAGTGCTGTCCGGTTAGAACATGATGTTGAGGCCCATACTTAACACTTTGTCAACACCACATGCTCAAACACACACAAGCAGACACAGCTGTTTCTATTTGAGGATATGATTGCGGTAATCCGAATGACTTGGAATCTTATTGTTGTGGTTCTATAAGACAAAGATATGCACACATGTAAACAGTACCAGTTAAGGGTCATAACTATATAATATACATACACACTGCCGTTCAAAAGTTTGGGGTCACTTAGAAATGTCCTTGTTTTTGAAAGAAAATCACATATTTTTGTCCATTAAAATAACATCAAATTGATCAGAAATACAGTGTAGACATTGTTAATATTGTAAATGACTATTGTAAGTGGAAATGGCTGATTCTTTAGGGAATATCTGCATAGGCGTACAGAGGCCCATTATCAGCAACCATCACTCCTGTGTTCCAAATGACACGTTGTGTTAGCTAATCCAAGTTGATCATTTTAAAAGACTAATTGATCATTAGAAAACCCTTTTGCAATTATGTTAGCACAGCTGAAACCTGTTGTTCTGATTAAAGAAGCAATAAAACTTGCCTTCTTTAGACTAGTTGAGTATCTGGAGCATCTATCAAGTATCCAAGACCCAAGTGCAGACCATGTTGAAATAGCTATGTTTTTTGCAGCAAACAGAGGCAAAGGTACAGGGTAGGCAGGCTCAGGGCCAGGTCAGGCAAAGGTCGGAATTCCAGATAGGGGCAGAGGTACCGGACAGCAGACAGGCTCAGGGTCAGGGGCAGGCAGAGTGCTCAGGTGGGCGGGTTCAGGATCAGGACGGATAAGGGTAAAAAACCAGGGGGGCGAGAAAAAGAGAGGCTGGGAAAAGACAGGAGCTGACAGGACAAAACACTGTTAAGCTTGACAAACAAGATGAACAGGCAACAGACAAACAGAAAACACAGGTATAAGTACACAGGGGATAATCGGGAGATGGGCGTCACCTGGAGGGGGTGGACACAAGCACAAATACCGGTGAAACAGATCTAGGGGCGCCACCTGGCATCCTACCTGGGCGCATACCTGGTTGACCGGGGTTCCAGTAGAAGTCGGCGATGAGCACCTCTCCTCCGGGCCATAACCCTCCCAGTCAACCAGGTACTGAAAAACCCTGCCCTGTGGTCGAACCGTCAGGACACGTCTCACCGTGTATGCCGGATGGCCATCAATGACACGGGGAGGAGGGGTGGGCCTGGAAATGGAAGACAAAGGACTGTGAGACACGGGCTTAATACGGGATACATGAAAGGTGGGAAGGGTACGGGGCAACAGAAGATGAACAGCAGAGGGACTAATAATTCTAGAGATGGGAAATGGGCCAATAAACCGGGGGGAGAGCTTGCGGGTTTCCACCAGGAGGGGCAGATCCCGGGTGGATAGCCATAGCCATACCTAGCCCATAACGATACCGGGGAGCCTTGATGATACCGGCGATCCGCTTGTCGTCAATACCTGTAGGTGGTCTTGAGGAAGACCGACCAGGCTCGCCTCCAGGTATGACAACAGCGGCGGACAAACATCTGGGCAGAAGATATGCCGACCTCTTCCTGCTCAGGGAAGAGCGGGGGCTGATACCCCAGGGAACACTCGAACAGTGATAGGCCCGTGGCAGAGCAGGAAAGGGTGTTGCGGGCGTATTCCACCCAGACCAGCTGCTGACTCCAGGTGGTGGGTGGGGTTGGCGGAGACCAGGCAGCGCAGGGTGGTTTCCAGGTCCTGGTTGGCTCACTCCGGCTAGCCGTTGAACTGCTGGTGGAACCCGTAGGATAGGTTTGCCGACGACCCAATGAGGGTGCATAACTCCTTCCAGAACTGGTACGAGAACTGAGGACCCCGGTCGGAGACCATGTCCAGGGGCAGTCCATGGATCCGGAAGATGTGCTGCACCATGACCTGGGCCATCTCCTTGGCAGAGGGTCATTTGGGGAGAGGAATGAAGTGGGCGGCTTTGGAGAACTGGTCCACCATGGTCAGGATGGAGATGTTGCCATCAGACGGGTGTAGACCCGTGACAAAGTTCAGGGAGATTTTGGGAACAGGGACGGTGGGGGACAAGCAGAGGTTGGAGGAGACCAGCCGGAGCTTGCCGAGTAGTCTTGTTCTGTGCACAAACTGTGCAAGCGGCGACGAATGCGAACACGTCCGGGATCATGGTAGGCCATGGTCCGGGTCCGACGGGCGCCCGGGTGGCAGACCAGCCTGGAGGAGTGGGCCCACTCCAGGACCGCATAGCGGACGGTGTCAGGAACCAACATCCGTTTTTTTACTGGGAACGCTGCGCCTCACGGACCTGCTTCCCTATTCCCCAGCTTAGTGTTGTCGCCAGGCATGAGGTGGGAAGATGGTCTCGTGTTCCAAGGTAGTAGTCCTGGGGCTGTAGCAGCGGAACAGGGCATCCGGCTTGACATTCTTGGATCCCGAGCGGTACGAGAGGGAAAAGTTTAACCGTGTGAACAGCAGGGCTCATCTGGCTTGCCTGGAGTTGAGGCTCTTGGCGGTGCGGAGATACTCCAGGTTCTTGTGGTCAGTCCACATGATGAGCGGATGTTCCGCCCCCTCCAGCCAGTGCCTCCATTCCTCCAATGCCATCATCACCGTGAGAAGCTTCTGATTCCCCACATCGTAGTTTCTTTCCATTGCGTTGAGGCGATGGAAGAAGAAGGATCTTGAGGTCGAGGGAAGCCCCCACTCCGACGTCCGAAACATTGGCTTCCACCAAGATGGGTCCGGATGAACCAGGATGGGAGCTGTGGTGAAGTGATGTTTGAGATCCCGGAACGCTGGGGACCACGTGAACGGAACCTTGGGCGAGGTGAGTGCTGACAGAGGGGAAGACAGGGTGCTGTAACCGCACATAAAGTGGCGATAGAAAGTAGCGAACCCCAGGAAACGTTGCAGCTGCACCCTGGATGTAGGCTGAGGCCAGTCCAACACAGCTCTTACCTTCCCGGGATCCATCTGGACACTCCCAGCTGAATTGATGTAACCCAGAAAGGAGATGGTGAGGCGATGGAACTCGCACTCCCCTACACAAACAGCTGATTCTCCAGAAGGTGTTGAAGGACCTGCCGGACACGGAGCACGTGTTCTCGAGGAGAGCGGGAGAAGATGAGGATGTCATCAAAGTAGATGATGAACCAGTTCAACATGTCAAAGAGAACATCATTCACCAGAGCCTGGAACACAGCAGGGGCGTTGGTGAGGCCAAAGGGCATGACCAGATACTCGCAGTGGCCACTGGCCGTGTTGAAGACGGTCTTCCACTCATCCCCCTCTCGTATCCACACCAGGTGGTAGGCGTTCCGGAGATCCAGCTTGGAAAACACAGTTGCCCCCTGGAGCGGCTCGAAGGCTGAGGAGATGAGTGGTAGCGGGTAACGGTTCTTAACCGTAATGTCGCTGAGTCCCAGGTAGTCAATGCACGGGCGCAGGGGCTTGTCTTTTTCTCCACGAAGAAGAAGCCTGAGCCGGCGAGAGAGGAAGAGAGATGGATAAATCCAGCAGCTAGGGAGTCCCCAATTTAGGTATCCATAGCCTTAGTCTCCCGTCCCAACAGAGAGTACAGACGTCCTCGGGGCGGCGTGGTGCTAGGGAGATGGCGTGGCAGAACGGGCTCCAACCCAATACCACGGGAATCAGAGGGGACTTGATGAGCAAGAACTGGATAGACTGGTTCCCTGACACCCGTAGGTGGATGGGAGTGGTGTTGTGGGTGACTCGGCCTTCAGAGCGCCCGTCCAACGCTCTAACGTCGATGGGAGTGGAGAGGGTCTGAGTGGGGTTGTTCAGCTCGGACGCCAGGGTAGCGTCCAAAGAATTATTGTCGGCCCTAGAGTCAATGAGAACCTGGAGAGATTTGGAACGGTCTCCCCACAGCAGAATGCCATGAAAAGGGGTGTGAGCAGGGGAAGCAGGAACATTCTCCAAATCCTTGCTCTTACCGGTGAGCCTGGCTTCTTTAAAGACAAGAGGACACAAAATGGACAAGAGTCCCGCAATACAGACAACTCTTCGTGTCAATTCCATAGTACCGTTCTGCTGGCAATAGCCCAGCTCTGCCTAGTGGCATAGGCTTAGGAAGCAGTGACTCGGCCGTCTTCGGCAGCCTTCGTGGAGGGTCGGGAAGCCTCTGGTCCTCTCGGCAAAGAGACCGTCGGGCGCTTCCGGGTTGGCAAGGTGGGATCCCTGGGCGTGCAAGCAAAATCAAATTTCCTCTCCCTCCGTCGTTCCCGTAATCGCCTCCGGGCTGCTTCTCTCCCAGAGAACAGGGCGCGAAAAGCCTTCTTCATCTCTGCCACGAATCCCTCCAGACTAATGCATATGGCCGGCAGTAGCCCAGGTGAGAGCCGTGCCGGATATCAGCGTGATGAGGTAGGCTATCTTGGAGCGGTCCAAGGGGATGGAAGCTCGAATACGAGGGCACACTGAGCTAGGAATGCCTGACAGGTGCTCGGCTCTCCATGGAATCGTTCCGGAGGAGGTAAGCGGGACTCCAGAGAAGGTGGAGTGACCAATGAGCCGGCGCTGCTAGCAGCTGAATTGCTGAGAAGCTGTGGGGTTACCACCATGGTAGGCGGCCTCCCCGACAACCTGTGGAATTGCTCAAGCAAACTGTCCAACGCTCGGTCATGGCGTTCAGCTAACGTTTGTACCCCCTCCGCAAGGCCACAAATCAATTCCTCATGCATACCTATGGTGGCTCCCTGGGAGGAGATGGCGTTGTGCAGCGGGCCCGGGTCTGCTGGGTCAGTCATGGCCAGTTCGTATTATCCATTATCGTAAGTATCCAGGTAAGACCCAGGACAACAACCTCTCCCTTAATGTGATCAAGACAAAGGAGCTGATCGTGGACTACAGGAAAAGGCGAGCCGAACAGGCCCACATTAACATCGACGGGGCTGTAGTGGAGCGGGTTGAGGGTTTCAAGTTCCTTAGTGTCCACATCACCATCAAACTATCATGGTCCAAAAATACCAAGACAGTTGTGAAGAGGGCACGACAAAACCTTTTCCCACTCGGGAGACTGAAAAGATTTGGCATGGGTCCCCAGATCCTCAAAAGGTTCTACAGCTGCACCATCGAAAGCATCCTGACCGGTTGCATCACCGCCTGGTATGGCAACTGCTAAGGCGCTACATCTGACCATAAGGCACCCCCCCCCCCCTTGTACACTGCTGCTACTCGATGTTTGTTTGTTACCTATGCATAGTCCCTTCGCCCCCACCTACATGTACAGATTACCTCAACTAGCCTGTACCCCTGCACACTGACTCGATACCGGTGCCCCCCTTTCTCAGGACAAGAATAGACTGACGAGTTTCAGAAGGAAGTTCTTTGTTTCTGGCCATTTTGAGTCTGTAATCGAACCCACAAATGCTGATGCTCCAGATACTCAACTAGTCTAAACAAGGCCAGTTGTATTGCTTCTTTAATCAGGACAACAGTTTTCAGCTATGCTAACATAATTGCAAAAGGGTTTTCTGATGATCAAATAGCCTTTTAAAATGATCAACTTGGATTAGCTAACACTAGCTGCTGATAATGGTCCTCTGTATGCATATGTAGATATTCCATGAAAAAATATGCTGTTTCCAGCTTCAATAGTCATTTACAACATTAACCATGTCTACACCGTATTTCTGATCAGTTTGATGTTATTTTAACGGACATAAATGTTGCTTTTCTTTCGAAAACAAGGACATTTCTAAGTGACCTCAAACTTTTGAACAGTAGTGTATAAATGTATAAATGGCAAATGGCATTATATGTAAAACATGTCTTTAAAGGCTTATAAACATTAACATCAATATAAACATACACTTAAACATTCAGTTCTTGGAGGGAGAGAGAAACTAATTACTTAGATTGACAAAGGGTCTAGATTTATGGCACCCTCTTCTCCAGCCTTGTGTGAGAATCAGCCAGGCTGAGGCCATATCAGATCTGGCCTGGCGCCACAGGGTCGTAAATGAATCTGTGCATGCTGAAGAGCTGTCTGGGATGACTCTAGAAGCTCGCCCATGGCAGCGCAATAAAACACCTTAATAAGGCCACTATGGAAAACGCTGTGTTAGCGTTCGCATGCAAAATACTATGTTTACCAATACGTCAAAATAAAAAATAAAACCACTTCTGCAAAAGTACTTGTGCAACGCAATAATGACACGTATGGCAGTACGGAATAATACTACATACGATAAACAGTACGCAAAGCAGTATTGGCAGCTCTTAGTAATACTTAGTAATACTATAGTAGGACATATGGCTGAAATGTATCAAAGTAACATGAAGTGAATGACCTATTATTACACAGCATGTAAAATCCCCAATAAAACCCCCCTGCAACTTACATATCGATGCACGACCCTAAATTCAGACATGTGTGTTACTGTCGACAATACTAAGTTCTCCGAAACATGCTTCTTCTCCCTCCGGACTACGGTAACACTCTGACCTGAGTGGGCCGGTGCAGTGGGCGGGTGCAGTGTCCAGATGAGAATTTCCAAGTGTTCTGATTGGTTGGGAATGGCAGGGCTATGATTGGTGAGGGATATGTGGGTTAAATAAAGGTGAAATAAAATCACATTTAAAAAAAAGTAGGCTGAGCAGCCAAACTAATGGGACTTAAGAGAAACTGAAGGGACCTTGAGGGGAAGTTAGGTAGAGGAGAGGAGCAGGGTGGCCTTTTTTACAATAATAGTTACAGTGTTCAGTTAATCATGCAATGTGTTTGCATTGCAACTTTCTGGCATGTGAGACTAATACAGACAATACACAGAATGGAAATGGCAACACGGCTCCATACAATCATCCCCTGCTGCATATAATCTACTTCCCACCATCATCATTACCCATCATGCACGCACACACACACGCACGCCATTATACAGTACACCCAAACTCTCCCACTATCATTATGGCTTCCACAGGTCTGTCACCTGCAATGATTCATACCTTCATCTTTATGTCTTTTTTTACTACACACACACCTGTGAATACATTCTCTCTAATTGCATGTTTGCACTCTTATGTCATCAGGTCTCCATGGCGGTTGCATTAGCACTGGCACATGACCCTGGCAACTATACACTGAACAAGCGGGAAAAGAGGGTATGTCATGAGTATTTACTAAAAATGAAAATACATTTGAGTTTAAAAACACAGGTACAGTGACCCTCTTCCCCTCACCTTCTCTGATCTCCTAAAGGAGCTGCTGCTGCGTTCCAAAAGAAGGTGGGTCCTATCCACAATTGAGCTAGTGGAGGAGGACCCTGGACCTTACCCTAAATTCGCCACACAGGTAAAAACATCATACGGCAACAAACAAGACACATCTGTCTACACATGCTACCTCAGTAAATGTAGAAAACCACCACATAAATAGTATATAATCGTTCAAGAGAAGAACAGTTCCAACATAACTCTGTAGTAAGCTGTACTGTGAACCCTCTACCGCTCTCGGGCTTCTCCTAAACCAGACCCAGTGTACATAGCCCTGAAAACTGGTCATCTTTCCAGATGTTCAACGATAGAACGGCTGTTTTCAAAAGACATCAGTTCCGTTTATCTGGAACTGGAGTGAACGAGGAACCGGTGGGCGTGTTCTCCATCGACGACAATGACGGAGTGGTGTACGTACACAAGCCGATCGACAGGGAGACGTACCCCTTATTTCATGTAAGCATCAACAGATAAAGACCGACGGATGGACGGACAGACAATCTAAACAGACAGACAAACGGAATATCTAACCACAACAGTAATACATTCTTTCCCACAGATTGTGTTTGACATCATTGACACGGAGACTGGTACGCCGGTAGACAAGACTCTCGCGTTCGACGTGGCAATTACGGACATCAATGACAACGCCCCTTACTTTGAGCACCCTGTCATGAAAGCAAGTGTAAAAGAGAACATGCCAGAGGGTCAGTACACACAAAGGGCTGTAAATCATGTGCCTGTATATAAAGTATACTTAGCTAGACTGTTCGCCCGAGAACAAGTGGTTCCTCTTTCTTGATCATAGAGAACATGTAAAGGGGAACTCATTTCCCCTCTTCTCCTCCTCCTATTCCTGTTTTCCTTCTCACCCCCCCTCTCCTCCTTCCCTCTTCCCCTGTATCAGGGTATCTGCCAGTGCCTCTGACAGCCAGGGACATGGATCAGGTGAACACACAGAACTCTAACATCAGTATAAGGGTGTTGTCTCAGGAGCCAGCCGAGCCCAAGATCAAGCTGAAGCAGGTGGAGGGCACCAAGATGAGCCAGCTCACCTTCACCGGCTGCTTTGACTATGACGTAAGGCTCCACTATGACACACACACACACACACACACACAATTGTGCAAACACACACAATTGACGCACAAACTCTCTCACGCACACACAATCAATAACTGTATGTAAAATGGTGGATCAATATTTCACTTCTTTTGTTGTTCACGTAGAAAGTAAAGATGTATAAAGTGGTTGTTGAAGCTAAGGATCATGGGATACCAGCCCTGTCCTCAACTGCGGTGGTCAACCTCCACATAACGGACTCCAACACTCACCAGCCAGTGTTCAAAGACAAGACCGTAAGTTCCAAGTTGATCGATTGATTGACTGGTTGATTGATTGGTTCAATGATTTGTTGGTTGGTTGGTTGTTTGATCAATTGATCGATTGATTGAAAATGTCTTTATTGATTTTTGAAGCACAAATGCTTACTTTACCGTCTTTCTTTGCAGTACAATACTCACATGATGGAGATGGAATCCAATAAAGAGATACTCCGAGTGGCTGTGACTGATGCAGACACCCCCAACACCCCCGCATGGCGAGCCGTTTACTCCATTGTGATGGGGAACGAGGAAGGAAACTATAAGATCGAGACCGACCCCAAGACCAACGAGGGTATACTGACTGTCATCAAGGTGAGTCTGGTGACCTTATGACCTTACATGAGTAGGCCAACAACGTCCTGAGCATGAGCATCACTTAGTCAGTCCCTCCAGGATTTCGCAGTTTTCTTTTGTGATACAGTAGTTGCATTCCAAAATGCTTGATTTTGCTGCAGCAATAAATAAAAAAATGTCACGAAAATGTGCTGACAAGGGAAAACATTTTTGATACTTGATTGATCTATTTTATATAAGAGAAGCGCAGTAATTGGTTAGAATTGTGCACCCCGTTTTTGTAGTGTTGTGATTGAACAGTTAACGTGATGATTTGACTGTTTTTCTCAGGGGAAGGATTTTGAGAAGACAACATTAACCAATGTGCAGATCGCCGTGGAGAACGAGGAGCCTTTGTTTGTCTGTAGCGCCGGCGGGGCCGTGTCCTCTGGTAAGACCCTGACCGTGCCCCCCCAGACGGTCAACGTGACTGTGAAGGTGATTGACGTGAACGACCCCCCGGTGTTTGACAATAAAGTGACAGACGTGTATGGAAAGGAAGAGCAGGAGGTGGGAAAGGTGCTGTACAAACCCATAGTCACCGACGTTGACTCAGATGTGGACAAAATCAGGTGGGTGGCATAACATGTTGTGCCTCAGAAACATCATGATGATTCTTCATTTACCTAGGTTGTAATATTGATTCCCACAACTTACAATATATATACAAAAGTTTGTGGACACCCCTTTAAATGAGTGGATTCGGCTATTTCAGCCATGCCCGTTGCAGACAGGTGTATACAATTGAGCACACAGCCATGCAATCTCCATAGACAAACACTGGCAGTAGAATGGCCTTACTGAAGAGCACAGTGCCTTTCAACGAGGCACTGTCATAGGATGCCACCTTTCCAACAAGTCAGTTCATCAAATTTCTGCCCTGCTAGAGCTGCCCCAGCACTGTAAGTGCTATTATTGTGAAGTAGAATCATCTTGGAGCAACAACAGCTCAGCCACGAAGTGGTAGGCCACAAAAGCTCACAGAACGGGACCACTGAGTGCTGAAGCGCGTAGCGCATAAAAATCATCTGTTCTCGGCTGCAGCACTCACTACCGAGTTCCAAACCGTCTCTGGAAGCAATGTCAGCACAAGAACAGTTCGTCGGGAGCTTCATGAAAGGGGTTTCCATGGCCGAGCTGCCGCACATAAGCCTAAGATCACTATACACAATGCCAAGCATCGGCTGGAGTGGTGTAAAGCTCTCCATTGGACTCTGGAGCAATGGAAACGTGCTCTCTGGAGTGATGAATAACGCTTCACCATCTGGCACTCCGACGGACAAATCTGGGTTTGGCGGATTCCAGGAGAACGCTACCTGCCCCAATGCGTAGTGCAAACTGTAATGTTTGGTGGAGGATAATAATGGCCTGGGACTGTTTTTCATGGTTCGGGCTAGGCCCCTTAGTTCCAGTGAAGGGAAATCTTAACCCTACAGCAAACAATGACATTCTAGACGATTATGTGCTTCCAACTTTGAGGCAACAGTTTGGGGAAGGCTCTTTCCTGTTTCAGCATGACAATGCCCCCATGCACAAAGTGAGGTCCATACAGAAATGGTCTGTTGAGATTGGTGTGGAAGAACTTGACTGGTCTGCACAGCGCCCTGACCTCAACCCCATCAAACACCTTTGGGAGTAATTAAAACCGTGACTGCGAGCCAGGCCTAAACGCCCAACATCAGTGCCGACCTCACTAATGAGCTCACTAATAATGCTCTTGTGGCTGAATGGAAGCAAGTCCCCGCAGCAATGTTCCAACATTTAGTGGAAAGCCTTGCCAGAAGAGTGGAGACTGTTATAGCAGCAAAGGGGAACCAAATCCATATTAATGCCCATGATTTTGGAATGAGATGATTGAGGAGCAGGTGTCCACATACTTTTGGTCATGTAGTGTATATTGAAATTGTGTGTTCACATTAAGCATCTGCACTTTATTTGAAGCCTTTGTTTAAGTTGGTTTCACCATTATTACTTATGACAGTATAGAAAAGCCATGTGTTGACCTGTCTGTCTGTCTGTCTGTCTGTCTGTCTGTCTGTCTGTCTGTCTGTCTGTCTGTCTGTCTGTCTGTCTGTCTGTCTGTCTGTCTTGTCTTGTCTTGTCTGTCTGTCTTGTCTGCCTGTCCGTCTGTCCTCTCCATGTCCTGACCAGGTATGAGTTAGTTGAGGACCCAGCAAGCTGGTTCACCATAGATCCCAAGACAGGAGAGGTGACTACAGTAAAGAAGATGGACCGGGAATCACCTTATGTCAACAAAGACAACATCTACACTATTCTAATCCAAGCCATAGACAACGGTTAGTGTGTAGTGTGTATGTGTGGATGTGTTTGTGTGTGTGCTTGCATGCAGCTGTGTGTGTATGTACAGTTGAAGTCGGAAGTTTACATACACTTAGGTTGGAGTTATTAAAACTTGTTTTTCACCACTCTACAAATTTCTTGTTAATTAACAAACTATAGTTTTGGCAAGTGGGTTAGGACATCTACTTTGTGCATGAGTAATTTTTCCAACAATTGTTTACTTATAATTCACTGTATCACAATTCCAGTGGGTCAGAAGTTTACATACACTAAGTTGACTGTGCCTTTAGACAGCTTGGAAGATTACAGAAATTGATGTCATGGCTTTAGAAGCTTCTGATAGGCTAATTGACATGATTTCAGTCAATTGGAGGTGTACCTGTGGATGTATTTCAAGATCTACCTTCAAACTCAGTGCCTCTTTGCTTGACATCATGGGAAAATCAAAATAAATCAGCCAAGACCTCAGAAAAAACATTGTAGACCTCTACAAGTCTGGTTAAACCTTGGAAGCAATTTCCAAATGCCTGAAGGTACCACGTTCATCTGTACAAACAATAGTACGTAAGTGTAAAGACCATTTGACCACGCAGCCGTCATACCGCTCAGGAAGGAGACGCGTTCTGTCTCCTAGAGATGAACGTACTTTGGTGCGAAAAGTGCAAATCAATTCCAGAACAACGGCAAAGGTCCATGTGAAGATGCTGGAGGAAACAGGTACAAAAGTATCTATATCCACAGTAAAATTAATCCTATATCGACATAACCTGAAAGGCCGCTCAGCAGGAAGAAGCCACTGCTCCAAAACCACCATAAAGAAGCCAGACTACGGTTTGCAACTGCACATATGGACAAAGATTGTACTTTTTGGAGAAATATCCTCTGGTCTGATGAAACAAAAATAGAACTGTTTTGGCCATAATAACCATCGTTATGTTTGGAGGGAAAAGGGGGAGGCTTGCAAGCCGAAGAACTCCATCCCAACCGTAAAGCACGGGGGTGGCAGCATCATGTTGTGGGGGTGCTTTGCTGCAGGAGGGACTGGTGCACTTCACAAAATACATGGCATCATGAGGAATGCAAATTGTCTGGTTATATTGAATCAGTCAGGAACTCCAAGCTTGGTCGCAAATGGGTCTTCCAAATGGACAATGACCCCAAGCATACTTCCAAAGTTGTGGCAAAATGGCTTAAGGATAACTAAGTCAAGGTATTGGAGTGACCATCACAAAGCCATGACCTCAATCCCATAGAAAATGTGTGGGCAGAACTGAAATAGCGTGTGCGAGCAAGGAGGCCTACAAACCTGACTCAGTTACAACAGCTCTGTCCAAGGAGGCCTACAAACCTGACTCAGTTACAACAGCTCTGTCAGGAGGAATGGGCCAAAAATCACACAACTTATTGTGGGAAGCTTGTGGAAGGCTACCCAAAATGTTTGACCGAAGTTAAAACAATTTAAAGGCAATGCTACCAAATACTAATTGAGTGTATGTAAGCTTCAGACCCACTGGGAATGTGATGAAAGAAATAAAAGCTGAAATAAATCATTCTCTCTGCTATTATTCTGACATTTCACATTCTTAAAATAAAGTGGTGATCCTAACTGACCTAAATGTCAGGAATTGTGAAAAACTGAGTTTAAATATATTTGGCTAAGGTATATGTAAACATCCAACTTCAACTGTACATATGCATATGTGTATGGTATTGAGCATAATAAAGTATTCAAAGTCTCTGTCTTCGTTTCTCAGGGGAGCCCACTGCCACGGCTACAGGCACCATTCTGGTCCACCTGGGGGATATCAATGACAACACGCCCTATGTGGTGGAGAAGAAGCTGGTGATGTGTGGTAACACGGTGATTGTGCCGGTAGCAGACAAGGACCAGTCTCCCTTTGGATGTCCCTGTTTCCTCTCCCTGGGAGTGGACAACGGAGACAAAGCACTGAAGAGCCGCTGGAAACTGGACCCTGCCACTGGTTAGCAGAATCACACACGTCCATATACACACACACCAAAGCTCTGCATTTATCCTGATAATATAGTAATCTACTATTTCCGCAGTCACAGACCTCTTCCAAAGTCCATAAATATACATGGACATTTCAGCCAATCTCAACACAACCTGCTAACCTAGAATTGAATATAATTAACCCCCTACCTTATTTTCCTCTCCCTCCACCCCACTCTCTCTTTCTCCCTGGTGGTCAGGTGTGGAGGCGAGTCTGGTCAGTTTGAAGAGTCTGCCGTACGGTAACTACACAGTGCCTCTGGTGATCCAGGACCAGCAAGGGATGGTTGCAAATGACACTGTCCAGGTTATGGTGTGTGACTGTGGGGGAGGGGACAAGTGTAGGGCCTCTCTACCCCGGACCTCCAGCCTGGGCTTGGCCGCTATAGGACTACTGCTGGCTGGACTGCTTCTCCTCTTACGTGAGTTAGAAGGGAATAGGTAGGGATTACTGTAGATAGAGATAAGGGATAGTTAGATGGATAGTCACTAAGTCAGTTACTCAGACAGTCTTAGAACTAACCATAGTGCTTATAGCCTGAAATCTGGAGTGGAGAAAGATTTGAAAGATACCAATTCAGTCTAACCCAAATCACATCTATCGAATTGAGATCAGATTTGTGACGCAATATTGCTAAAACATGTTGACAGACAGCAGTAATATAGCAATGACACGCTATGAAGTGTTATACAAACATGGCTTTAACTTCTACTTGCACACAATCCCGGATCCGGGAGCACCCTCATCAGTAAAAAAGCTGACTAGCATAGCCTAGCATAGCGCCACAAGTAAATACTAGCATCTAAATATCATGAAATCACAAGTCCAAGACACCAGATGAAAGATACACATCTTGTGAATCCAGCCATCATTTCTGATTTTTAAAATGTTTTACAGGGAAGGCCACAATATGTATTTCTATTAGCTAACCACGATAGCAAAAGACACAACTTTTTTTTCCCACCATTTTTTTACTGCATAGGTAGCTATCACAAATTCGACCAAATAAAGATATAAATAGTCACTAACCAAGAAACAACTTCATCAGATGACAGTCTGATAACATATTTATTGTATAGCATATGTTTTGTTAGAAAAATGGGCATATTTCAGGTATAAATCATAGTTTTACATTGCAGCCACCATCACAACTCTCACCAAAGCAACTAGAATAACTACAGAGACCAACGTGAATTACCTAAATACTCATCATAAAACATTTATGAAAAATACACAGCGTACAGCAAATGAAAGACAAAGATCTTGTGAATCCAGCCAATATTTCAGATTTTTAAAGTTACAGCGAAAACACAATATAGCATTATATTAGCTTACTACAATAGCCAACCACACAACAGCATTGATTCAAGCCAACAATAGCGATAACGAATAAACCAGCAAAATATATACATTTTTTCACTAACCTTCTCAAACTTCTTTAGATGACAGTCCTATAACATCATATTACACAATACATATAGAGTTTGTTCGAAAATGTGCATATTTAGCGGCACAAATCGTGGTTATACAATGAGAATAGTAGCCAAGCTGCAAACAAAATGTCGGGAGAAATCTTGGGAGAGGCACCTAATCTAATCGATAACTAATCATAAACTTGACTAAAAAATACAGGTTGGACAGCAAATGAAAGATACATTAGTTCTTAATGCAACCGCTGTGTTAGATTTTTTAAATTAACGTTACTACGACATACAGCGTGCGTTAAAGCGAGACCGCACCGAAATTAATGGCGGAATAGTAGGTCAAGATTTTTCAACAGAACAACGAATTAACTTCATAAATAGTTCTTACTTTTTGATGAGCTTCCATCAGAATCTTGGGCAAGTTGTCCTTTGTCCAGAATCATCGTTGCTCGGTTGTAGATTGCCGTCTTCAACTTAGGAATTAGCAGCAAACATTAGCTATGTGGCCCAGACGTGCCCAACTCTTCATAACGCAGCACAAAGAAATATCCGAAAATCGCAATATACTGATATAAACTGATATAACTCGGTTTAAAATAACTACATTAGGATGTCTTTAACACCTATATCGAATAAAATCAGAGCCGGATATATCTAACTCCTATAACGAGAGCTTTTCAGAATGCATTCCTGAGGTCTGTCTTGCGTCATGGCGAACGTTGAAAAGAGTGCACCCCACGTTCCAAAACCCTTTATATGGCCTCAGATCTGCCTAGCAACACCATTCCAATTCTCACTGCTTGCTGACATCCAGGGGAAGGCATATGCAGTGCATGTCGACCAATAGAATACATGCAAATTAATAAACTGACACCCGTGAGTTGTTTGTACGGTAACATGCGATGTGATACGTATGACTGTTAGTAGTGACAATGTGGTTGTGTCCCTCTCCCAGTGCTACTGCTTTTCCTCCTGCTCTGTGAGTGTGGCGGTAAGACGTTCACACACCTCCCCCTCAACCTGCAAGACGAGGGGAACCAGACTCTCATCAACTACAACGAGGAGGGAGGGAGCTCCGCGTGCAAGGTGCGTGTGGGTGTGTGCATGTGGGTCACCCGTGCAAATGTGTGCTCATGTGTGCATCCGTGTGTGTGTGTGTGTGTGTAGTAATAATATAGGTTTATTAGCTATTCATTGTACACAATGTGCAATGTTTGGGGTGTTCAGCACACAGGCAGGAGTGTACAATACAATCCCTTACCGGGTTGTGATGTGCTTACATCATTGTGGTTATTGAGACTGCGTGTGGCAGGTCTGGGTATGACAGGTCTTTACTGGCATGTACTCATGGCAAGACAGGTGTTCTCCCTCTGGTATGCGAATGGCTCTGTATTTATTCTGACATGTTTCATGTTGTAATAACGTTTAATTGTTCTTGTCATTTCCTCTTTTAATGTTCTCTTCTCTCCTCACCCCTTTTCTCCTTCTCATTACGCCACTGCTTTCTTAAACTCTTCTTTTCCAATCCTCTCTGCTTTCCTCTCCTGCCTCCACTCCTCCTCTCTCCTGCCTCCACTCCTCTCTCCTGCCTCCACTCCTCCTCTCTCCTGCCTCCACTCCTCCTCTCTCCTGCCTCCACTCCTCGTCTCTCCTGCCTCCACTCCTCCTCTCTCCTGCCACCACTCCTCCTCTCTCCACCACTCCTCCTCTCTCCTGCCACCACTCCTCCTCTCTCCTGCCACCACTCCTCCTCTCTCCTGCCTCCACTCTTCCTCTCTCCTGCCTCCACTCCTCCACTCCTCCTCTCTCCTGCCACCACTCCTCCTCTCTCCTGCCTCCACTCCTCCTCTCTCCTGCCACCACTCCTCCTCTCTCCTGCCACCACTCCTCCTCTCTCCTGCCTCCACTCTTCCTCTCTCCTGCCTCCACTCCCCGTCTCTCATGCCCCTATCCTCCCCTATCCTCCTTCTTTCCCTCCCTCCTCTCTCTCTCCTCCTGTCCCTCTCTCTTAGGGTGAGCCCATGTTGATCTTGACTCGCCCCACTCCCAACCATGTAGCCGTGGACGTGGTAGATGGAATGAAGCAGGCCACCACAGACATAAAGGTAAACTGGCCCCTATTCTTACTTTCCTCTCTTCTTCTTCTTAATTTTGTCTTTAACTTATCTCTTTCTGCTTCACAACCCTTATTAATAAATGGTCTATGGTCACAACAGGGTTTGAGGTTTTTCAATGCTGTGTGTGTGTGTGTGTTCTGCACGGTTAGGTGGAGAGAGTGTATGAGATGTACCGTGATGGAGGAACAGAGTTAATAGAAGTCATTAATACAATGACAGCTACAGCTGATTAGTAGTTTCTGTGTAGGGTGTGTGTTTCCCTCTAATATGTACTATAAGTATGGAAAGCACGAACTGAAGCAGGTTCTGTCACCACTAGCATCATTTATTTGCTATTGTACCAATGAGAGAGAGTAAAATAGCTCACATACATGATTTGGGTGTGACTCGTGGCTTGTGACTCATGAGCACATGTGCCACATGCAGAGTGAGTAGGCTTACAACACTGACCACATTCTCCAAACCACACATCCATGTCTAGTTTGACTGGGCAGGGAAGACGAACCAGTCTGCTAATAGAATGTGTTGGTGGCCCCGGAAATGGTGCCAGTTACACTTGCTTGTAAATAGCTGTAGGCCTAGTTGATCGGCTTGGATGACTTGTCTTTTGTATTAAGTATAGAATACAGTACAGACAGCGGCCTCCCGAGTGGCGCAGCCGTCTAAGGCACTGCATCACGACATGGAAACCCAGGTTAGGGGAGGGTTTGGCCGGTAGGGTTTCCTTGTCCCGTCGCGCTCTAGCGACTCCTTGTGGCGGGCCGGGAGCTTGCAAGCTGACTACGGTCGCCGGTTGGACGGTGTTTCCTCTGACACATTGGTGCGGCTGGCTTCCGGGTTAAGTGAGCAGTGTGTCAAGATGCAGTGCGGCTTGGCAGGATCGTGTTTCGGAGGACGCATGGCTCTCGACCTTCGCCTCTCCCGAGTCCGTAGGGGAGTTGCAGCGATGGGACAAGACTGTAACTACCAATTGGGGAGAAAAAGGGGTAAAAGTACAAAAACCAGAAGAAAAAAAGGCATATCATAGTAGTACTAGACATTATTGGAGTGTACGGGATAAAATGGAGTGAAGTAATGTGAACTAAGATATTTAAAATAGTGGACTGTGTAGGGCACAGTGTGCACTAGAGGGCATAGTAAAGTAGGATGGGGGGAGAACATTCGTGAGATTTAGAAGATTTATGAGGGGGCTAAGTTATATAGTGCATAATCTTTTATGATGGTTTCCTAAAAATAATGGACTTGTTGGTACAAGCATGCAATCAGCTTGTCAATGGAGAATGAGTTCGAGCCAAGTCTCCAAACAGTAAGATAGCCCTACTGTTGAACAGAGCTACCTACTATCTACCTTACGGCTCTATCTGCTACGCTACACCTCTTCATATATCATATTATTAAATCTTTCACCAACAACAACAAGACTAGTTACTATATACAGATGTGGTAGCTTAATCTGAGCCAGTTTGCTACAGCAGGAAAATAATCCTGCAGCAACAGGAAATGTGAATTATTATGTGGATTATAATTAATGGACATTTTTGTAGGCGTTGATACATTTTCAGGTAGCACTTTATAATAACGTCACATAATTCCAATGCAATAGTAAATTGTTTATTCATAATTTATTAATCATTACTCACACGTTTGTAAATGTTAGTAACATATATTTACTAATCATTAGTTGTCTTTTTGCATGGCCTCGTCTAAAGTGTGGGCTATTTTTACTTTATAAATACTATAGAAATGTTTTGAGTGACCAGTGTAATTTTTCTCCAAAAGATGGACATGCCATTGGTAGACATTCTAACCTCTACCGGATCGGTGTCCCTATACCGGGACGGTTGAGCTAACGTGCACTAATGTGATTAGCATGACATTGTAAGTAACAGCAAACTTTCCAGGACATAGACATGTCTTATATCGGCAGAAAGGATAAATTCTTGTTAATCTAACTGCACTGTCCAATTTACAGTAGCTATTACAGAGCTATTACAGTCTGTCCACTAGAGGTTTTAAGAGCAGTCCGTAGATTGCTTACGAGGTAAGGAAAGAAATATCGGAATATTTATTTTTTGCTGAACTATCCTATTACATTTAAATAGTTACTACCTGCCCAGTAAAGGTCCAGCCAAGCAAAGCCATGTGTGAAAATTGTCTGCTGTTTAAAGAGTGAAGCAATGGAAGCATTTAAAGGTCATGATGTAACATGTCTACCTGTAAATCATACTTGTAACATTTCTTCCTCAATCACATATCAGTAGTAAGGAAAGAATACAAACCCACTCGACAAAAGCTGTCTGGTCCTGCCAGCTGTTGTGTGTAGAATACCTTTCCCTGTTTTATGATTAGTTCGGGTTTGAAAGGTTGCAAAACATTAGCGAAACATTAGCCCACACTTTAGATGAGGCCACGCAAAAAGACTTCACTAATGATTAGTAAATGGTTTATGAGGACCTATATTAAACATCTCATGACTGGAGTAAGGATGAATAAATTATGAATAAACTATTTACTAATCCATTATAAATGCTTTGTTATTTGAAGGTATTATAAAGTGCTATCAGATTTCGTAAGGGAAAATTAAGTCTGAAATGTAAAAGTGGAAATTACAAACTTCAGAAGCCTTTTTAACGCTCAAATGCACTAAAAGTTTTACATTTCCTGCATTTCTACTGCAAAAGGGGTGATCAAATTAAGATCCTACATCTGTACTCCACTCTTCCACCATTTCACTACAACACAGTGATCACAGTCTAAATCCCTGTTGTTTAAAGGAAACGCCTGAAACTAGATCCCCCACATCAGGGCCCTCCAACCCTGTTCTTGGAGAGCTACCGTCCTTTAGGTTTTCAATCCAACCCGTAATCTAGCACACCTGATTCTAATTAGCTGGTTGATAAACTGAACCAGGTTAGTTAAAACTGGGGTTAGAGTAAAAACCTACAGGAGGGTAGATCTCCAGGAACAGGGTTGGAGACCCTTCCTCTACATACTGGTCTTGACGAGAAGGGAAAAAAACTGTTGGGGGAAGTTCTCTTCTGAACTGTTCAACCAATCCAGTAAAGTTAAGTGTAACCTTGTTAACGTCCAAAAGCTCTCTTTCCATATCCCCTGAAAACCGTAACATCCGGTTTTTGGCTACTCGGCAGAGGCTTTTTATGCTGTGCTTGACTCTCTGCTCTGATCGGACAGCTTACTCAGGAGACCAATGGGATGACCCAAGAGACCAAGGAGATGTACAGAACCACAGGGAGGTCCGTGGTAAGTGACAGCCTTGCTGACCAACCTGATTTCTCAAGCGTTGAAGTTTCAGCCTAAATTCAGCATAATGGAAACATCAAGTATATGTTTTAAAACTTGTTGTGTTTTAAAATACCTTTGAACTACTTTTCCCTGGAGAGCTACTGTCCTGTTGGTTTTCACTCCAACCCTAATCAAGTGCACCTGATTCTAACAATCACCTGGTTGATCAGCTGAATCCGGTTAGTTACAACTGGGGTTGGAGTGAAAACCTATAGGAGGGTAGTTCTCCAGGAACAGGGTTGAAGTGCCCTGCTCTAGCTCATTCTGAAGTTTGGGGAACTTTGTAAATTGCCAATGTTTTATCTACTACAGCTTGGACCAGTTGTACTATCCCTGACTGTTCAATTGCACTGAATAGCATTGTCTTTGACCCGTGTCATCTATTTATGAGAGATGTAATCAAAGAGCATTACATGTTCTTTCTACCTGTCTCAGTAGTGTACGTCTCATAGTTCTATGTTGAGTGGTACTACATCACAGTGTGCAAAACACAATTTAACTCTTTGTAGTCCTTAGTTATAGTTTCCTTTAGCACTTTGTGCATTTACACTATTACCCTGTCATTATCTAACATGCGCATATCATGGCCTTACTTAGCTCAACAAAATAGTGGTGACAACAGTGGTACACAATTCTGATGGAGGATACTCCTAGCTGATGGAGTAGGACATCAGTGTACACTACATGCTTGTCGGACATCTCATTTCAAAATCATGGGCATTAATATGGAGTTGGGTCCCCCCATTTGCTTCTATAACAGCCTCCACTCTTCTGGGAAGGTTTTCCACTAGATGTTCGAACATTGCTGCGGGGACTTGCTTCCATTCAGCCACGAGAGCATTGGTGAGGTCAGGCACTGACGTTGGGCGATTAGGCCTGGCTCGTAGTCGGCGTTCCAATTCATCCCAAAGGTGTTTGATGAGGTTGAGGTCAGGGCTCTGTTCTGGCCAGTCATGGACCTCGCTTTGTGCAAGGGGGGATTGTCATTCTGAAACAAGAAAGGGCCTTCCCCAAACTGTTGCCACAAAGTTGGAAGTACTACAGAATCGTCTAGAATGTCATTCATTATATACTGTAGCGTTAAGATTTTCCTTTACTGGAACTAAGGGGCTCCAGACCATTATTCCTCCAACACACTTTACAGTTGGCACAATGCATTCGGGCAGGTAGCGTTATCCTGGCATCCACCAAACCCAGATTCGTCCATCAGACTGCCAGATGGTGAACTGTGATTCATCACTCCAGAGAACGTGTTTCCACTGCTCCAGAGTCCAATGGTGGCGAGCTTTACACCACTCCAACCGACGGTTGGCATTGCACATTGTGATCTTAGGTTTGTGTGCGGCTGCTCGGCCATGGAAACCCATTTCACGAAGCTCCCGACGAACAGTTCTTGTGCTGCTGTGGCTTCCAGAGGCAGTTTGGAACTCGGTAGTGAGTGTTGTAACCGAGGACAGATCATTTTTGCTCGCTATGCGCTTCAGCACTCAGTGGTCCTGTTCTGTGAGCTCGTGTGGCTACCACTTCGTGGCTGGGCCATTGTTGCTCCTAGACATTTTCACTTCTCAATAACAGCATTTACAGTTGATCGGGGCAGTTCTTGCAGGGCAGAAATTTGACGAACTGACTTGTTGGAGAGGTGGCATCCTATGACGTCGCC
The DNA here is from genome assembly GCF_045679555.1 of Salvelinus alpinus. Classification (NCBI taxonomy): domain Eukaryota; kingdom Metazoa; phylum Chordata; class Actinopteri; order Salmoniformes; family Salmonidae; genus Salvelinus; species Salvelinus alpinus. Next base: position 4,032,368 of record NC_092113.1, read on the forward strand.
ATGTTGAAAGTCACTGACCTCTTCAGTATGGCCATTCTACTGCCAATGTTTGTCTATGGAGATTGATTTTATACACCTGTCAGCAACTGGTGTGGCTGAAGTAGGCAAAACCATATACTTTTGTGTATATATAGTGTACATTATAAGGTATATCATGTATAATGGCAGTTGTGCCCATTATCTCAGTACTCATCCTCCATCTCTCCCCAGGTCACCAAGCTGTCCTCCTCAGGAGGGGGAGGGTTCTCAGGAGGGGGAACATTCCAGAGAATGAGCGAAGCCAACGGAACTCTGAGAAGCCAGGATGGGCAAGGCAAGGTAAGTGACATCTGCTCCAGGCAGCCACAAGTGGGCAACATAACCCTCCTTTTTCTACCTTAGCGCTGCATACAGTGCCTTCAGAAAGTGTTCACACGTCACACCCCTTGACTTTTTCCACATTTGTTGTGTTACTACCGGAATTGATTATATTGACATTTTGTGTCACTGGCCTACACACAATACCCCATAATGTCAAAGTGGAATTATGTTTGCAGAAATAATGTACAAGTTAATAAAAAAGGAAAAGCTGAAATGTCTTGAGTCAATACATATTCAACGCATTGGTTCTACTAATACTGTAAAGAAAGATAGCAGATCAAAGGGCGGGTGGTACGGCAGGTGCTGCTTCTCCTCCATATTCTGTTATTTTATCTAAAAGATCAGGTGTATGCCAACCTGGTCTCAGAGCAGTTCATATTATTCTGCACGTAAATCTATCAGGGATGAAGGTAAGACCCAGATACAGACCACATCGAATAAACAATGGTTTAATATTCCAACAGGGGCAGGCGATAGACAGGTCAAGGCAGGCAGGGGTCAGTAAACCAGTGGGGGGCAAAGGTACAGGTCGGCAGGCAGGCTCAGGGTCAGGGGTAGGCAGAGTGGTCAGGCAGGCGGGCTCGTAGTCAGGACAGGCAAGGGTCAAAACCAGGAGGGCGAGAAACTGGAAAAGCAGGAGCTTGGACAAAACGCTGGTTGACTTGAACAAACAAGATTAACTGGCAACAGACAAACAGAGAACACAGGTATAAATACACAGGGGATAATGGGGAAGATGGGCGACACCTGGAGGGGGGTGAAACAGATCAGGGTGTGACAAAATCTGAAACAAGCTTTTAGTTTGATATGTTATGTTTCGTATGATATGCATTAATTTGTGGATGTCCATCACCCATTTTGTCTGATATATTACGAATTACAAATCATATTATATGTTGTGAATTTGCAAACCTACAAAATGTAAATTTGCAAAACGTACAATATGTTACGAATTTGCAAAATGTATGATATTTTAAGAATTATAGCTAGGTAGCTAATGTGAGCTAGCTCACTAACATTAGCTAGGCTAGGGTTAGGATTAAGGTTAGGGTTAAGCTTAGGAGTTAGGTTAAATGATTAAGGTTCGGGGAAGGGTTAGCTAAAACGGTTAAGGTTAGGGGAAAGGTTAGCTATCATTCGAAGTAGTTGCAAAGTAACTAAAAAGTAGTAAGTAGTTGAAAAGTTGTTAATTAGCTAAAATGCTAAAGTTGTCCGTTATTGACATTCGAACTCACAACCGTTAGGTTGCTAGACATTCGCGTCTTACGCCCACTCCGACCAACTATCCACCTTTCGTTTTTGCCTTAAGTAACCACAGTAGAGTGTCTCGGCTTTAGATACAGAATAATACGAAATGCTCTGAGACCAGGTTGTGTACGCCGACCATAGCTAAATAACTCACAAAGATTTAAAGCGCAATTATGCATTTTATCTCTAGTAAAATTGTCAGCTATGTAGCTCTGTTCTATTGATAATTTCAGTGCATCCTTGCTGGGATGACACAATGAATCTACTGTCGGCGTTGGGGAATGCCATCTCTGGACAGGACACAGCATGATGTCCTGATTAATGGCCAAGTCTACCTCGCTTCCTACTTGACTGAAACACTTGGGAGTAACAAACAAGTCCTTCAACACCTATCGGAAACTGCTAAGCTACCTGTTGACTACCCTCCTGCTCTCCAGGGACGGACACTTCAACCCTGGGCCTAACACCACCAAGCTAAAAAACTCACCGGAGTGGAAAGCAGTGGATGGCAGTGGTCCCATGATTTCTCTTGAGTCGTCCGTCTCCAAGATGAACTATGACTGTCCAAACATAGTGCATACAAGTCCCAATACGTGACAACCAACTCTGCTTCTGGCACGCAAGCTGTTTTTAATTAGTTCCTCGCATCCAGTGCAAGCACGAGGGATAGTTAATTGCACTACCGATCGATCCCCCAATCAAAACTAAACAGCCTAAACCCAGCAGTCAGAAAACACCGAAAATATATATATCACTCTCGAGTCATCTGGAACCCACGAGCTAAGCCCAAGGGACTACTAGGGGGGGTACTAGAACATTTGCAGTGTCATTCCAAAAAGTTCTCAAATTCAACATCTGTCTGGTGAAGTCCACAAAGCATATTGCGTGTAACAAACAGTTACATGACCTATAGCATGGTCAAGAAAGTTAATGTTTCAGACATTTTCGGAATACAAAAAACCATTGATTTACAGTACCAGTCAAAAGTTTGGACACACCTACTCATTCATGGGGTTTTCTTAATTTTTTTCTATATTCTACATTGTAGAATAATAGTGAAGACAGACATCAAAACTATGAAATAACACATAAGGAATCATGTAGTAACCAAAAAAGTGTTAAACAAATCAAAATATATTTTAGAATCTTCAGATTAGCCACCTTTTGCCTTGACGACAGCTTTGAACACTCTTGGCATTCTATCAACCAGTTTCACCTGGAATGGTTTTTTCAGCATTCTTGAAGGAGTTCCCACATATGCTGAGCACTTGTTGGTTGCTTTTCCTTTACTCTGCGGTCCAAATCATCCCAAACCATCTCAATTGGGTTGAGGTCAGGCGATTGTGGAGGCCAGGTCATCTGATGGAGCACGCCATCACTCTCCTTCTTGGTAAAATAGCCCTTACACAGCCTGGAGGTGTGTTAGGTCTTTGTCCTGTTGAAAAACAAATGATAGTCCCACTAAGCGCAAACTAGATGGGATGGCGTATCGCTGCAGAATGCTGTGGTAGCCATGCTGGTTAAGTGTGCCTTGAATTCTAAATAAATCAAAGAAAGTATCACAAGCAAAGCACCCCCACACCATCACACCTCCTCCTTGCTTCACGGTGGGAACCACACTTGCGAGATCATCCGTTCACCTACTCTGCATCTCACAAAGACACTGTGGTTGGAACCAAAAATCGCAAATTTGGACTAATCATACCAATGGACAGATTTCCACTGGTCTAATGTTCGTTGCTCGTGTTTCTTGGCCCAATCATGTCTCTTCTTATTGGTGCTCTTTAGTAGTGGTTTCTTTGAAGCAATTCGACCATGAAGGCCTGATTCACGCGGTCTCCTCTGAACAGTTGATGTTGAGATGTGTCTATTACTTGAACTCTGTGAAGCATTTATTCGGGCTGCATTTTCTGAGGCTGGTAACTCTAATGAACTTATCGTCTGCTGACTTGCCTAGTTAAATAAAGGTCACATAAAAGAAAGACAAAAAATGAGTAAACTCTAGGTCTTCCTTTCCTGTGGCGGTCCTCATGAGAGCCAGTTACATCAGAGCTTGAGGGGTTTTGTGACTGCACTTGAAGAAACTTTCAAAGTTCTTGAAATTTTAAAGGATTGACTGAGCTTCATGTCTTACAGTAATGATGGATTGTTTATCTTTGTTCACAGTGACTTGCGAAAGTATTCACCCCCTTGGCATTTTTCTTATTTTGTTGCCTTACAACCTGGAATTAAAATAGATTTTTTGGGGGGGGGTTGTATCATTTGATTTACACAACATACCTACCACTTTGAAGATACAAAATATTTTTTATTGTGAACAAACAAGAAATTAAAAAAACTGAAAACGTGCATAACTATTCACCCACCCAAAGTCAATACTTTGTAGAGTCACCTTTTGCAGCAATTACAGCTTCAAGTCTCTTGGGGTATGTCTCTACAAGCTTGGCACATCTAGCCACTGGTATTGTTGCCTATTCTGCTCCAGCTCCAGCTCCTTCAAGTTGGATGAGATCCGCTGGTGTACAGCAATCTTTAACTCACACCACATATTCTCAATTGGATTGAGGTCTGGGCTTTGACTAGGCCATTCCAAGACATGTAAATGTTTCCCCTTAAACCACTCAAGTGTTGTTTTAGCAGTATGCTTAGGGTCATTGTCCTGCTGGAAGGTGAACCTCCATCCCAGTCTCAAATCTCTGGAAGACGGAAACAGGTTTCCCTCAAAAATGTCCATGTATTTAGCACCATCCATCATTCTTTCAATTCTGACCAGTTTCCCAGTCCCTGCTGGTGAAAAACATGGGGGGATGGCGTTCTCGGGGTGATGAGGTGTCGGGTTTGCGCCAGACATAGCATTTTCCTTGATGGCCAAAAAGTCTTATCTGACCAGAGTACCTTCTTCCATATGTTTGGGGAGTCTCCCACATGCCTTTTTGCGAACACCAAACGTGTTTGCTTATTTCTTTCTTTAAGCAATGCCTTTTTTTCTGGCCACTCTTCACTCTGTGGAGTGTACAGCTTAAAGTGGTCCTATGGACAGATACTCCAATCTCCGCTGTGGAGCTTTGCAGCTACTTCAGGGGTCTCTTTTGTCTCTTTGTTGCCTCTCTGATTAATGCCCTTCTTGCCTGGTCCGTGAGTTTTGGTGGGAAGCCCTCTATTGGCAGGTTTGTTGTGGTGCCATATTCTTTCCATTTAAAAACAATTATTTATTGGTTCTCCGTGGGATGTTCAAAGTTTCCGATTTTTTTTATATAACCCAACCCTGATCTGTACTTCTCCAGCCCTTTGTCCCTGACCTGTTTGGAGAGCTCCTTGGTATTCATGCTGCCGCTTGCTTGGTGTTGCCCCTTGCTTAGTGGTGTTGCAGACTCTGGGGCCTTTAGAACAGGTGTGATCATGTGACAGATCATGTGACACTTAGATTGCATACAGGTGGACTTTATTTAACTAATTATGTGACTTCTGGTGGTAATTGGTTGCACCGGATCTTATTTAGGGGCTTCATAGCAAAAAGGGTGAATATATATGCACGCACCACTTTTCCATTTTAAATTAATGTAATTTAAAAAAGTAATTTTTTTCATTTCACTTCACCAATATAGACAATTTTGTCCATTTCCATTACATGAATTTAAATTACAGGTTGTAATGCACAAAATAGGAAAAATGCCAAAGGGGGATGAATACTTTTGCAATGCACTGCAAGCCTGATCAGCTCAGAACACCTAAGGGTGAGTTAAATGATTTTGAAAAAAGCAATTACGGAAATTAACTGGAATGATCTTCTGTCCTATAAAAATGTGGAAGCTGACAGTCAGGTTTTTCTATCCACAATTCAGACTACAAATGGCTACAAGGAAATCGAAACCTGGCCAAAAGAGCACTCTTCCTTGGCTAAATGGAGAAATCTGAAAACTGATGAAAATGTTATATTTTTTTATTTCACCAGGTAGGCCAGTTGAGAACAAGTTCTCATTTACAACTGCGACCTGGCCAAGATAAAGCAAAGCAGTGCGACAAAAAACAACACAGAGTTAAACATAGGATAAACAAAAGTACAGTCAATAACACAATAGAAAAATCTATATACAATGTGTGCAAACGCAGTAAGGAAGTAAGGCAATAAATAGGCCATAGTAGCGAAGTAATCACAATTTAGCAAATTAACACTGAAGTGATAGATGTGCAGATGATGTGCAAGTAGAAATACTGGTGTGCAAAAGAGCAAAAAAGTCAATAAAAACAATATGGGGATGAGGTAGATAGTTGGGTGGGCTATTTACAGGTGGGCTATGTACAGCTGCAGCGATCGGTAAGCTGCTCTGACAGCTGATGCTTAAAGTTAGTGAGGGAGATATAAGTCTCCAACTTCAGCGATTTTTGCAATTCGTTCCAGTCATTGGCAGCAGAGAACTGGAAGGAAAGGCAGCCAAAGTGGGTGTTAGCTTTGGGTATAACCAGTGAGATATACCTGCTGGAGCGTGTGATACAGGTGGGTGTTGTTATGGTGACCAGCGAGCTGAGATAAGGCGGAGCTTTACCTAGCAAAGACTTATAGATGACCTGGAGCCAGTGGGTCTGGCGATGAATATGTAGCGAGGGCCAGCCGACGAGAGCATACAGGTCGCAGTGGTGGGTGGTATATGGGGCTTTGGTGACAAAACGGATGGCACTGTGATAGACTGCATCCAGTTTGCTGATTAGAGTGTTGGAGGCTATTTTGTAAATGACATCGCTGAAGTTGAGGATCGGTAGGATAGTCACTTATACCAGGGTATGTTTGGCAGCGTGAGTGAAGGAGGCTTTGTTGCGAAATAGGAAGCCGATTCTAGATTTTGGATTGGAGATGCTTAATATGAGTCTGGAAGGAGAGTTTACAGTCTAGCCAGACACCTAGGTACTTGTAGTTGTCCACATATTCTAAGTCAGAACCGTCCAGAGTAGTGATGCTCGGCGGGAGGGCGGGTGCGGGCAGCGATCGGTTGAAGAGCATGCATTTAGTTTTACTAGCGTTTAAGAGCAGTTGGAGGCCACGTAAGGAGTGTTGTGTGGCATTGAAGGTCGTTTGGAGGTTTGTTAACACAGTGTCAAAAGAAGGGCCAGATGTATACAGAATGGTGTCGTCTGCGTAGAGGTGGATCAAGGAATCACCCGCAAAGAGAGCAACATCATTGACCTATACAGAGAAAAGAGTCGGCCGAGAATTGAACCCTGTGGTACCCCCATAGAGACTACCAGAGGTCCGGACAACAGGCCCTCCGATTTGACACACTGAACTCAATCTGAGAAGTAGTTGGTGAACCAGGCGAAGGCAGTCATTTGAGAAACCAAGGCTGTTGAGTCTGCCGATAAGAATACGGTGATTGACAGAGTCGAAAGCCTTGGCCAGGTCGATGAAAACGGCTGCACAGTACTGTCTTTTATCGATGGCGGTTATGATATTGTTTAGTACCTTGAGCATGGCTGAGGTGCACCCGTGACCAGCTCGGAAACCGTATTGCACAGCGGAGAAGGTACGGTGTGATTCTAAATGGTCAGTGATCTGTTTGTTAACTTGGCTTTCGAAGACTTTAAAAAGGCAGGGCAGGATGGATATAGGTCTATAACAGTTTGGGTCTAGAGTGTCTCCCCCTTTGAAGAGGATGATGACTACGGCAGCTTTCCAATCTTTAGGAATCTCGGACGATACAAAAGAGAGGTTGAACAGACTAGTAATAGGGGTTGCAACAATGGTGGCAGATAATTTTAGAAAGAGAGGGTCCAGATTGTCTAGCCCAGCTGATTTGTACGGGTCCAGGTTTTGCAGCTCTTTCAGAACATCTGCTATCTGGATTTGGGTGAAGGAGAAGCTGGGGAGCCTTGGGCAGGTAGCTGTGGGGGATGCGGAGCTTTTGGCCGGGGTCGGGGTAGCCAGGAGGAAAGCATGGCCAGCCGTAGAGAAATGCTTATTGAAATTCTCGATTATTGTGGATTTATAGGTGGTGACAGTGCTTCCTAGCCTCAGTGCAGTGGGCAGCTGGGAGGAGGTGCTCTTATTCTCCATGGACTTTACAGTGTCCCAGAACCTTTGAGAGTTAGAGCTACAGGATGCAAATTTCTGTTTGAAAAAGCTATCCTTTGCTTTCCTAACTGACTGTGTGTGTATTGGTTCCTGACTTCCCTGAAAAATTGCATATCCCGGGGACTATTCGATGCTAGTGCAGTACGCCACAGGATGTTTTTGTGCTGGTCGAGGGCAGTCAGGTCTGGAGTGAACCAAGGGCTATATCTATTCTTAGTTCTACATTTTTTGAAAGGGCCATGCTTATTTAAGATGGTGAGGAAATGACTTTTAAAGAACAACCAGGCATCCTCAACTGACGGGATGAGATCCCAGGATACCTAGGCCAGGTCGATTTAGAAAGGCCTGCGCGCAGAAGTGTTTCAGGGAGCGTTTGACAGTGACGAGGGGTGGTCGTTTGGTCGCAGACCCATAGCGGATGCAGGCAATGAGGCAGTGATCGCTGAGATCCTGATTGAAAACAGCAGAGGTGTATTTGGAGGGCAAGTTGGTCAGGATAATTTCTATGAGGGTGCCCATGTTAACGGGGTTTAGGGTTGTACCTGGTGGGTTCCTTGATAATTTGTGTGAATGAACGAGATCATGCACCAGAAAACAGCCCTGAAGTCCAAATTAGAACATCATGGATGTAGGTTTACCATGTTAAGAGAAATAAGACAATGAAAGAAATCAGACAGGCCAAGGCAAACTTATTTTATTAACATAATTGGTGAAGCTAAGGAAAATTCTAAATTGATCTGGGAGAATCTAAAGAAGCTGACAGGGAAAGACCATAGTAACACTGTAAAAATACTAGAAATCAATGTGAATGTCAGTCTAACACAGGATGCAGTCGAAATAGCAACAGCCTTCAACTCATACTTTGTTGTCTCTGTCAAGGTACTCACACATAACTAGTTTCTTGGGCTCAGCGCCAGTGAATGAGACTCAACCTGTCTTCACCATAAAGGAGGTTTCTGAGTCAGAGGTGAACAAGGTGATTAGCTCACTAAAGAAATCTAAAGACAAATATGTGTTTTGGCTGGACTCTACCTTTCTTAAAACTACAAAAATCACTCACTGGCCCCATTACTTAGGTCACCAACACATGTATTGGTCAGGGGGTGTTTCCAAGTGTCTGGAAGTCAGCCATAATAACATCTTTAAATCAGGTGACTCTGCTGACGTGAGTAACTACAGGCCCATTAGTATACTACCTGTGGTGTTGACTTTACTAAAAAAGTGTGTAGCAGAGCAACTGATTGCCCACCTCAACAAAATCCCCTTCACATTACACTCCATGCAGTTTGGCTTCAGAGCAAACAACTCCACAGAAACGGCCAACTGCTTTCTTCTGTAAAATGTGAAGTCCAAGATGATGGTGGGACTGTGTTTCTAGAAAAGCCTTTGATACTGTTATCCATGAGGTTCTCATCACAAAATTGTCCAAGTTCAACTTTTCCCCTGATGCCTTGAGAAGGATGAAATCATACTGTACCTTGAAGGCTGAACCCAGTGTGTCAGTAAGCAATGAGATGTCGCCGACCCTCAGCTATGATGTGGGTGTGCCCCAAGGGTCAATACTGAGGCCCCTCCTGTTCAGCCTGTAAATTAATGATCGGCCTTCTGTCTGTTCTGGGTCTGAAGTACAAATGTAGGGAGACGATACAGTGATATATGTGCATGCAAAGAGCAAACAACAAGCTTCAAAATAACTCACTACTGTAATGGTCCAGGTTACAAAGTGGCTCAGTGTCTCATGTTTGCATCTCAATGTGAATAAACAGTCTGCATGTTCTTCACAAAGAGGGCAACTGATGCTACTGGGCCAGATGTCTATGTGTCAATGGAGAAGCTCCCGGTGGTAGCTTGGTATCATACTTGATTCCAAACTATCTTTTAAAAAGCAGGTGGAAAGGTTTACTCAAGTGACCAAATTCAACCTAGCTAATGTCCCCCAAAAAATGTTTAATTGACTACAGAGGCAGAAAAACTGTTATTCAATGCTATGATACTCCCTACCTTAACAAACTGCTTGACAAGTTGGGCCCAAGCTTGCAGTACAACATTAAACCCCATTCAGTATGTAAACAGGCTCTCAAAGTGCTTGGTAGAAAGCCCAATAGGCATCATCACCGTTACATCCTCAGAAAGCATGAGCTCCTAATTTGGGAAAATCTTGGGCAATGCACAGACGCATGTCTTGTATTCAAGATCCTAAATGGCCTGGTCTGCCATGAGAGGTGACTGTATAGTCCCATTAAGGAAAAGCACCATTATTCAAACTGCTTTCTCTGTAAGAGCTTCCCATGTCTGGAACACACTGCCATCAGACATACATATTTGCACCACCTATTGCACATTCACAAAATAAAACATAAAGACATGGCTAAAAGACTATCAGACTTGTGAACATAATCCCTAGCTGTGTATTGCCACTTTCCATGTAATCTGTTGTTGTGTAGCTTGTGAGGTGTAGAAACACTTTGTTTCTTCTATGTATTTTGTATCAGGACTCAGGCTAAGACCCAGATGCAGACACAGGAGGCGGATAGTACGAGTCTCAGAGTTTATTTTAGTACAAGAGGCAGGCAAAATGTAAGTCAAGGCAGGCAAAGAGTCGTAATACAAATCAGAGTCAGGCAGGTACAGGACAGCGGGCAGGATCAGGGTCAGGACAGGCAGAAAGGTCAGAACTGGGAAGACTAAGAAAAACAAAAACTAGAGCACAGGAAACATGGGAACACGCTGGTGGGACTTGACGGGACAAGAAGAAATGGCAACAGACGGCACTTTTACTGAAACGTTGATTAATATGCACTATCCCTTTAAAAATAAACTCAATAAAAATAAACCCCCTTTGATAAGGCAAGCCTAAATAAGTTCAGGAGTAAAAATGTGCTTAAGTCAAATAATAAGTTGCGTGGGCTCACTCTGTGTGCAATAATAGTGTTTAACATTATTTTTTTAATGACTACGTCATCTCTATACCGCACATACAATTGTCTGTAAACTGTTCTTGTCGCATACAAATATTTAGCAGATGTTATTGCGGGTGTAGCGACATGCTTGTGTTCCTAGTTCCAACAGTGCAGTAGTATCTAACAATTCACAACAATACACACAATTCTAAAAGTAAAGAATGGACATAAGAAATATATAAATATTAGGACGAGCAATGTCGGAGACCGGAGTGTGTATACGTACAGTTGAAGTCAGAAGTTTACATACACTTAGGTTGGAGTCATTAAAACTCGTTTTTCAACCACCACAAATTTCTTGTTAACAAACTATAGTTTTGGCAAGTCGGTTAGGACATCTACATTGTGCACGACACAAGTCATTTTTCCAACAATTGTTTACAGACAGATTATTTCACTTATAGTATCTAGTGCAGTAGTATCTATAAGTATCTATTATAGTATTCACTCACTGTATCACAATTCCAGTGGGTCAGAAGTTTACATACACTAAGTTGACTGCCTTTAAACAGCTTGGTAAATTCCAGAAAATGATGTCACGGCTTTAGAAGCTTCTGATAGGCTAATTGACATAATTTGAGTCAATTGGAGGTGTACCTGTGGATGTATTTCAAGGCCTACCTTCAAACTCAAATTACCTCTTTGCTTGACATCATGGGAAAATCTAAATAAATCAGCCAAGACCTCAGAAAAAATTGTAGACCTCCACAAGTCTGGTTCATCCTTGGGAGCAATTTCCAAACTCCTGAAGGTATCTCATCTGTACAAACAATAGTATGCAAGTATGAACACCATGGGACCACGCAGTCGTCATACCGCTCAGGAAGGAGACGCGTTCTGTCTCTCCTAGAGATGAACGTACTTTGGTGTGAAAAGTGCAAATCAATCCCAGAACAACAGCAAAGGACCTTGTGAAGATGCTGGGGGAAACAGGCACAAAAGGGGGATGCTTGCAAGCCGATGAACACCATCCCAACCGTGAAGCACGGGGGTGGCAGCATCATGTTGTGGGGGTGCTTTGCTGCAGGAGGGACTGGTGCATGACACAAAATACATGACATCATGAGGGAGGAAAATGATGTGGATATATTGAGGCAACATCTCAAGACATCAGTCAGGAAGTTAAAGCTTGGTCGCAAATGTGTCTTCCAAATGGACAATGACCCCAAGCATACTTCCAAAGTTGTGGCAAAATGGCTTAAGGACAACAAAGTCAAGGTATTGGAGTGGCCATCACAAAGCCCTGACCTCAATCCCATAGAAAATGTGTGGGCAGAACTGAAATAGCGTGTGCGAGCAAGGAGGCCTACAAACCGGACTCCGTTACACCAGCTCTGTCAGGAGGAATGGGCCAAAATTCACCCAACTTATTGTGGGAAGCTTGTGGAAGGCTACCAAAAACGTTTGTCCCCAGGTAAACAATTTAAAGGCAATGCTACCAAATAATTGAGTGTATGTAAACTTCTGACCCACTGGGAATGTGATGAAAGAAATAAAAGCTGAAATAAATCATTCTCTCTATAATTCTGACATTTCACATTCTTAAAATAAAGTGGTGATTCTAACTGACATAAGACAGGGAATTTTTACTAGGATTAAATGTCATGAATTGTGAGTTTAAATGTATTTGGCTAAGGTGTATGTAAACTTCCAACTTCAACTGTATACACAGTACCAGTCACAATTTTGGACAAGGGTTTTTTCTACATTGTAGAATAATAGTGAAGATTTTAAAACTATGAAATAACACATTTGGAATCATGTAGTAACAAAAAAAGTGAATAAATCAAAATATATTTTATATTTGAGTCTTTAAAGTAGCCAATCTTTGCCTTGATGACAGCTTTGCACACTCTTGGCAGTTTCTCAACCAGCTTCATGAGGTAGTCACCTGGAATGCATTTCAATTATTAACAGGTGTGCTTTGTTACAAGTTAATTTGTGGAATGTCTTTGCTTCTTAATGAGTTTGAGCCAATCAGTTGTGTTGTGACAAGGTAGGGGTAGTATACAGAAGATAGCCCTATTTGTAATATGCAGTATATACATTTGAAATTTGTAAAACATTATGTAAAAATTATTAAAATGACTAGAGTTCCATTGTTAAAGTAACCAGTGATTCCATGTCTATGTATATGGGTCAGCAGCCTCTCAGGTGCAGGGTTGAGTAGCTGGGTGGTAGCCGGCTATTGATGGCTATTTAACAGTCTGATGGCTTTTTTCAGTCTCTCAGTCCAAGCGTGGATGCACCTGTACTGACCTCGCTTTCTGGACGATAGTGGGGTGGCTCGGGTAGTTGATGTCCTTAATTATCTTTTTGTCCTTCCTGTGACGTTCCTGTGAAGTCAACTGCTGTAGGTGTCCCGGAGGGCAGGCAGTGATCCCTTGGTGAAGCGTTGGGCAGACTGCACCACCTTCTGGAGAGCCCTGCTCTCAATTGTGCATCTGTAGAGGTTTGTGAGGATCTTAGGGGCCAAGACAAATTTCTTTAGCCTCCTATGGTTGAAGAGGCGTTGTTGCACCTTCTTCACCACACTGTCTGTGTGAGTGAACCATTTCAGATTATCATTGATATGTACGCAGAGGAATTTGAAGCTTTTCACCTTCTCCACTATGGTCCCGTCAATGTCGATAGGGGCGTGCTCCCTCTGCTCTCAGTCCACGATCATCTCCTTTGTTTTGTTGACGTTGAGGGTGGTTATTTTCCTGGCATCACACCGCCAGGGCCCTCACCTCCTCCCTGTAGGCTCTCGTCATTGCTGGTAATCAGGCCTACTACTGTTGTGTCGTCTGCAAACTTGATGACTGAGTTGGAGGCGTGCGTGGCCGCGCAGTCATGGTTGGACAGGGAGTACAGGAGGAGGCTGAGCATGCACCCTTGTGGGGCCCCTGTGTTGAGGAACAGTGTAGTGGAGGTGTTGTTTCCTACCTTCACCACCTGGGGGCAGCCTGTCAGGAAGTCCAGGATCCAGTTGCACAGGGCAGTCTTCCGACCCAGGGCCCAGAGCTTAATGATGAGCTTGGAGTCTCTTATCAAGACGACATGGAATGTTCCTGAGTGGCCTAGTTACAGTTTTTACTTGAACCTCCTTGAAAATCTATGGCAAGACTTGAAAATGGCTGCCTAGCAATGATCCACAACCAACTTGACGGAAGTTGTTGGTTGTGCAAATATTGTACAATCTAGATGTGCAAAGCTTAGAGACCCAGAAAGACTCACCGCTGTGATCGCTGCCAAAGGTGATTATAGCATGTATTGACTCAGGTTGTGGATACTAATGTAATTGAGATATTTCTGTATTTCACTATCAAGAAATTTGCAAGAAATTCTCGATATGTTTTCACTTTGTCATTATGGGGTATTGTGTATAGACTGGTGAGAATTGATTTTGTTTTTAAATGAGTTTTTAAATTCAGGCTGTAATACAACAAAATGTGGAACAAGTCAAGAGGTGTGAAAACTTTCTGGAGGCCCTGTATATGATTCGACAGTTGTATAGATGCAATCTATGACAGGTTATTACATATTTAACTACAGATGATCAAGGTTTTATACAGTGAAGTGGGTGCGTTAATGCAGTCGATCATTCTCATATCAACAATGTGAATATGAATTTTCCAATTGCAGTACCAGGCGTGGACTATAAGCAGGAACAATACCATGAGGGTAAGTGTTGCTGTGCACTAACTATCAGAATCGTGTCTACTTGACACCACACCACACCATTGACACATACGCACTACATAAAATGTTGTTTCCTCCATCAAGCCTTCATGTTTGTTTTCCTGTGTTTTCACGGCTCCTCTGCTCTCTCCTTAGAGTAACTCTTCGAAGTACTCCCGCTCCTTCGGCCTGCTGTCGGACCAGCACATTTCAGAGCACATAGACCGGGTAAGATACCTGTCCCCAAGCAAAGCAGCTATTACAGAACCGGTTGTGTGGACACTGGCCCAAGGGCCCCAGAGAGGGAACTGTGGGTCCCAGAGGGGGAACCACCTCAGGCCAGCCCCTGTGTAATCACATAATGAGACCCGTAATCCTCACTAAGAGGCATTTTAGCACAACTCCTTTGTATTAGCGTGGTAGAGTACTGTGTAACACCAGGTGTTTGTACAGTACGAGGGCTTAAAACGTCAGACCTGACACGTATGTGACATGTAGAAAATGTCACAAATAGCCTGTGCTGTGAAAACAGAGACTGACAATTACGTCAAGATGTAAATGATGCACCATGTGGTCTTGAAAACAATAACTCTGGTGGTGATATGTCTTTTCACTACTATATACACTGCTCAAAAAAATAAAGGGAACACTTAAACAACACAATGTAACTCCAAGTCAATCACACTTCTGTGAAATCAAACTGTCCACTTAGGAAGCAACACTGATTGACAATAAATTTCACATGCTGTTGTGCAAATGGAATAGACAAAAGGTGGAAATTATAGGCAATTAGCAAGACACCCCCAAAAAAGGAGTGATTCTGCAGGTGGTGACCACAGACCACTTCTCAGTTCCTATGCTTCCTGGCTGATGTTTTGGTCACTTTTGAATGCTGGCGGTGCTTTCACTCTAGTGGTAGCATGAGACGGAGTCTACAACCCACACAAGTGGCTCAGGTAGTGCAGTTCATCCAGGATGGCACATCAATGCGAGCTGTGGCAAAAAGGTTTGCTGTGTCTGTCAGCGTAGTGTCCAGAGCATGAAGGCGCTACCAGGAGACAGGCCAGTACATCAGGAGACGTGGAGGAGGCCGTAGGAGGGCAACAACCCAGCAGCAGGACCGCTACCTCCGCCTTTGTGCAAGGAGGTGCACTGCCAGAGCCCTGCAAAATGACCTCCAGCAGGCCACAAATGTGCATGTGTCAGCATATGGTCCCTTTATTTTTTTGAGCAGTGTACATTCTTTAATGTAAGAAATATCCCCCAGTTGGATATATTATAAAGACTTAATTAGTTACTAGTATTGAGAGTTTTTTAAGATCTTGTAGAAGTGTAATTCTTGAAAAGTTTAATAGTTAACATCCTCTAACGTTGGCGTATTGGTTCCCCAGAGGGTGTATATGATTGGAGATGAGGTGGACGACCAACCCTACGAGTACAGATACGAGGGGAGAGGCAGCACGTGCCAGTCGCTGGATGAGCTATCGCTAAGTAACCTGGGGGATGACTTGAAGTTCCTAGAGGACCTGGGGTCAAAGTTCAACACCCTGGGGGGCATCTGTCACCAGGACATGTAGGAGAGGAACATTTAGGGTGTAGACACACACACCTGGCTGGACTGGGAAATGGTGCTTATTAGCCACATTAGACTGGGGGGGATGACCTATCAGTTGGAGAAAAGGACACAGCTACACCAAACTTCCTCCATTTTGATTTTAGAACAAGCTTTGCATTATCGACATAAGTGGGGCATTTTCTTACAGACCGAAACTGTTTTGGATTGGCTTTTACCCAGAAGAAGGACTGATATTCTGATATTTTTGTCTGATATTTTTGTCTGACACAATGAATGATGAACTTACTGTACTGATACGGTTTGTATCATGCTCGGATGGCTTTATGGACTTTGGTTTTGACAGGGCTGGGTTGTGTTTATATGGCAATTTGTTTTGTTATGTTATGTGTTTTTTTATCATCGCCACGCTTCGCAGTATTTTCAACAGAATTGTATAATCTCTTGATCTACTGGTTATGCCAGAATGGGATTCGATAGAAATGTCGAAATGTCAACATCACTTCTGTGGGAACATTAGCATTGTGTGTATCATACTTTTTATGGCCTTTTTCTGCTTAGGTTATGGATATGGATTTACCCAAGTTGCTTAAAATATTAATTACAAAAACATTCCTGGAATTAATGTGTACATTAGCCATTATGACAACCCACCACAGAGTAGATGTAATATCTACATAAGTACAATGTAATTACTAGGTGTTACACAGAATTTAGCTAGTTAAAATGAAGTGTATCATGAGGGGTACTTACTTGTAATTAATGTGTACTTATATAGTACATTACCCATCCTGACAACCTGGCCCTCAATTTAAAGCTTCTGGAAGCCCCACCTAAGTGAGAAAATAAACACATTAGTATGCCACAGAGTACATGCAATATCTGCATAAGTACAATTAATTAATAGGCGTTACACCGGATTTAGCTAGTTTAAGTGAAGTGTATTTTAATGTAATTACTTACTACTCATTACCAAGTGAAAATACCTACAAACATATGAGCTTCTACTTTAGTTAACTTTATTGCAACATCTAAAAAAAATACCTTACATTTCCTACCAAATAATAAGGATTTATATTGTTAATAAATTGATTAATTAGATGAAACAAACATATAGGCCTCCTCAATAACATAAATATGTGGCCTACAGTTTGGTGAGTAGCTTAGATCATTGTTGCCCAACTCCAGTCCTGGACTATCCCCAACATTAAACATGTGTTGTAGCCCTGGAGAAACCTGACTCAACTCAGAGGGCTTGACGATTAGTTGGCAAGTTGAATCAGGTAGTGTTTGCCTGGGGCTTTAATAAAAATGTGTACTGTTTGGGATACTCGAGAACTGGAGTTGGGAAACACTGACCTAGATAGTTAAGTTAGAACAACATGATTGTATTTTTCTTCGCTTTTGAATAACCCTTAAGAGTCTAAGGGGGGGAGGTCATACCAAGGATCATTTACGAAGCTTTTTGATTTTGAATTTTAAGACCATTTGATGTATCAAAAATATAAATAAATACATTATTTGATGAAAAAAATGTTTGGGTCTTATTCCTATTGTGCTATTATCCCATACAAACACATTGAATAACAGATTCACTACACGGAACAACAGTCCCCCCCAAAAAAATCAAAATGAAGTTTGTTCTGAATTGTCTGTCCTATATCTGAGAGATATAAAGAATGATCAGGAAACATTATGTCACGTTCTTCGTCCTCCTCGTCTGAGGAGGAGTAGTTGGAAGGATCGGAGGACCAAAATGCAGCGTGGTATGTGTTTATCATGAATTTAATAAACAGAGAACACTGAACAAACTATACAAAACAATAAACGAACAACGAACGTGAAGCTATATGAGAAATGTGCTGACACAAGCAACTAACATAGACAATCACCCACAACCCACAATGACAAAACAGGCTACCTAAATATGGTTCCCAATCAGAGACAACGACTAACACCTGCCTCTGATTGAGAACCATATCAGGCCAAACACAGAAACAGACAAACTAGACATACAACATAGAATGCCCACTCAGATCACACCCTGACCAAACAAAACATATAAACATACAAAGCAAACTATGGTCAGGGCGGGACACATTAGTTATTCTTTGTATCTAAGCAGTCTCCATATACAGTATACTGTACTTCCATTCATTTTTTTCAACTGATACTGTGGAACTTTCAAACGAGTCTTGTTAGGCCTGTGGGCATCATAGAGCAAAACATGTAAGTGTTCGTGAGAGTCTCACCTTTACATAGATGGGTCATATTATTGTGTTGTCCAAACTGTTCGGACGCTACAGACAGAAGTTGGTCCCAAGACGCTTGTGGAGGTTACCCTGTTCTTTGTGCACTGTCACATAGTGCAAAACGGACAACACCATCGTGCTCGGGAGTCTTATCTTTCCATAGAGGGGTAATAATAGTTTGTAGACGCTACAGTAAGGTGACCAGATTTCTGAAATGAAAACCGGGGACATTTCCAGTTCGGCGGTCAATAAATAATTAAAATAGCCAATGTTATTATCTATGAAATAAAAAAGGGTGACAATTCCAGTTTCATGTATTTAGTCTAACAGGCACACTGTGATAGAGAAAACAACTATATTACAGAAACACTACAGACAAGACAGAACTGTCCGATCTGAACAGCCAGTCAGTGGTCCTGGTAGTCTGGGTAGAACAAGATCAGAAGAGAACATGAGAAAATTTGAAAAAACAGACAATAGTCTATGTGAAATACTGAACATAATAAAGAAAAAAGACGGTGATGAAATTATATTATGTAGTTACCACTTATGCCAACCTAATCTGTATATTTCTCAGAAGAATGTATTTTATTCAGGATTGCTCTGTCTTTGGCCAGCTTCTCCATGAACTCCTGGCAGGGGAGGTTGAAGTTTATCTTCACAATAAGCATGGCCTTGATGGCAGGAACAGTGAACCTATTTCTTGCTGCTGCCCATATATCATTCATTTGGGAGAACACTCTCTCGGCTGGTGCATTACTTCCAGGTAAGCACATGACAACAGACGCTAATCTAGCCAGGTTAGTGTGTGGGATGTCGTTCTCTTTGAAGTGGGTAACCACCGTGCCCCATCTCTGACTAAGCGGTGTCTCCAATGTTTTCCATTCTTCAAGCGATCCCCCCCTTTAGGAACTCTTGCAGGCCAGTAACCTCGTCACACAATGCATCCTCATTGATGGTCACATGGGGGCATTTTTCCTGCAGTGTGCCTGCTGCCTTCTGGATCTCTTTACGCTGAGGTTGCCTTTTTAAAAGGAGACAATGTACATTTTTTAGATTATCTGTGTGCTTTCCCCAATGCCTGCAAGTAGTTCACAGCCGTAGTGAAGAATGATTGGGATGTTTTGAGAAAGCACTCTTTAGACATTGCTCCATTTTCCTCTAGCTCTCTCAGAAGTCCTCTGACCAAAACTGGAATGAAGTTGTCATCACGTCTTGCAGTCAATTTTGCATCAATGTTTCTCAGAATTGCAGCGGACTCCACAGCACAGCGGTCCTGGCCTTCAAGCATCTTGATCGTGTCACTGAATACGGTCAAGTTTCCATGGACAAAGTCCAGCCAAAGTTCAGTCAGTGGATCTTCGAACTTTGTTCGCAGGACAACAGGGCATTTGTCTTCAGAAAGAAAAAATGATTTAAATGGCACATACAATTTTCAGCACTCTTTCTAGAGCAGGGAGCATGGACAGCCAGCAAACATTGCTGTGTCCAAAAATGTTATGGTACTCCTGGCCAACAAACTCACAAAAGCTCTTCAGTCTTTCTACTCTGACGGTGAGCATTTTTAACTTTGGTATGGACATTGACCCTCCCCAGCCTATTCAGTCCTCCAAAGTTGGTATTTGTGTTGTCGGCAGAGAATGCCACGACTTTGTTTTGCAGGTTACATTTTTGGATGACCACCAGGACCTCAGCTGCAACCTCCTCTGCTGTTTCTCCTTTCAATTCAACAAAATCAAGCAGTTTTGTTTCCACATATATCTGACTACTATTGGCAGCAGCTTTACATGTCCATGATTGGACGCATCAATGGCCAGGGACACAAATTCTACCTGGTCTAGGTCCTGTGTTACCAAAGTAGTTGCCCATGGTGCTAACACGTTACTCACTGTGGCGTCACATTTTGTCCTAGCACATGTAGACTTTGGCTCACAAAGCTTCCGTGTCAGTTGTGCTGTGCAGTCCATAGATCTGTAACTATGATTGTGTCGCATAGTGTGTTATGCAAAGACACCCTCATGCACAGCTAAACCATATTCTTCTTGGGAAGGCTCTACCTTCTTGAAGAATGTGGTGACAGAGGGCATATCAACACGGGCAATCAGAGAGGTTTTATGCTTTTTTTGTCTGTTGATGTTCTACCACTGCCGTTCTTCCCCCGCTGCCATTTGAAAAAGAGGAATTACAAAGGGTGCAGTGAACAATTCTCTCATCATGTTATTAAAATGGCATTTCTGTTTCTTGGAAAGAGCCATTGTACCTCCTCTGTCTGCTCTTCTTCACTCGCCTTGTGTCACTCTTCTTACTCTCTTAACTTTTTCTTCTCCTCCAATCATCTTCCTGATCTTTCTTCCTTTCCTTCTCTTTACCTTTCCACCTCACTCTTCCACACTCTCCTCGCTTCACTCTTTTTACTCCCTTAATTTTTCCTTCTCCAATCTTTAATAATAAATAGTACACTATTAGATAAAATACTTTGGTTAACAGATTCCCATTGCTTGCCTCATTTTTTAATTTATCTCAAAAACATTGTTTGGAATAATAAATTGGCAGGCTCTGTAATCATATATTTACCTTTCCTCCTCTATCTCACTCTTCTTCCTATCCAGTCTTCCTCCTCTCCTTCCTCTCAACTCTCTTAACAGAAAACATTATGCTAATGTTATCCATGAAAATGTCAAAATATATTTTCACACTACATATAATGCCAAACCATTAAAATTGTAATCTACAAATAAATATTCTCATAATTGTGCATTCATTTAAAATAATCATATTTTCAAAATAGCCCGTCCATTGCATGTTTACATGTGAACGTTTTTTAACCTAGCTACCATGACAGTAGCTGGCTAACCTAGCTAGATAACTTAGTCGACATAGCTAATGTTAGCTAGCATAACCTATTTAAAACCATATAACGCAGACCATTTAACTATAAAATAAGTTGTGAAAGAACATCATTAGCTAGTATCTCAAATCAGTGTAATTTACCTGGCTTGAAAATACGTTTGTGGTGATGTTATGGATTCAGTTGACACTTGCTAGCTTCTGGCCGAGTTTTCCACAGCAGTTTTCTCTAAAACTAGCGCGAGCAGGTAGTTAGAAGAAGTAGAAGAGTGAATGAAGCTGATATAGCGAGCGGCCCCCTCTGCTGGACAAAACAAGCACAACAAGATTGAGACGTCAACCGGTAGACTCTGATAACCGGTCTTTCTTGCCACGTAAAATATTATTTCACTTTGCAGTCTGTTTTTAACGCACAGTTAAAAACGGGGACATTTCCGGGGACAGCTCCAGCCGGGGACAGGCCACTAAAAACGGGGACTGTCCCCGGAAAACGGGGACGTCTGGTCACCCTACCAGAGGATTTGGGAGGAGACTGATTTTCGTCTCATGGTCTGACTGTCACGTTCCTGACCTGTTTTCTCTTGTTTTTGTATGTGTTTAGTTGGTCAGGGCGTGAGTTGGGGTGGGCATTCTTTGTTATGTGTTTCTATGTTTCTATGCCTTATATGGTTCTCAATCAGGGACAGGTGTTATTCATTTCCTCTGATTGAGAATCATATATAGGTAGGCTGTTTCACACTGTTTGTTTGTGGGTGATTGTCTTCCGTGTCTGTATGTATGTTCGTACCACACGGGACTGTAGCGTTTGTTTGTAGTCTGTACCTGTTCGTGCGTTCTTCGTGTATTTGTAAGTTCTCATGTTTTAGGTCAGTCTACGTCGTTTATTTGTTTTGTAGTTTGTTAAAGAGTTTTCGTGTTTCGTCGTTCTGTTAATAAATTTCATTACGTATTCATCACCCGCTGCGCCTTGGTCCGCTCATTCACCACAAGACGACCGTTACACTGACAAACACTGCTTTAGCTTTGTTGCCTTTCACCGCAGATGAGGAAGTGTTACATAGGTGGATGAGGTGGATTAAGACGCATCCAATGCAAAACTGAGATCTTTAGCTTAAACTGACAGATTTTTATGGGGATTTTTGCATTATGCAAATTAAATTTCAGCAGACATTGATCTTACAAAATGGAAATCTACAACTGTCTCTGTCTTCATCTGTTTCTTTCTTGAATTTCCCCATCCTGGAGACTGAGACCTTGTAGAAAGTCTGTGGTAGAGAAATATTATATATGACAATTTTGCATAGACACTCATCATCATGATTTCTATAGTTTAGGCATACCTAGCTAGTTGTTGTGTTATCCCACTAGCAATAATAGTGCTTACCTAGCGTTTAGCTACATTGAAAAGGAATGTTACGCGTAGTGTGTTGACACAAGTAGCTAGCTAATGTTAACATGCTGGGTGTGTCTCACGTATAACCCTTGGGGTACGGATACCCTGTAAACAAGTTTCAGGGAAGATAAGACCATCGGGCCCAGTTAACGTTAGCTAGCTAGTAGCGACCATAGCATAATTGCCAGCTTCAGGTAGCTTGTAGGGTGACCAGACGTCCCCGTTGTTGGTGGCCTGTCCCCGGCTAGAGCTGTCCCCGGAAATGTCCCGTTTTTAACTGTGCGTTAAAAACAGAACAAAGTGAAATATGTTACTTGGCAAGAAAGACCGGGCAGCAGAGCCTACCGGTTGACGTCTCAATCGCGTTGTGCTTGTTTTTTCCAGCAGAGGGGGCTGCTCGCATTAGCAGCTTCATTCACTCTTCTTCTACTAACTACTTGCTCGTGATAGTTTTAGAGAAAACTGCTGTGGAAAACTCGGCCAGAAGCTAGCAAGTGTCAAGTGAATCCACAACATCACCAGAAACGTATTTTTCAAGCCAGGTAAGTTACCATCGCTTGAGATACTAGCTAATGATGTTATGTCACAATTTATTATATAGATAGATGATCTGCTCTATAAGGTTTTAAATAGGTTATGCTAGCTAACGTTAGCTATGTAGACTAAGTTAGCTAGCTACTGTTAAGGTAGCTAGGTTAAAAAACGTTCACATGTAAACATGCAGTGGGCGGGCTGTTTTGAAAATATGATTATATTAAATGAATGCACAATTAATTCGGAGAATATTTTTGGAGATTACAATTGTAATGGTTTGGCATTTATAATAAGTAGTGTGAAAATATATTTAGAAATGTTCATGGATAACATTAGTAGTGGAGAGAAAGGAGAGGAGGAAGAAGAGTGAAGGAGACAGAGGAGGAAAGGTAAATATATGGTTACAGAGCCTGCCAATTTATTATTCCAAACAATGTTTTTGAGATCAAATACAAAAATGAGGCGAGCAATGGGAATCTGTTAACCAAAGTATTTTATCTAATAGTATGCTGTTTATTAATACAGATTGGAGAGGAAGGAGAAGGAAAAATGAAGGGAGTAAAAAGAGTGAAGCAAGGAGAGTGTAGAAGAGTGAGATGGAGAGGTGAAGGAAAGGAAGACGAGTGAAGAAAAGAGAAGGAGAAAGATTTGAGGAGAAGAAAAAGTTAAGAGAGTAAGAAGAGTGACACAAGGAGAGTGAAGAAGAACAGACAGAGGAGATACAATGGCTCTTTCCAAGAAACGGAAATGCCATTTTAATGACAACATGATGAGAGAATTTCCATTTATACGCTCAGGTCAAGACGATAGAATGGTTAACTGCACCCTTTGTAATTCCTCTTATTCAATTGGCAGCCGGAGAAGAATGGCAGTGGTAGAACATCAGCAGACAAAAAAGCATAAAGCCTCTGATTGCCCGTGTTGGTATGCCCTCTGTCACCACATTCTTCAAGAGGGTAGAGCCTTCCCAAGAAGAATATGGTTTAGCTGTGCAGGAGGGTGTCTTTGCATACCACACTATGCGACACAATCATAGTTACAGATCTCTGGGCTGCACAGCACAACTGACACGGAAGCTTTGTGAGCCGAAGTTTACATGTGCTAGGACAAAATGTGACGCCACAGTGAGTAACGTGTTAGCACCATGGGCAACTACTTTGGTAACACAGGACCTAGACCAGGTTGAATTTGTGTCCCTGGCCATTGATGTGTCCAATCATGGACATGTAAAGCTGCTGCCAATAGTAGTCAGATATATGTGGAAACAAAACTGCTTGATTTTGTTGAATTGAAAGGAGAAACAGCAGAGGAGATTGCAGCTGAGGTCCTGGTGGTCATCCAAAATTGTAACCTGCAAAACAAAGTCGTGGCATTCTCTGCCGACAACACAAATACCAACTTTGGAGGACTGAATAGGCTGGGGAAGGTCAATGTCCATACCAAAGTTAAAAATGCTCTGCAGCGGGAGGTGATTGGCTTAGGTTGTCCTGCCCACATCATTCATAACATGGCCAGAACAGCTTTGGATATGATTCCCCTTGATGTTGAGTACCTGCTCACAAAGATATGTTAATATTTTCACCGTCAGAGTAGAAAGACTGAAGAGCTTTTGTGAGTTTGTTGGCCAGGAGTACCATAACATTTTTGGACACAGCAATGTTTGCTGGCTGTCCATGCTCCCTGCTCTAGAAAGAGTGCTGAAAATGTATGTGCCATTGAAATCCTTTTTTCTTTCTGAAGACAAATGCCCTGTTGTCCTGCAAACAATGTTCGAAGATCCACTGACTGAACTTTGGCTGGACTTTGTCCATGGAAACTTGACCGTATTCAGAGACACGATCAAGATGCTTGAAGGCCAGGACCGCTGTGCTGTGGAGTCCGCTGCAATTCTGAGAAACATTGATGCAAAATTGACTGCAAGACGTGATGACAACATCATTCCAGTTTTGGTCAGAGGACTTCTGAGAGAGCTAGAGGGAAATGGTGCAATGTCTAAAGAGAGCTTTCTCAAAACATCACAATCATTCTTCACTACGGCTGTGAACTACTTGCAGGCATTGGGAAAGCACGCAGATAATCTAAAAAATGTACATTGTCTCCTTTTAAAAAGGCAACCTCAGCGTGAAGAGAACCAGAAGGTAGCAGCCACACTGCAGGAAAAATGCCCCCATGTGACCATCAATGAGGATGCATTGTTTGACGAGGTTACTGGCCTGCAAGAGTTCCTAAAGGGGGGGATCGCTTGAAGAATGGAAAACATTGGAGACACCGCTTAGTCAGAGATGGAGTTACCCACTTCAAAGAGAACGACATCCCACACACTAACCTGGCTAGATTAGCGTCTGTTGTCATGTGCTTACCTGGAAGTAATACACCAGTCGAGAGAGTGTTCTCCCAAATTAATGATATATGGACAGCAGCAAGAAATAGGTTCACTGTTCCTACCATCAAGGCCATGCTTATTGTGAAGATAAACTTCAACCTCCCCTGCCAGGAGTTCATGGAGTAGCTGGCCAAAGACAGAGCAATCCTGAAGAAGATACATTCTTCTGAGAAATATACAGATTAGGTTGGTATAAGTATATTACGTAGTTACCAATCTCATCAGCCTATTATTTCTTTATTATGTTAAGTATTTCACATATACTGTTGTCTGTTTTTTCAATTTTGCTCATGTTCTCTTCTGCTCTAATTCTACCAGGACCACTGAATGGCTGTTCAGATCAGACAGTTCTGTCTTGTCTGTAGTGTTTCTGTAATATAGCTGTTTTCTCTATCACAGTGTGCCTGTTAGACTAAATACATGAAACCCCCTTTTTTATTTCATAGATAATATAACATTGGCTATTTTAATTATATATTGACCACCGAACTGGAAATGTCCCCGGTTTTCATTTCAGAAATCTGGTCACCTTATTGTTAGCTAATCCCAAACAACTCAACAGATTGCATAGAAAGTCTATTCTGTGGTTAGTAAACTAAGCTAGCCTAGTTGGTAGGCAGATCAAAAATGCCAGCTAAAGTTTGCTAGCTAGCTACAGTCAACTGGCTAGCCAACACTGTAGGCTAGCTAGCTAGCAAATGCTAGCTAGCTATACCTATGCAAAATTGTCCAGCAGATGTATCCAAAAAAGCTAATCAAATTGCATGAAAAACATACTTTCTCTCTACTGTGTTGACCTTTTTGACCAACACTTTGCACACTGATGTTCACAACCTTGTTCTTTGTGCACTGTCACATGACGTCAGTGTTAAGACTTGGGCACATTCGAGGTCGTCCTTATTTAGAGGGTGTTGTGCAGATCTTGACATGATGCCTTAATCCCTGATATAAGTAAATAATTGCCCCAATGCATCCCATCCAAAAGTGCAAATTTTCCTCAACAGTTAAACCCTTGCAAGGTTACATGATGGAATAAGAGTTTGGCTTATCATTTTAAACCATTACTTAACCAAGCTTAATAGGCTCACAATTTGGCAAACAGGAATGATTATCTCAAACTTTTAACCATAACTGTTTATTAATGTGTCAATTTTTTTTATTGATGGTTAAAGTAATTGACCAATTGTCAAATGCACCGTTAAAATGTTTTTAACAATTTAAAATATTTTTTTTAAGTGAACCGTTTGTAAACCCGTCTTTGCCATTAGGCCTGGGCATCAGACTCCAGAGCCCTTTTTTATGTCAATGAGTTATGTCAATGAGGTGGTCAGTTTTCAATTGGCTAACACTTATCACAGTGGTTTGTACAGTTTGAAATATGTTGTGGTCCATGCTATTCAGATCCTAGGGACGTCACTACCCCATTGAAGTTGACATTTTAAATGGTTAAGGTAAGAGTAAGGTTAGAGTTAGGTTCAGGTTAGGGTTAAAGTTAGGTAAGGGGTTAAGATTAGGGTTAGGGTTTAAGGTGAGGACATCCCAAGAATACCGAATAGCACTGGTGAGTTGTTGAGATCAGTGGAGTTCAGTGCCGGTTAAGATGAGGGAGGATGATCACTATTTTTATGAACATGGCCTTATTTCTATTACAGCATATTGGATGACTGTCATTCATATTCCATTCATCCAGCTCAATGTAACGTCGATAGGTTTAGGCTCCTACATGATACTAACATTTTTCCTGTTCCCATCATGAGGTTGCTACAACCTAGCCTATGAATGAAAGTCTACAATGTAGTTGCACAGGTCGAGAGAATTTTTAATAGTCAAGGTGACAGACAATGACACATTCAATACCGCCTTGCAGACTCTCACCTGCATCTAGCTTAGGCCAACAGTTGCAAGAAAGTTTCTATTGGACAAATTCAGGTATGTTCATTCCCGTTTCGTTTGCTTTCGTTTAAGGAACTTTTTTAACAGAATCGGCACAATGAAAACACGCCTGATCCATGAGCCTCCTACGTCAATGTACCCAGAGGAGGACAGAAGCTAGCTGTCCTCCGGCTACACAATGGTGCCACTCTACAGAGAGCTGCTGAGGCTACTGTGGACCTGCATTGCAAAACAGAGTGTTTTAATCAATTATTTGGTGAGTATAGTATACTATACTCTATACTATGTTTAGTATAGTTTTTTTATGTTTCACTCTTTTTATTTTTATGAAATTCACTGAGGAGGATGGTCGACCTCTTCCTCTTCTGAGGAGCCTCCACTGGATGGGATGCTATTGTGAACTTTAACATTTGTAACAAGCATGCTATCAAGCATTCATTGTAACATCTTTGTAATTACAGTAAAGTACATATGTAATTTCACTGTAATTAGAACCCCTTCAAATTAAGTGTTACCAAATTGCCTTTCCATTTCAGCATCAGAGCCTCCTAATTCTCACTTGAAACATATTGTTTTGTGTTTAATAGGCCAAATTACACACTGTAAAAAAAAAAATGACCCCAGAAGGATTTGTTCTTGCAATTTGTAGTCTATGACATTTCAGATTTAGATATGATATGTTTTGTCACGGCCGTCTGAAGAAGAGGGAGTGGGCCAAAGCGCAGCGTGGTAAGTGTTCATGCCTTTTTTTATTAAAAACTGAACACTGAGAAAAAATATCAAAAATAGAACACGAAACAGTTCTGTCTGGTGCAGACACAAAACAGAAAACAACTACCCACAAAAACCATGTGGGAAAAAGATACCTAAGTATGGTTCTCAATCAGAGACAACGATAGACAGCTGCCTCTGATTGAGAACCACACCCGGCCAAACAACAAAGAAATACAAAACATAGAAAATGAACATAGAATGCCCACCCAAATCACACCCTGACCAAACCAAAATAGAGACATAAAAAGCTCTCTACGGTCAGGGCGGGACACGTTTTCACGAAGTACAGTAGCTTGGATGTAGTGAACTACTTTTTCAAAGTAGCTTTAGTTAAATAAACTGTATTTTTTCTGAAGGGTAGATTTCGTGTAGCTTAACTTCTTCCAGTGTCAAGTAATTAGCAGTTTGGTAAACTATGATTTCAGAGTAGTTTCCCCAACACTGGTATCCACCACCTACTGTAAATGACATGGGAGATGAATTCGCCTCCCATACAGTCAACAACCTTGTTGGTTTTGTTCATGAATGGAGAATGTGATTCAACTGGTTGACGGAGGGGTGGGTCCTTCACTCCTTTCGTTAATAATGGATTGTACTGACATATACACTTTTTCTCATGTTATGGCAAGCTATGCATTATTGGAAAAAAATGAACTGCAGCAATAGAGACAAACAGCATGGGCTTAGCTTGGGCATTTATCAAGTCTTTCATTGTCTACTTAGGGGCGTTGTGAAGAAGAAGGTTATGCTACTGTAACAGATTGGAATAGGGTTTCAGTACAGAAGATGATAGGGGTCAGTGCTGGACATTTGAGACTGAAAGAGTTACGGATCAATAGGCAACAGGTAATTATAGACAAGATAACAGGCAATGATTTACGTCAGTCAGTAACAACCAGAGAACTGCCATAGCTGTACCTGCTATGCTTCACTGCATAGAGGTCCTCCCTCTCCAAAAATGCTGCTGTGTAACTTTGTTCACTTTGACCATTTCCAGTCTTTACCCTCCCACATTTTCTGTTAGTAGCACCAACTTGGCATACTGTAGTATCTATCTATATTTGTTTTGTTCTTGAATGCTTGAACACAAGGATTTTGATTTGTTTTCTGGTTACTACGTGATTCCATATGTGTTATTTCATAGTTTTGATATATTTTTTACAATGTAGAAAATAGTAAAATAAAGAAAAACCCTGGAATGAGTAGGTGTGTCCAAACTTGTGACTTGTACTGTATATGGCAGTATAGTAGTGGCCTGAGGGCACACAATGGGTTGTGAAATCTGTTGTAAATTTATTGTAATGTTTTTAAAATTGTATAACTGCCTTAATTTTGCTGTCACGCCCTGACCTGAGATATCTCTGTTTTCTTTATATTTTGTCAGGGTGTGACTAGGGTGGGTACGTTAGTTTTTGTATTGTCTAGGGTTTTTGTATGTCAAGGGTTGTTGTAGGTCTAGGTGATTTGTATGTCTATGGTGGCCTGATATGGTTCCCAATCAGAGGCAGCTGTTTATCATTGTCTCTGATTGGGGATCATATTTAGGTAGCCATTTTCCCTTTGTGTTTGTGGGTTCTTGTTCTATGTTTAGTTGCCTGTCTGCACTACTCGTATTAGCTTCACGGTTCGTTTTGTTATTTTGTTTGTTTGTTCAGTGTTCGTTCTTATAATAAAGAAGAATGTACGCTTACCACACTGCGCCTTGGTCTCTTCCTTACAACGGCCGTGACATTTGCTCCGTTACCGAAATCTGTGATGAGTATTATTTTTTACCTGTCAGGGTGTCACGATTTCCGCCGAAGTTGGTCCCTCTCCTTGTTCGGGCGGCGTTCGGCGTCACAGGTTTTCTAGTCACCACCGATCCACGTTTCATTTTTGATTTGTTTTGTCTTCATTGTACACACCTGGTTTACATTCCATAACCATTGTTCCCTATTTAACCCTCTGGTTTCCCCCTTGGTTTTGTGCGTGTTTGTTCTTGTCAAGTTGTCTCGTTTTGTGACCTGGATTATTCATGGAATATTGTTTTTGAGTAAAGTTACGGTTATTACTCATCTCTGTCCTGCGCCTGACTACGCCTTACCCGCATCACCTAGACTTTTGACACAGGGACAGATTGTAACAAGACGCTGCAATGACTATCCTTGTGTTTGCGTATCAGATCACCACTGATATGCAAATTATTCTTCACAGACACCTGCAGCTCACAGTCCGCTCTGGCCTTGTCGTTAAGCGTATGTCGACAGACGATGTTTGACACAAAAAAAGAGAGTGTGTAAATAAAGTACAATACAGTCATGTATGTTGGATGTTGGATGTAGCCATGTGACTTGATCAACCTAGCAACAGGGCCGCATGTTAAAATGTTGTCCCAATCACTGCAATGAAAAGGGAGCCTTTATGATGCATGTGTAGCGTTGTAGTCATAACCATTCTACGATCTGAATCACTGTAACGGCAGTCTAGCTCTTCCTCCTCCGACGAGGAGAGGCGAGAAGGATCGGAGGACCAATGTGCAGCGTGGTAAGTTTCCATGATTTAATATGCACGAAAACAATATACAATTACAAAATAACTAACCGTAACAGTCCCGTGTGGCACAAACACTGACACAGGAAACAACCACCCACAAATCCTCAACACAAAACAAGCCACCTATATATGATTCTCAATCAGGGACAACGATTGACAGCTGCCTCTGATTGAGAACCATATTAGGCCGAACACAGAAACAGACAAACTAGACACACAACATAGAATGCCCACCCAGCTCACGTCCTGACCAACACTAAAACAAGCAACACACATAAGAACCATGGTCAGGACGTGACAGTGCCCCCCTCCTGAGGTGCGGACTCCGAACGCACCCCTAAAACTCAAGGGGAGGGTCTGGGTGGGCATCTGTCCGCGGTGGCGGCTCCGGCGCGGGACGAGGACACCACTCCACCATTGTCTTTGTCCCCCTCCTTAGCGTCCTTTGAGTGGCGACCCTCGCCCCCGACCTTGGTCTAGGAATCCTCACCAAGGTCCCCACTAAATTTAGGAGACAGCTCAGGACAGAGAGGTAGCTCAGGACAGGGAGGTAGCTCAGGACAGGGAGGTAGCTCAGGACAGGGAGGTAGCTCAGGACAGGGAGGTAGCTCAGGACAGAGAGGTAGCTCAGGACAGAGAGGTAGCTCAGGACAGAGAGGTAGCTCAGGACAGAGAGGTAGCTCAGGACAGAGAGGTAGCTCAGGACAGAGAGGTAGCTCAGGACAGAGAGGTAGCTCAGGACAGAGAGGTAGCTCAGGACAGAGAGGTAGCTCAGGACAGAGAGGTAGCTCAGGACAGAGAGGTAGCTCAGGACAGAGAGGTAGCTCAAGGTAGCTCAGGACAGAGAGGTAGCTCAGGACAGAGAGGTGGCTCAGGACAGAGAGGTGGCTCAGGACAGAGAGGTGGCTCAGGACAGAGAGGTGGCTCAGGACAGAGAGGTGGCTCAGGACAGAGAGGCGGCTCAGGACAGAGGGGCGGCTCAGGACAGAGGGGCGGCTCAGGACAGAGGGGCGGCTCAGGACAGAGGGGCGGCTCAGGACAGAGGGGCGGCTCAGGACAGAGGGGCGGCTCAGGACAGAGGGGCGGCTCATGACTGGCGGGCGGCTCATGACTGGCGGGCGGCTCTGACGGCTCCTGACTGGCTGGCGGCTCCTGACTGGCGGGCGGCTCTGGCGGCTCCTGACTGGCGGGCGGCTCCTGTCTGGCGGGCGGCTCTGGCGGCTCCTGACTGACGGACGGCTCTGGCGGCTCCTGACTGACGGACGGCTCTAATGGCTCGGGACAGACGGGCGGCTCCTGACTGACGGACGGCTCTAATGGCTCGGGACAGACGGGCGGCTCGGGACAGACGGGCGACTGACGGCTCGGGACAGACGGATGGCTCAGATGGCGCTGGGCAGACGGATGGTTCAGATGGCGCTGGGCAGACGGATGGCTCAGATGGCGCTGGGCAGGCAGGCAGTGCAGACGGCGCTGGGCAGACGAGCAGTGCAGGCGGCGTTGGGCAGACGGCCGACTCTGACCTGCTGAGGCGCACAGTAGGCCTGGTGCGTGGTTCCGGAACTGGTGGTACCGGGCTGAGGGCACGCACCTCAGGGCGAATGCGGGGAGCAGGAACAGGGCACACTGTACTCTCGAGGCGCACTATAGGCCTGGTGCGTGGTACCGGCACTGGTGGTACCGGGCTGAGGGCACGCACCTCAGGGCGAGTGCGGGGAGAAGGAACAGTGCATACAGGGCTCTGGAGACGCACAGGAGGCTTGGTGCGTGGTGTCGGAACTGGAGGTACTGGGCTGGAGACACGCACCACAGGGAGAGTGCGTGGAGGAGGAACAGAGTTCTGGAGACGCACTGGAAGCCTGGTGCGTGGTGTAGGCACTGGTGGTACTGGGCTGGGGCGGGAAGGTGGCGCCGGATATACCGGACCGTGCAGGCGTACTGGCTCCCTTGAGCACCGAGCCTGCCCAACCTTACCTGGTTGAATGCTCCCCGTAGCCCGACCAGTGCGGGGAGGTGGAATAACCCGCACTGGGCTGTGTTGGCGAACCGGGGACACCATGCGTAAGGCTGGTGCCATGTATGCCGGCCCGAGGAGACGCACTGGAGACCAGACGCGTTGAGCCGGCTTCATGGCACCTGGCTCAATGCTCAATCTAGCCCGGCCAGTGCGGGGAGGTGGAATAACCCGCACTGGGCGATATTCTCCAATGTGAGCCCAGTGTCCTTTTCCCTCCAAAATTTCCTCCCATGTCCAGGAGTCCTGTGTAGTTGGCCGCTGCTGTCACTGCCCGTAGCCACGCTGCTTGGTCCGAGTTTGGTGGGTGGTTCTGTAACGGCAGTCTAGCTCTTCCTCCTCCTCGGACGAGGAGAGGCGAGAAGGATCGGAGGACCAATGTGCAGCGTGGTAAGTTTCCATGATTTAATATGCACGAAAACAATATACAATTACAAAATAACAAAATAACTAACCGTAACAGTCCCGTGTGGCACAAACACTGACACAGGAAACAACCACCCACAAATCCCCAACACAAAACAAGCCACCTATATATGATTCTCAATCAGGGACAACGATTGACAGCTGCCTCTGATTGAGAACCATATTAGGCCGAACACAGAAACAGACAAACTAGACACACAACATAGAATGCCCACCCAGCTCACGTCCTGACCAACACTAAAACAAGCAACACACATAAGAACCATGGTCAGGACGTGACAATCACATTTTGACAATTGTCAAAAAAAGTGTATTGCTTACTTAGTTATCTTCATCCCGGGTGCAACATAAGGTCGCAACAATCTTCAGACACTGGAGTCTGTCTTTGGCCACAGCTTGTGCCCTGAGAGACCTCTTCTAGCCAAGCCACCACTGTTTGTCACCATGCTGTTTTTTGGCCTGCCTTGATTATGCATCTTCCGGACGGAACATACGTGTATAAAAAAGTGTATAGTTGTGTAAAATATGTGTTACTCTATGCCTGCATAAATGGACAGCACCTGTCTTGTCTTCTCAATCAAATATTATACCATCATATCACCCTCCCTATCCAACCCACATAATCATAGCACAATAGCTGAAATCAAAATAATGTAGAATGTTTACAACCCTCCGGGTTCGAGGAAGTTCCTCTGTCATAACACATCTGTTTTCTGATCTGATACTGACTCACGGTGGCTTCCTGTCTTAGTGTTTGTTTAACAGATTGATGCTTCCTGTGTGATGGGAATGGGTATAGGTGGAGAAAGGTGTTGAAATGGCTCCTGGGAAAGTATCAGACATATGCTCTGTATTGGCTCCCATGGCTTTCATCAGGATACATGTGCAACGGTCATCAAAGATACTCCAAACTTTGAGAATTGTTGTAATTTATCCAATATCTACTGAATTACAGCACAGAAAACATTTGACTGACATTGACAAATAATTAAGAACGATCCAGGTATTCAATTTCTTGTCAAATGTATCTTCTTGGAATGCACTCATATACCACTGAACAAAAATATAAACGCAACATGCAACCATTTCAAAGATTTTACTGAGTTACAGTTCATAGAAGGAAATCAGTCAATTGAAATAAATTCGTTAGGCCATCATTTATGGATTTCACATGACTCGGAATACAGACGTGCATCTGTTGGTAGGGGGCGTGGATCAGAAAACCAGTCGGTATCTGATGTGACCGCCATTTGCCTCATGCAGCCTGACACATCTCCTTTGCATAGTGTTGATCAGGCTGTTGATTGTAGCCTGGGAATTTAGTTCCACGCCTCTTCAATGGCTGTGCAAACATGCTCAATGCGTGACATGTCTAGTGAGTATGCAGGCCAGCTCCTAGGAATTTCTGTGTGTACAGATCCTTGTGACATTGGGCAGTGCATTATCATGCTGAAACATGAGGTGTGAATGACGGATGAATGCTACGACAATGGGCCTCAGGATCTCGTCATGGTATCTCTGTGCATATTGCCATCGATAAAATGCAATTGTGTTCGTGGTCCGTAGCTTATGCCTGCCCATACCATAACCTCCACCATGGGACACTCTGTTCACATCAGCAAACTGCACACGCTGTCTGCCATCTGCCCGGTACAGTTGAAACCGGGATTCACACTTCTCCAGCGTGCCAGTGGCCATCGAAGGTCAGCCTTTGCCTACTGAAGTTGGTTACAACGCTGAACTGCAGTCAGGTCAAGACCCTGGTGAGGACAATGAGCACACAGATGAGTTTCTCTGAGACGGTTTCTGACATTTTCTTCAGAAATTCTTCAGTTGTGCAAACCCAGTTTTATCAGCTGTCCGGGTGGCTGGTCTCAGACAATCCCGTAGGTGAAGAAGCCAGATGTGGAGGTCGTGGGCTGGCGTGGTTATACATGCTGTGGTTATGAGGCCGGTTGGATGTACTGCCAAATTCTCTAAAATGGCATTGGTAGAGAACATTAAATTCTCTGGCATCAGCTCTGTTGGACATTCCTGCAGTCAACATGCAAATTGCATACTCCCTCAAAACTTGAGACATCTGTGGCATTGTGTTGTGTTTAGAGTGGCCTTTTAATGTCCCCAGCACAAGGTGCACCTGTGTAATGATCATGCTGTTTAATCAGCTTCTTGATATGCCACACCTGTCAGGTGGATGGATTATATTTGCAAAGGAGAAATGCTCACTAAAAGGGATGTTAACAAATTTTTAGAGAAATAAACATTTTGTGCATATGGAACATTTCTGGGATCTTTTATTTCAGCTCATGAAACATGCAACCAATACTTAACATGTTGCGTTTGTGTTTTTCTTCAGTGTATGTGTTACAGTATTGTAAGATTTGTCACGCCCTGACCTTAGAGATCATTTTTATGTCTCTATTTTTGGTTTGGTCAGGGCGTGAGTTGGGGTGGGCATTCTATGTTGTGTGTTATATGTTTTCTTTTTCTGTGTGTTTGGCCGGGTGTGGTTCTCAATCAGAGGCAGCTGTCTATCATTGTCTCTGATTGAGAACCATACTTAGGTAGCTCTTGCCCACATGGGTTTTGTGGGTAGTTGTTTTCTGTTTTGTGTTGCTGCACCTTACAGGACTGTTTCGTTTCGTTCACTCTCTTTGTTGTTTTTGTTGTTTCAGTGTTCAGTTTATTTATTACTCTTACCACGCTGCGTCTTGGTCCAATGCTTCCTCCTCATCCGACGAAGACGAATATCGTGACAAGATTTTATTTTCTATCACCACACAGTCACAACAAACACCCTGGCAGACGGGTGGAATCTTTCTCAAGTCAACCAATATCCTTTTAAGGTGTGGACCTTGCAGTAAAAAGCAGCAGACAGTCATTACGCAATGCATTGTGCATGTTCACTGGTGTCTTACAGGGAAAACTTACATCGCTGGGGCTGAGCTCCCTGCCATCAAGGACCTCTATACCAGACAGTGTCAGAGGGAGACCCCGACAATTGTCAAAGACTCCAGCCGCCCAAGCCATAGACTGTTCTCTCTGCTACTGCAAGGAAAGCGATACACTCTTCGAGGGTTACAAAGGGTTACAAAGGAGTTCTTTGCTGGAGATAGGGTTCTACCAAGAACAGTTTTGATCAGAATAAAAAAATGTAGCAGGAAAGGGTTCTTTAATGATTCTTTGGATGGCAAGAAGGATTCTTTGAAAGGCAAGAATGGTTCTATAAAGAACCATATATTGCAGGGAGATGTTCTGAAATGTTGATTTACTGTTATATCTGTTGTTTTTGCATTGATTGGTTGATTAATTTTATGCTACACAAAGATAAATAACATACCGTTTTCTGAATTAATCCAAGTAATTGGATTTACTGCACCCATTACTGAGATGGTTATTCCAGTTTAGATGATTGAGCTAGTCTCAGTATTCAATCTTCCCTACCCTGGCAGTCATTCTGAATGCAGGTTGAGGGTGATTAACAATTCCACTTGTTGGATATTCTAGCTCAGTCTGAATTCCAAAATGAATTACACGTTACTTTGCAGGCCAGCATAATGTTACTTGCAGACCTGATGTGGCCTGTAAACCAGGAGATTCCTAACACCCCTGTGTTACGGTATAACAAGACCCTGAAAGAAAGGCCTTGGTATATGTCGTGTATTGTCATAAATCATTACATTTTAAATGGTAATAAGGCTGGTGGAACCGTGCATAGAGGGTTCAAGGACGAACCCTCCAAAGATAAAAGGGTTCTCGGTAGAGCCCTTCATAGACGGTTCTAGGAAGGACCTATGGATGATGAAATGGTTCTTGGTAGAACCCTTCATGGAGGGTTTTAGGCAGAACCATATACAGGGGGTTATTTGAAGAACCCTACATAGAGGGTTTTAGATAGAACCCTCTGCAAAGGGTTCTACCCAGCACCAAAAAGGGGTTCTGCTATAAGGACAAACTGAAGAACCCTGTATGGTTCTACTTAACATCTTTTTTTCTAAGAGTGTACCAGTCCACCAAGTCTGGAACCAATAGGACCCTGAACAGTTTTTACCCCCATAGCTACCTCACTTATTTTGTAGCCCTGCACATCGACTCGCTACTGGTACTCCCTGTATATTGCCGTGTTATTACTGTGTGTGTCACTAGAGGCTCATTGTAATGTCTGGACTGGAATGAATGGAATGGAATGGAACACATGAAACATATGTACATCCACGTTTGACTCCGTTCCGTTTAAGCAATTACAATGACCCCGTCCTCCTATAGCTCCTCCCACCAGCCTCATCTGGTGTGTGCGTGTATGCGTGTGTGCGTGCGTGCGTGTGTGTTTATGCCCGTGCAGACGTGCGTGCGGTTGTAAGTGAAAGCGAAAGCAAATTGAGTGATAGTATCAGAAATCCAAAAGCTTTTAGTGTGAGCTAGCACACACACGCAGCTGTCTTACCATACTTCTGAGGACCTTTTGAGCACCAGCAATTTATTTCCATTCAAAATCATATTCTTCTTAACCCCTAAACCTAACACTAATCCTTAACCTAACCTTAACCCCTAACCTGAAACCTAACCTTAATTCTAACCCTAACCCTAAACCTAACCCCTAAGTCTAAAATATCATTTTAACAAGTGAGTACTGACACAATGTCCTCACTTCTCTGAATTTTAGTTGGTTTATTATTTTTGTGAGGACTTCTGGTACTCACAAGTATAGTAAAAAGTACACACGCACGCAAGCACACACGCACACACACACACACACACACACACACACAAGAACAGCTCAAATAATCTAAGATCAACGACAGGATGATTTTAAGACATGACATTACCTCTTCTGCAGAGGATAAGTTCATTCAAGTGCAGTTAACTTGAATGAACTTATCCTCTGCAGAAGAGGTAACTTCATGTCTTAAAATCATCCTGTCGTTGATCTTTGATTATTTGAGCTGTTCTTGCCATAATATGAACTTTGTGTTTTGCCAAATAGAGCTATCTTTTGTATACCACCAATACCTTGTCACAATACAACTGATTGGCTCAAACACATTAAGAAGGCAAGAAATTCCACTATTTAACTTTTAACAAGGCACACCTGTTAATTGAAATGCATTCCAGGTGACTACCTCATGAGGCTGGTTGAGAGGAATGCATTTCAATTAACAGGTGTGCCTTGTTAAAAATTAAATAGTGGAATTTCTTGCCTTAATGTGTTTGAGCCAATCAGTTGTATTGTGACATGGTAACATTCATTTTATATTTGAGATTCTTCAATGTAGCCACCCTTCAAAGGTGTGCAAAGCTCTCATCAAGGCAAAGGTGTGCAAAGCTCTCATCAAGGCAAAGGGTGGCTACATTGAAGAATCTCAAATATAAAATGAATGTTGATTTGTTTTCTGGTTAACTACATGAATCCATATGTGTTATTTCATCGTTTTGATGTCTTCACTATTATTCTACAATGTAGAAAATAGTAAAATAAAGAAAAACCCTGGAATGAGTAGGTGTGTCTAAACATTTGACTAGTGCTGTATGTAGTAGTAGAGTAGTGGCCTGAGGGCACACACTTAATGTGTTGTCAAATCTGTTGTGAATGAATTGTAATGGTTTTAAAAATGTATAACTGCCTTCATTTTGCTGGACCCCAGGAAGAGTAACTGCTGCCTTGGCAGCAGCTAATGGGGATCCATAATAAATGCAAATACAAATACAAATACATACACACGGCAGGTAGGGCAGCAGGTAGCCTAGCTGTTAGAGCGTTGGGGCCAGTATCCGAAAGGTCACTAGTATGAATCCCTGAACCGACAAGGTAAAAAAATTGTTGATGTGCCCTTGACTAAGGCACTTAACCCTAATTCCTGCAAGGTTGCTGTTGATAATGGCTGGCCATGACCAACCTCTGAGGGTGTCTCAGTGGGGATATGGAAAAAAGCAATTTTCCATTTCACACATACGTACTGTACTGTATAGCACACTTGAACATTTGTGAAATAGGACAATTAAATGCACCCACCAAATTCGTATTACACACATCTTTCTGCCTAAAACCAGGTGTCAGCTTGCACCCACCTACTGCAGGGTTTTTGAATTGCTCAGCTATGTATGACATCACCCATTTCAGCCTGCGCTTGCCCTCCCGCCCATAAATGCTGTAG
Organism: Salvelinus alpinus; assembly: GCF_045679555.1. NCBI lineage: Eukaryota > Metazoa > Chordata > Actinopteri > Salmoniformes > Salmonidae > Salvelinus > Salvelinus alpinus. Next base: position 4,071,436 of record NC_092113.1, read on the forward strand.
CCGAAGCCAGGACACGTCTCTTCAGCTGTGTTTCCACCTCAGGTGGACTGAGTCTGTACTGTATTTAGGGACAAGCCTACACTCTGTGGCATTGGAGTACCATATCAGCTCACACATCTGGATACGATATGGGGACTAGAAGTACCTGTCTGCTCATGACACTGGTAAGGTTTGATGTTTGAAGTCAATCATCTGTTGAATAGAGGGTCAATGGACTGATGTGCAGACAGACACAGTGGCTTATCATGCTCAACCATTTACTTGGATACGGTTTGGGATGGGACTTTGTGTTCATTCAGACTAGGATTTGAATAGCATATTTAAATCAAATGTATCATACTGATTAAGTAACCAGAGTTTAAGCATTTCTTGTTGAATATATAGTGCTTTAGATCTTTGGGTCTGGAAGGTGGGCGAAATCTGGAATTGTGATATTGTTTTTAGCATGGTTTAGTAACCAATATACAGTCTTACACTCATGTGCTCCTTCTCTGGTTCAGGCTGTTGAAGAGCTCCAGACTGCTTTTCAGTCACCACAGGCCTCCGTTTATGGTCTTAAACTGTTCTTGAATGTACAAAAAAACTAAATGCATGACTTTTACCACATCTGGTGGCTTATGCATTGAAAAAGTGTAATCCTACAAATACAGGTTAAGTCGGAAGTTTACATACACCGTAGCCAAATAAATGTAAACTCAGTATTTCACAAATCCTGACATTTAATCCTAGTAAAAATTCCCTGTCTTAGGTCAGTTAGGATCACCACTTCATTTTAAAAATGTGAAATGTCAGAATAATAGTAGAGAGAATGATTTATTTCATCTTTTATTTATTTCATCACATTCCCAGGGGGTTAGAAGTTTACATACACTCAATTAGTATTTGGTAGCATTGCCTTTAAATTGTTTAACCTGGGTCAAACATTTGGGTAGCCTTCCACAAGCTTCCCACAATAAGTTGGGTGAATTGTGGCCCATTCCTCCTGACAGTGCTGTTGTAACTGAATCCGGTTTGTAGGCCTCCTTGCTCGCACATGCTATTTCAGTTCTGCCCACACATTATCTATGGGATTGAGGTCAGGGCTTTGTGATGGCCACTCCAATACCTTGACTTTATTGTCCTTAAGCCATTTGGCCACAACTTTGGAAGTATGCTTGGGGTCATTGTCCATTTGGAAGACCCATTTGCGACCAAGCTTTAACTTCCTGATTGATGTCTTGAGATGTTGCTTCAATATAACCACACAATTTGCATTCCTCATGATGCCATCTATTTTGTGAAGTGCACCAGTCCCTCCTGCAGCAAAGCACCCCCACAACATGATGCTGCCACCCCTGTGCTTCACAGATGGGATGGAGTTCTTCGGCTTGCAAGAAAAGTGCGATCTTTGTCCCCATGTGCAGTTGCAAACTGTAGTCTGGCTTTTTATGACGGTTTTGGAGCAGTGGCTTCTTAGTTGCTGAGCGGCCTTTCAGGTTATGTCGATATAGTACTCGTTTTACTGTGGATATAGATACTTTTGTACCTGTTTCCTCCAGCATCTTCACAAGGTCCTTTGCATTTGTTCTGGGATTAATTTGCACTTTTTGCACCAAAGTACGTTCATCTCTAGGAGACAGAATGCTTCTCCTTCCTGAGCGGTATGACGGCTGCACGGTCCCATGGTGCTTATACTGTGTGTAATGTTGTACGAGATCTTCAGTTTCTTGGCAATTTCTCACATGGAATAGCCTTCATTTTTCAGAACAAGCATAGACTGACGAGTTTCAAAAGAAAGTTATTCGTTTCTTGCCATTTTGAGCCTGTAATCAAACCCACAAAACCCACAAATCTAAAGAAGGCCAGTTTTATTTCTTCTGTAATCAGCACAACAGTTTTCAGCTGTGCTAACATAATTACAAAAGAGTTTTCTGATGATCAATTAGCCTCTTAAAATTATAAACTAACACAACGTGCCATTGGAACACAGGAGTGATGGTTACAGATAATGGGCCTCTGTACGCCTACATACAGCCGTTTCAAGCTACAATGATCATTTTCAACATCAACAATGTCAAATACAGTGTATTTCTGATCAATTTGATGTTATTTTAATGGACAAAAAGATGTGCTTTTCTTTCAAAAACAAGGACATTTCTAAGTGACGCTAAACTTTTGAACAGTAGTGTATATAAATGTGTATATATATAGAGAATGAGATGGAGAGATGAGCTCAGCTAAATGTCTTTATGTTCCCATGGCTTTCAGTCCCGTTCATTCTTATGTACACTTTAACCGTACCGTACCTTTAACCGTACCCTTCTCACAATAGAGACAGGCTCACCTTTCAAGGAAATACCTTTTTTAACCAATGCATCTGTTCCTGTCTGGTTTGCTCTGCAGTGTCTGGGGATTCTCAGTGTGTCCTCTGAAGAGTTACTGCATCGGCAGAAGAGAACCTGGATTGTAGACTCTTTTAAGATAGAAGAGGCGAGACCCGGACCTTATCCTTATGCACTGGGGAAAGTAAGTAAAGATCACACTCTTTTGTCGAGAGGGAGATGCCTCGTTTTTCTTTGTAATCACATGTGCATTGATTCGAACAGACACACACACACGGTCGAACAAGTAGGCGGACGGACAGACACGGGTGCGTGCACATGCACACACATGCGTGCACGTGCACGCATACGCAAACACACAAAGTCATGCACTGAATGGATGTTTTGTTTCAGATTCAGGTTGAGAAGGCGTTCCGTGTGGGTTTCCATCTACAAGGTCAAGGGGTTGATCTGGACCCCAAAGGAAAACTGTCTATCAATACAGACACTGGAGATATCCTAGTTCATGGAGAACTAGACTACGAGCTTTACCAGAAGCTTAAGGTGGGAAAGAATGGAACTCATTGACCATAAAAAAAGACAATTCAAATATATTTTTTAATAACATTTACAATTGGCCAAATCATTTATTTGAAACAATTCTAATTCTATACATTTTAATTACACTGAACATAATATAAACGCAACATGTAAGGTGTTAATCCGATGTTTCATGAGCTGCAATAACAAATCCCAGAAATGTTTCATATGCACAAAAAGCTTATTTCTCTACATATTTTGTGCATATCAAGAAGCTGATTAAACAGCATGAAATTACACATTTCAGTGGGTTAACTGCCTTGTTCAGGAGTAGAACGACAGATTTTTACCTTTTCAGCTCAGGGATTCGATCTTGCAACCTTTCGGTAACTAGTCCAACACTCTAACCACTAGGCTACCTGCTGCCGCATATCCTAGTCCAGATCAAAACAATCTTGAAGCATGGATTCCGATAGGTCAGCCCAGCGTTGAATAATACCTTAGCACCGGTACTTCCTGTTTGAGGTTCTGCCTATAGGAAGGGAGGAGAAAAATGTAGTCGTGATCTGATTTGCTGAAAGAAGGGGAGGGCCTTGTAGCCATCTCAGAAGAGGGAGTAACAGTGCTTGAGTGTTTTTGCCGCAAGAGTACTACCGTCAATGTGTTGATAGGTAGCGTTTTCCTCAAATTTACTTTGTTAAAATCCCCAGCTACAAAAAAATGCGGCCTCAGTACATCTCCTTCCAGAGAGATATCAGGGACTGTAACATACTCTGTTTCACAGAATCATGGCTCTCTCCGGATATACTGTCCCCGTCCATACAGCCAGCTGGGTTCTCAGTACATCGCGCAGACAGGAATAAAGAGCTCTCCAGGAAGAACAAAGACAGTGGTGTATGTTTAATGATTAACTACTCGTGGTGTTTTAACCCTCGCAAGGCTGCCAGCCCAGACAGCATCACTAGCCGCGTCCTCAGAGCATGTGCAGACCAGCTGGCTGGAGTGTTTACGGACATATTCAATCTCTCCCTATCCCACTCTGCTGTCCCCACTTGCTTCAAGATGACCACCATTGTTCCTGTACCCAAGAAAGCAAAGGTCACTGAACTAAATGACTATGCCCCACAGCACTCACTTCTGTCATTACGAAGTGCTTTGAGAGGCTAGTTAAGGATCATATCACCTTCCCTGACAACCTACCTTCCCTGACAACCCTTTGATTTGCATCAGGCCCCAATAGATCCATAGACAATGCAATCCCTATCGCACTGCACACTGCCCTATACCATCTGTACAAGAGAAATACCTATGTAAGAATGCTGTTCATTGAATATAGCTCAGCCTTCAACACCACAATACCCTCCAAGCTCATCATTAAGCTCGGGGCCCTAGGTCTGAACCCCTCCCTGTGCAACTGGGTCCTGGACTGCCTGACGGGCCGCCCCCAGGAGTTGAAGGTAGGATACAACACCTCCACTACACTGATCCTCAACACGGGGGCCCCACAAGGGTGTGTGCTCAGCCCCCTCCTGTACTCCCTGTTCACCCATGACTGCGTGGACACGCAAGCCTCCAACACAATCATCAAGTTTGAAGACGACACAACAGCAGTAGGCCTGATTACCAACAATGATGAGACAGCCTACAGGGAGGAGGTGAGGGCCCTGGTGGAGTGGTGTCAGGAAAATAACCTCTTCCTCAACGTCAACAAAAAGAAGGAGCTGATCGTGGACTTCAGGAAACAGCAGAGGTAACATGCCCCTATCGACATCGACGGGACTGCAGTGGAGAAGGTGAAAAGCTTCAAGCTTCTCTGCGTACACATCACTGACAATCTCAAATTGTCCACACACAGAAGCAGTGTGATGAAGAAGGCACAACAGCGCCTCTTCAACCTCAGGAGGCTGAAGAAATTTGGCTTGGCCCCTAAGACCCTCACAAACTTTTACAGATGCACAATTGAGAGGCATCCTGTCGGGCTGTATCATCACCTGGTACGGCAACTGCACCACCTGCAACCGCAGGGCTCTCCAGAGGGTGGTGCCCAAAGCATCACCGAGGGCACAACACCTGCCCTCCAGGACACCTGCAGCACCCGAAGTCACAGGAAGGACATCAACCACCCAAGCCACGGCCTGTTAACCACACTATCATCCAGAAGGCGAGGTCAGTACAGATGCATCAAAGCTGGGACCGAGAGACTGAAAAACAACTTCTCTCTCAAGGCCATCAGACTGTTAAATAGCCATCACTAGCTGGCTACCACCCGGTTACTCAATCCTGCACCTTAGAGGCTGCTGCACTATGTACATAGACATGGAATCACTGTTCACTTTAATAATGGAACACTAGTCACTTTCATAATGTTTACATACAACTTTACTAATTTAATATGTATATGCTTGATTCTATTCTAATGTATTTTAGTCAATGCCACTCCGGCATTGCTCCTCCTAATATTTATATATTTCTAGATTTGTGTGTAATTGTGTGTAATTTGTGTGTGATTACTAGATTTGTGTGTATTGTTGTGACTTGTCAGATACTACTGCACTGTTGGAGCTATAACACAAGCATTTCGCTACACCCGCAATAACATCTGCTAAATATGTGTATGTGACCAGTAAAATTGTATTTTATTTGATGTCTCAAAGTTTGAGGGAGTGTGCAATTGGCATGCTGACTGCAGGAATGTTCACCAGAGCTGTTGCCAGAAAATTGAAAGTTAATTTCAATACGTCACAGTAGGCCAACGTCATTTTAGAGAATATGGCAGTACGTCCAACCAGCCTCACAACTGCAGACCACGTGTAACCAAGTCAACCCAGGACCTACATCCGGCTAATTCACCTGCGGGATCGTCTGAGACCAGCAACCTGGACAGCTGATGAAACTGTGGGTTTGCACTACCGAAGAACTTCCGCACAAACTGTCAGAAACCATCTCAGGGAAGCTCATCTGAGTACTCGTCGTCCTCAACAGGGTCTTGACCTGACTGCAGTTAGGCGTCGTAGCCTACTTCAGTGGGCAAAGGCTGACCTTCGATGGCCACTGGCACGCTGGAGAAGTGTGCTCTTCACAGATGAATCCCGGTTTCACCTGTACTGGGCAGATGGCAGACAGCATTGGGAACATAGTTCCCCATGGTGGTGGGGGTGGGGTTATGGTATGGGCAGGCATAAGCTACGGGCAACAAACACAATTGCATTTTACCAATGGCAATTTGAATGCACAGAGATACCGTGATGTGATCCTGAGGCCCATTGTCGTGCCGTTCATCTGCCACCATCACCTCATGTTTCAGCATGATATTGCACGTCCCCACGTCTGTACACAATTCCTGAAAGCTGGAAATGTCCCAGTTCTTTCATGGCCTGCATACTCACCAGACGTGTTACCCATTGAGCATTTTTGGGATGCTCTGGATCGACTTGTACGACAGCATGTTCCAGTTCCCGCCAATATCCAGCAACTTTGCACAGCCATTGAAGAGGAGTGGGACAACATTCCACAGGCCACAATCAACAGCCTGATCAACTCACGCTAGATGAGGCAATGGTGGTTACACCAGATGCTGACTGGTTTTCTGATCCACAGCACAACTTTTTTTTAAGGTACAGTTTTCGTGACCAACAGATGACTGTATTCCCAGTCAAAGATTAATGGATTTCTTTCAATTGACTGATTTCCTTATATGAACTGTAACTCAAATCTTTGAAATTGTGACATGTTGTGTTTATATTTGTGTTCAGTGTACATTCCAATGTATATTACGGAATGTATTTAAAATGAATATATAAATGTATGTAAAATGTATATCACAATATATTTTAAATACATTGGAAAATGTTTTTAATATATTTCAAAATACATTCTTAGCAATATATTTTACATATATTCCAACATGCATTTAAATGTAGTTATTATTCAAATGCATGGCAAATACAATACATTTGCCGAATCTTATTGTAACAAAATGGTGACTGTCTTTACAATTCAACTTTAGTAGGCCATTTTAATTGCAGAACACATAACACATTAACAGGCATGACAATCAGGTCTCATGGGAGGCCAAAAAGCATGAAGCCAAAGCTACGACCCCAGCCAGCCACGCCCCCAACCAGCCACACCTCCAAGTATTTTAATAGGCTACCGCCACTACAAAATATTTGGTCAAAATGACTACGAAATGATTACAAACATTAGGTCATGTAGTGACACCATGTCTTTCATGTGCACATGACAACTAAACAAAAAAACTTGACGAGAGCATTGCAACCAAAGTCCAACTGGCAGAACTTAACGTGCACTGGGTCTTTCCACGAAATGAGTCCCTTTAATGTGTTAAATAGAAATACTGCAACAATATTGCATTTTAAAAGCCTGTTATGTTACATGAAGTGCCGTTTAATATAGACCACATGGGGAATTAAATAAATCAGATTCTCAATGTGAATAAAGACTTACTAAAGTATTTAAAATTCTGCATTTTGACATCCCTCTGTACACCCTTTATTTTTTTTATTTCCCCTTTATTTAACCAGGTAGGCTAGTTGAGAACAAGTTCTCATTTGCAACATTTGCAACCCTCTGTGACACCTAGGAAGAATTTAACCCACTAACCTCCCAAAATACAATTATATAAAATATTTCATTGCTTTGACAAAGTTATTTCTGAAGATTATTTTATGTGATTAGTGAATAATTTACATCTGTCCTTCATTTTAAGGTCAACCTCTTTCATTTTAATATGGTGAAACTATTCGTTTTTAAATATTTCTCTCAAAAGAAACATTGAACATCTAATAGTCACACCATAGTGTGAAAGCAGGTGAGCAGGTTCTACTCTGTTTGGCCATTTTCTGTTGCTTTGTCATGAAAAACTGAGCGAGTCGAACATAACGCGTCAAACCTGTAACCCATAGATAGACAGGCTAGAAATGTTTTAACAAGTGAATTTTGCATTCAAATGACCCTCCCTGTTGCAAACAACAAGCTTCCATTCCCCATCACAAGGTGATTCATGGATGATTTAACTAGTAAATACCAGTTGGAGGGCCATTCAAGTGGGTTTTTTCCACTTGGTTACGAACACAGCACACCGTAACACCGCTAACCATCCACTGTATAACAATATTAATTTGAAACACAAGACCTAGACCTATACATTGACATATTGTGGAATGTTGTACGGTGTATAGTTCTTGTTTCAATCGATAAAAATGTAAATAAAAATATAGAAAAACAGTGCCCAATCTCTCATTACTTAATTCAACTGAAGAGAGACACTGGAAGAGTTGAATTCCAAAACACCAGCGGTGGAAAAAGTACTCGATTGTCATAATAGAGTAAAAGTAAAGATACCTTAATAGAAAATGACACAAGTGAAAGTGAAAGTCACCCAGTAAAATGCTACTTGGTTTTAAATATACTTAAGTATCAAACGTAAATGGAATTGCTAAAATGTACTTAAGTGTCAAAAGTAAAAGTATAAATCATTTCAAATTCCTTTTATTAAGCAAACCAGACGGCACAATTTTATTTAATTTTTTTATTTACGGATAGCCAGGGGCACACTCCAACACTCAGACATTTACAAACTAAGCATTTGTGTTTAATGAGTCTGCCAGGTCAGACGAAGTAGGGATGACCAGGGATGTTCTCTTGATAAGTGTGTGAATGGGACCATTTTCCTGTCAAAATGTACTTTTGGGTGTCAGGGAAAATGTATGGAGTAAAGTTATTTTCTTTAGGAACGTAGTGAAGTGAAACAAAAAATATATACATAGTAAAGTACAGATACCCCAAAAAACTACTTAAGTAGTACTTTAAAATAGTTTTACTTAAGTACTTTACACCACTGCAAAACACTATATATCCATTTTCAGAAATGTTGGTAAATTTGCTTTAATTGTTTAAATAAATTCTTAAAGAAATTGGTATCTTTTTGCTGTTGTTCTGGGATTGATTTGCACTTTTCGCACCAAAGTACGTTCATCTCTAGGAGACAGAACGTGTCTTCTTCCTGAGCGGTATGACGGTTGTGTGGTCCCATGGTGTTTAAACTTGTGTACTATTGTTTGTACAGATGAACATGGTATCTTCAGGCGTTTGGAAATTGCTCCCAAGGATGAAACAGACTTGTGGAAGTCTACCATTTTTTTCTAAAGTCTTGGCTGATTTCTTTTGATTTTCCCATGATGTCAAGCAAAGAGGCACTGAGTTTGAAGGTAGGCCTTGAAATACATCCACAGGTACACCTCCAATTGACTCAAATTATGTCAATTAGCCTATCAGAAGCGTCTAAAGCCATGACATCATATTCTGGAATTTTCCAAGCTGTTTAAAGGCAGAGTCAACTTAGTGTATGTAAACTTCTGACCCACTGGAATTGCGATACAGTGAATTATAAGTGAAATAATCTATCTGTCAACAATCGTTGGAAAAATGACTTGTATCAAAGTAGAAGTCCTAACCGACTTGCAAAAAACTGTAGTTTGTTAACAAGAAATTTGTGGAGTGGTTGAAAAAACGAGTTTTAATGACTCCAACCTAAGTGTATGTAAACTTCCCGACTTCAACTGTATCTAGTTTAATTATGACCTCGTACCCCTGCACAATGACTCGGCACTGGTACCCCGTGTATATAGCCAAGTTAAAGGTGCTGCATGGCCAATTCGACATCTGCATTCATACTTCTTGCACTTCACGGAGCGGCGCAGCGCTGTTGTGAAAGATGTTGTCAAGGAAGTGAGTTTGTGTTTATACAGGACCTCCTGCCCCCACCTACCGTCGACCAATCATGTAAATGCAAAACTAGTGCAAAACTTCCACATTGTAAAAAAAAATAAGGAGCTACACGGTGATGCAGTACGCAGCTAAACTTAGCCTATGCATGCCTCCGGAGGCTCCTTAATTGCGTCACACCCTCCATACGGAACCTCCGACCACATTTTCGGATCACGCATAAATGTCTCTTATCGTTACTCGTTGTGTATTTATCATTACATTTATTATTCCATGTTTTACTTTTCTATTATTTCTCAATGTTATATCTCTCTGCATTGTTGGCAAGGGCCCATAAGTAAGCATTTCACTGTTAGTATAAACCTGTTGTTTACAAAGCATGTGACAAATAACATAATATTTTTGGGGCCTTCCTCTGACACCACCTTGTATATAGGTCCTGAATGGCAGGAAGCTTGGCCCCAGGGATGTACTGGGCCGTACGAACAACCCTCTGTAGAGCCTGGGGACCCATGAAAAATCTTTTCAGTCTCCTGAGGAGGAAAATGTGTTGTCGTTACCTCTTCACAGCTGTCTTTGGGCCATGATAGTTTGTTGGTGATGTGGACACTAAGGAACTTAACTCTCGACCCGCTCCACTACAGCCCCGTCGATGTTAATGGGGGCCTGTTCGGCCCTCCTTTCCCTATAGTCCACGATCAGCTCCTTTGTCTTGCTCACATTGAGGGAGAGGTTGTTGTCCTGGCACCACACTGCCAGGTCTCTGACCTCCTCCCTATAGGCTGTCTCATCATTGTTGGTGAAGGCCTACTACTGTTGTGTCGTCAGCAAACTTAATGATGGTGTAGGAGTCGTGCTTGACCACGCAGTTGTAGGTGAACAGGGAGTACAGGAGGGGACTAAGCACGCACCCCTGAGGGGCCCCAGTGTTGACGATCAGTGTGGCAGATGTGTTGTTGCCTACACTTACCACCTGGTGGCGGCCTGTCAGGAAGTCCAGGATTCAGTTGCAGAGGGAGGTGTTTAGTTCCATGGTCCTTAGCTTAGTGATAGGTTGAGGGCACTATGGTGTTGAACGCTGAGCTGTAGTCAATGAACAGCATTCTCACATAGGTGTTCCTTTTGTCTGGTAGGGAAATGGGATGTGTGGAGTGTGATTGAGATTGCATCATCTGTGGATCTGTTGAGGCGGTATGCGAATTGGAATGGGTCTAGGGTTTCCGGCATGATGGTGTTGATGGTGTTGATGTGAGCCATGACCAGCCTTTCAAAGCACTTCATGGTTACCGACATGAGTGCTATGGGGCGGTAATCATTTAGGCAGGTTATCTTCCCTAACTTGGGCACAGGGACTATGGTGGTCTGTTTGAAACATGTAGGTATTACAGACTTGGTCAGGGAGAGGTTAAAAATGTCAGTGAAGACACTTGCCAGTTGGTCACGCATGCTTTGAGTACATGTCCTGGAAATCCGTATTTGTGAATGTTGAACTGTTTAAAGGTCTTGCTCACATCGGATAGCGTGATCGCACAGTTGTCCGGAACAGCTGGTGCTCTAATGCGTGCTTCAGTGTTGCTTGCCTCAAAGTGAGCAACAAAGGCATTTAGCTCGTCTAGTAGGCTCGCGTTACTGGCCATCTTGTGACTGGGTTTCCCTTTGTAGTCCGTAATAGTTTTCAAGCCCTGTCACCTCAGACGAGCGTCAGTGCCGATGTAGTAGGATTCAATCTTAGTCCTGTATTGATGCTTTGCCTGTTTGATGGTTCGTCTGAGGGCAAAGCGGGATTTCTTATAAGCGTCCGGATTAGTGTCCAGCTCCTTGAAAGCGGCAGCTCTAGCCTTCAGCTCCGTGCGGATTTTGCCTGTAATCCATGGCTTCTGGTTGGGATATGTACGTACGGTCACTGTGGGGATGACGTCGTCAATGCACTTAATGAGGAAGCCGGTGACTGAGGTGGTATACTCCTCAATGCCATTGGATGAATCCCAGAACATATTCCAGTCTGTGCTGAAAAGCAAAACAGTACTGTAGCGTATCATCCGCGTTATCTGACCTCTTCTATATTGAGAGAGTCACTGGTACTTCCTGCTTTAGTTTTTGCTTGTAAGCAGGAATCAGGAGGATAGAATTCTGGTCAGATTTGCCAAATGGAGGGCGAAGGAGAGTTTTGTATGCGTCTCCGTGTGTGGAGTAAAGGTGGTCTAGAGTTTGTTTTCCGCTTCTGTGCCGCTTCTGTTTGAGCATTTTCTTTTTTGCTTATGGCCCAAATGTATCTACATGTATTGGAAATACATTTTACATGACATTAAATATATTGAAATGTATTTTTTTCTGTATGGGTATTGCGTTGTGTTATTTTAGTTTGGTTAAGTTTAGTTTTTATTAAATGTATTGCTTGATTGCTTGATAGTTTGCTTGATGTATTGATTGGTGGATGTATTGATTGGTTGGTTGGTTGATTGGTGGATTGATTCACATCTTCCTTATCACATGGGACTACAGCTGACATTTGAGGCCAGAGATACATCCAATAATGCATTGGACACCCGACTGGGAGTGGAGGTGGAGATTCTAGACATCAATGACAACCCACCGGTTTTCCAAAAGAACACTTACATCGTCAACCTGAAAGAGTCTACTTCACAAGGTAAAATATTTGATTTGTTTGTGTCTTTCTTTCTTTCTTTCTTTTCTTTCTTTCTTTCTTTTTTCTTTTATTCTTGCCGCCTTCATTTTATTTATTGCCGATAAAGGAAAACCACATTTGTGTGTGTTCACTCAGAATGTTTACGATGTATTGTTAAAGTAACTGTGAAGTGTTTCCAGTGTTCTTTGAAATATGAACTATAATGATTTACAATATGAGGGAAATAGCTTTCATTTTTGAAGTATGTTAAAAAAGCAACTGTTCTGTGTTGGAATGGTGTGGACGTACCCCAACAACAGAATGGTGTGGACGTACCCCAACAACAGAATGGTGTGGGCGTACCCCAACAACAGAATGGTGTGGGCGTACCCCAACAACAGAATGGTGTGGGCGTACCCCAACAACAGAATGGTGTGGATGTACCCCAACAACAGAATGGTGTGGGCGTATGCTGGTCATTAAATATGGAGGATGACATCAACCTCTATGAGGAAATAACAAGCATTTTTGAAACAGTCTGTTTTAGATGTTTTTTTAAGTGTTTTTAAGAGTAAACATTTTGAGTGAACCTGTGGTGTGGTTGTCCTTTAACTATGACTGGTTGAATTGGGGCCTCTGAAACCATAACTCTCTGTTTCCTCTCATATCAGGAGATTTCGTGACAGCTGTAGTGGCAACAGATAAAGATCAAAGCAGGACAAACAACGGCACATTTGACCTGAAGATGGTCTCCATCACCCCTACACCCCCAGACACCCTGGAGTTCTTCCTTGAGCAAAGTGGTTCGACTGGAATCATCAAATTCAAAGGGTGTCTGGAGCACGAGGTAAGAGGTGCCTCTATTTATGTCTATCATTTTTATTTCGTTAACTTTCATCTATAGTGTGATTGTTTCAATCATCCACTTCAGAAATCAGAGAAATACACCATCCTGGTGGAGGCTAAAGATCGTGGAGAGGTGGTTCAGCTCTCCAGCACCTGTACAAACATCATCAATATAGAGGACGGAAACAACCATTTGCCTGTCTTCACTGGGCAAACGGTGGGCAAAATAATTCTATCCTCTTCACTTCATCACAAGATGTGGTGGAGGTATTTGTTCAAATATGCTAATGAATCTCCGGAACCACAACTATATCCCTCTTATAATGTTCCATCCTCCTGGGATATTATATTATTTCAGGGTGCAGGAAGCATCAAGGAGAGAGACAGCGGTGATGTGCCAATTCTTCGGCTCCAGGTTTCAGACCAAGATACCAAAGGTACTGAAGCCTGGAAGGCCAAATACACTATCCACGGAGACAAGGACCAGAACTTCAGAATCACCACTGATCCAGACACAAATGAAGGAGTCTTGTTTGTTGAAAAGGTCTGTTACCTTTCAAATAAGTTAATGCCTCCTAAATAAGATCATGTATGTCATGTGAGACTTTCAGATTATCTGCAATTTACATTTTTACTGTTGTTCTATTAATCATATTTTTGTTGCTGTTGTCGCAACCAAACTAATAGCAGACCTGTAGTATTAGTTGTAGTAGAATCTGATGAACTATGCTCATAGATGTGGTTGCAATAATCATAGCCCTGTATCCATTTGTTTGACTGAACACTAAATCATCCTTCCGTAACCCACATTCTCCCTCTGTCTCCTGGTAGCCTCTGGACTACGAGGATGGCTCTCAGAGGAACCTGTCAGTCAGTGTAGAGAACGAGGCGCCCTACTTCTCTTGTAAGGTCAAAGGTCGTCCTGCCACGGACCTGTGGGATGTGGTCACCACAGGTGGGGCATCTTTGACGGGCCTCAAACCGCCCCTGCTGCCCACCCGCCAGGTGACGGTCACGGTGGAGGACGTCAACGACCCGCCCATCTTCCCCTACGCCATCAAAAACGTGACGGTGGAGGAGAATGTGGAGGTGGGCTGGTACCTGGAGACGTTCACTGCCATCGATCTGGACAGGAGCCATGCCAACACCTTCAAGTAAGACTGGGGATGCATTTAACCCACCCTTCAGTGGGACTTCTGTTCTATCTCCTACTGTACTGTTCTGCAGCACCTCCTACTGTTTATCAAGCTAGGCTGGGAATTTAGCCCAGTTCTCCATGACAATTCTTTTGACAGTTCATTACCAGTTTATTACTCAAATTAATTTGACCTCAAACCACAGATCCTTCTTGATTTTTATAAAAATTCAACTAAAAGTCTCATACCTAGATCATATGTTGTGATGATGCACGCTCTTGAAGCCAATCAGGCCAACCAAGCCAACCTTTTGCTAGACTTGTAGCCGAAATTACATCTTACATGCCCAAACCATGTCTTGTAGGTACGTGAAAGGAAAGGACCCTTGTGACTGTGTGGCAGTAGACGCAATGACTGGCAAAATAACCACAACTAAGATCTTAGACCGAGAGTCACCTTATGTGAAGGACAATGTCTATCAAGTGACAGTGTTTGCTATTGATGATGGTAAGAACTATAAAAAGTACTATTCCAATACAGTAAATTATACCAAAATCAGTGAAATAACACTGTCATCCACAGTACCACCAGCATGTGTCAGTTGAGAGTTTCTCTGATTGACAGGCCAGCCTCCCATGACCGGAACTGGAACGCTCAACATCCACCTAAAGGACCAGAATGACAACCTTCCGGAGCTTGAGATGGCCACCATGGACATGTGTCTTTCAGATGAGCACAGCGAGGTCAACATCACAGCCTACGACCTGGATGGAGAACCCTACAGCGGACCATTCTACTTCCAACTCCAAGGGGACGATGTCAAGGGCAAGTGGAGGATTGACCCCGACAGCGGTGAGGTTTTCCTCCTCATAAATGTCTCGTACACTCTATCTGACCTCTCATTCATAATACGTTATTACATATAGCCCATATGGAACTCTCTACATACCTACAGTTGAAGTCGGAAGTTTACATACACCTTAGCCAAATACATTTCAACCGTTGTTCACAATTCCTGACATTTAATCCTAGTAAAAATTCCCTGTCTAAGGTCAGTTAGGATCACCACTTTGTTTTAAGAATGTGAAATGTCAAAATAATAGTAGAGAGGGACTCCCAGGGAGTCAGAAGTTTACATACACTCAATTAGTATTTGGTAGCATTGCCTTAAATAGTTTAACTCGGTCAAACATTTCGGGTAGCCTTCCACAAGCTTCTCATAATAAGTTGGGTGAATTTTGGCCCATTCCTCCTGACAGAGCTGGTGTAACGGAGTCAGGTTTGCTCGCACACGCTTTTTCAGTTCTGCCAACAAATTTTCTATAGGATTGAGGTCAGAGCTTTGTGATGGCCACTCCAATACCTTGACTTTGTTGTCTTTAAGCCATTTTGTCACAACTTTGGAAGTATGCTTGGGGTCATTGTCCATTTGGAAGACCCATTTGCGACCAAGCTTTAACTTCCTGACTGATGTCTTGAGATGTTGCTTCAATAGATCCACATAATTCCCCCCCTCATGATGCCATCTCTTTTGTGAAGTGCACCAGTCCCTCCTGCAGCGAAGCACCCTCACAATATGATGCTGCCACCCCCGTGCTTCACGGTTGGGATGGTGTTCTTCGGCTTGCAAGCATAACCCAGACGGCATTTCTCCAAAAAGTACAATATTTGTCCCCATGTGCAGGTGCAAACCGTAGTCTGGCTTTTGTATGGCGGTTTTGGAGCACTGGCTTCTTCTTTGCTGAGCGGCCTTTCAGGTTATGTCGATATAGGACTAGGTTTACTGCGGATATAAATACTTTTGTACCTGTTCCCTCCAGCATCTTCACAAGGTCCTTTGCTGTTGTTCTGGGATTGATTTGCACTTTTCGCACCAAAGTACGTTCATCTCTAGGAGACAGAACGTGTCTCCTTCAAGGGGTATGACGGCTGCGTGGTCCCATGGTGTTTATACTTGCGTTCTATTGTTTTTACCAATGAACGTGGTACCTTCAGGCGTTTGGAAATTGCTCCCAAGGATGAACCAGACTTGTGGAGGTCTACCATTTGTTTCTGAGGTCTTGGCTTATTTCTTTTGATTTTCCCATGATGTCAAGCAAAGAGGCACTGATTTTGAAGGTAGGCCTTGAAATACATCCACAGGTACACCTCCATTTAGCCTATCAGAAGCTTCTAAAGTCATGACATAATTTTCTGGAATTCTCCAAGCTGTTTAAAGGCACAGGCCACTTAGTGAGTGTAAACTTCTGACCCACTGGAATTGTGATAAGTGAAATAATCTGTCTGTAAACAATTGTTGGAAAAATGACTTGTGTCATGCAAAAAGTAGATGTCCTAACCAACTTTCCAAAACTATAGTTTGTTAACAAGAAATTTGTAGTGTGGTTAAAAAACGAGTTTTAATGACTCCAACCTAAGTGTATGTAAACTTCCGACTTCAACTGTAGCTTTTGCACAAGAAGGCCTAAGGCCACGTCGACATGCTCGTAACCTCAGAGTTCAAATCAATGTAAGTTATTTGCATAGAGCTTCCTATTGGTTGATTCTGATACTTCCCAAGTGGAACACTCGGAATCATCTTTCTACAACGAGTTAGCAAGTCAGAAATGTCAGAGTTTTCTATTTCCGACTCGCATGTGAATGTGGCATAAGTCTCTCCATACTATAGGCCTATACTTCATTCAGCCCTCAACTAGCTAAACTAATGCTATTGCTATCTCTCTTTCTCACTACACATTCCTCCAGGCTACACAGTGAAACTGGTGAAGGAGAACACAGTGTACGCAGGTCACCACGAGCTGCTGCTGAATGTGTTTGACCTGCAGGGTCAGGGTGCCCTCCACAACCTGTCCGTCACCGTGTGTGACTGCTCCAGGGTGGCCAGCTGCCACATGCGCAGGGTCACTGGATCCAAGATTGGAGAGAGTGCTGTAGGGATTGTCCTCGCTGCCATGTTGCTACTACTAGGTATTTGGCCTTTTGAGTCTTGTGTTTGGTGGAATGAACAAACTGGCCTACATCGCCACCTAGTGTTTATTTGGCAAATTGGCTCCCACTAAATACGTTTAGAACAGCACAGGTTAGTGTGAATGAAGATTTGTATCTAATCAAAATGTGTGTGTCCCTCCTAGGTGTTCTACTGTTGGCCCTCCTGATGACCTGTAAGAGAGATCTGAAGCTGATCCCTGTAGATGAAATCTCTGGAGAACATCTGCTCAAATCTAACATTGAGATCCCAGGAACTGATTGCAAGGTAACAACAGACAACATTACTATCACATGTTCATCTCTGGAAATGGCTTTTCTACATCATACGATGTGCTGTTTCTGATCCCAGGTGCCTACGGCTCCCATACTCCAAGTGGACAGCCAGGTGGAGACAAAAGCTGCTTTTCAACCATTCAAGAGGATGTCGGTTAGGAAACCTGCAATATTCAATCACCGTTATTCTTTTGGTTCATACTGGGCATATTTGACAAATGGAAAACTGTTTAACCATGACAAGTAAATGTTATATATTTTCCCAGGTTGTACAGAAGTCAGCCAGTATGCGAGCATCGGTACGTTCAGGATATTCCAAGTATTCCTCCTACTACCAAGAGCAACAAGAGGGACAGTTTCAACGAGGAACCTCCCTGCGCAAGGTAGGCTATAGCAATCAAATAAATCTACTACCTTTATACATTTTTGCACCTGTCAATTAAATTCTCAGTGGCACTGTACTACAGCAACATTTAACATGTTTCAGAGTGCGCCCACAAAATTACGCTCCAATGGTTATTATGAACAGGTATTTCCAAATCAAATATTTCAATTCAATTTATGTATAATTTTTTTTTTACGAGACTTTGATTTTACTAATGTTGCATTGTGTTGGTTGTACAGTATGTGTGTGTGTGTTCTGTGTAGTGATATTATGTTTCTCATCACTCAGGGGTCAATGGTGAGCAGATCAATGAAGACAAGAACAAGATACTCCTCATGGGAAGAAGATAATTATCTCAACAAATCCGGGAACTTGATGACCCTACTGAATCAGGTGACAATGTGCAACAGTCACAAACAGTCATGGCTGTAATCAATGAAACTAGTTGAACTCTTATTCATTGTCGCTTAACCTTATTGTGACCACAACTCTCCTCCATTCAATTCAATCTCGCCCTCCCTCCATCCATCCCTCCACCTTCTCCAGAGGATGTACACCCTGCAAGTTAAAGGAGAGGAGCTGGGGGACTATGCCCCGCACCCCTACGCTGAAGAGGGGGACCTAGAGACAGACCTCCAGCTGGATGCTATCTCCATCCCTGAGACCCTCTTCGACCAGGACACGCTCCTCTACCTGGGCCCCAGGTTCAACACCCTGGCCTCCTTCTGCAACACCCCAGACCTCAGCGCATCCTAAGCCCATCTTGCCCTCACCCTCTGGGGCAAAAGGCTCTGCCAGGACTGGCTAGTTAGCATTGGCATAACAGGCTAGGTCACCGGCCGCACTCCTGGATTATAAACTGGACTGGATCACTCATTCTTCAAATGAGGTAGAACAGCAAACTTGCTCTTGCAAAATCTGGATAAGAACAAGCAGTGTCATTTTTTTTAACAAAAAACATCAAATGCACACAGGACTAATGAAGATCAGTGATCAACCAATACAAAGACCAAGATGGAACTCAGTGTTGAAAGGAGAACAATGAAATCTACCACTGAGAACACACACAGAGAGAGACATGCAGTGGAAAATACTTGCATGGCATTGACTTGCTCTGTGCTTTTATGAATGTGATGGCTGCAATTTAGAGGTGAATTAACAGTGAACATACCACACCATCTCTTACCTCTTTATTCTTCAGAAAATACACTGAGTCAGAATAGTCTAATATTGTTTTCTATGACGGTTATGGTGATGGTTCCCAAATCAAATCGTATGTTTCACACGCTTCGTAAACAACAGGTGTAGACTAACAGTGAAATGCTTACTCGCGGGGCCTTCCCAACAATGCAGTGAAACAATGTATAAATAGTAGAAACATTTTTAACAAATAGTATAAAAACAATAACACAAGGAATAAATACACAAGTAATTAAAGCTTGGCTATATACACGGGTTACCAGTACCGAGTCAATGTGCAGGGGTACGAAGTAATTAGGGTAGATATGTACATACAGGTAGGGATATAGTGACTAGGCAACAGGATAGACACTAAACAGTAACTAACAGCAGTGTATGGGGTGAGTCAAAAGAGATTAGTGCAAAAAGAATCAATGCAGATATTCCGGGTAGCTATTGGTTAACTGTTTAACTAACTATTTAGAAGTCTTATAGCTTGGGGGTAGAAGCTGTTCAGGGTCCTGTTGGTTCCAGACTTGGTGCAATGGTACCGCTTGCCGTGCGGTAGCAGAGAGAAGAGTGTATGATTTGGGTGGCTGGAGTCTTTGACATTTTTTAGGGTCTTCCTCTGACACCGCCTGGTATAGAGGTCCTGGATGGCAGGGAGCTTGGCCCCAGTGATGTGCTGGTCCGTACACACTACCCTCTGTAGCGCTTTGTGGCCGGATGCCAGACAGTTGCCAAACCAAGCGGTGATGCACCCCGTCAAGATGCTCTCAATGGTGCAGCTGTAGACATTTTTGAGGATCTGAGGGCCTATGCCATGCCAAATGTGTGTGGACCGTGATAGTTCCTTAGTGATGTGGACTCCGAGGAACTTGAAGCCCTCAACCTGTTCCACAACAGCCCCATCTATATACATGGGGGCGCGCTTGGATTACCAGTGAAAGCTTGGGTTGAAAGTTTTGCGCTGAAGTCTGGTTGATTTATTTGTGTGTATTGGTGTTGGCTTTGAATGTATATTCTATATGTGTTTATTGGTATCTAAATAAAGGTAACTGTTTTACATTCATTTAGTTTTACGTATATTTTCATGCATCTCAATTCACGTTTTCAATGAAACAAACATCTTTTCAAAATATAAGTTCACTGTGATTTAATGTTCAATTCCCAACCATCCCAACTTATCAGCAGCATCAACATAGCAAAACGCAGGGACAAGTGTGCGTACGTGGAAGTGTGTGCGGGCATTCATGCACGGGCGTGTGTGTTGTGCATTCACTTGGGAATGTAGCCAGCGTGCAGGAGCCATTGGTAGGCAGAGAGAGTCCTGGGTGTGATCTCCTGTTCCAACTGGAAGCCTTTCTGTGGGTGGTCACGGATCCTCTCTAGAACACCTGGAATGCACAAACAAAGTTTACACCTCACACATAGCATCATACTCATGCCTGTTATTCCTACATTGCGTCAAGTGAAAATGGTTGGCAATGGAAAAACACTGACTTTCAGAATATTTTCATTCTGAATGCATTCATACACTCCTGCACGAGAAAGATGAGGCTTGCTGACCTGTGAATAATAATCTGACATGGTCTAAAGTTCTATCGAAAAACACACAAGTCTTGATATTGATATTACGGACAGAGTACCTAGCATGTACGTGATGAGGTCTGTGGCAGTGGCCACAGCGGGGTGGGGGCGAGGCAGAGATTCCGTGTGTTCCCCCTGGTCATGCCACTGGCGCAGGAAGGTAGCAAAAACCCTGCGCTCCATAAAGGGCTGCTGGACCAGGATCACCCTGTGGGCTGGGATAGACACATGACAAACACAATCACTAATGGGTAAATGACAAAAATACACATAGGCCTTATGTATAAGCATAACAACACAATCCCGGCTTGGCTAAAACGTGTTTCCGTGATTCAGTTGTGCTCCTCTGCACCTTAGTTGTAGAATAATGCCACACCAACAAGACTGTTTTTTTCCTCTCCATCGATGTGTCTGTAATGAGGAGAGTCTCACCTGGGATGTTATTCTCCTTGAGGAGCCTGTGGAAGCGGATGTTCTCTCCAGTGTTGGTGGCCTCTGTCTCCAGCAGTATGTTCCCCCTGGGCACTCCCATCCTCAGAGCAACATCCAAGAACACGTCAGCCTCTGGCCTCGTCCACACACCTGGACCACGCAACACACACACGAGAGACATTGGATAGTAACATACAAACACGGTATGTGTGCGTTGATGCGTGTGTGTGTTTTCTTGCATGGGCAGAAAGAGGGACAGAGAAAGACAGAAATAGCGGGAAAGATGCCCAGTGTCTTGCTGACCTGCAGTCTTGTTGCCTAAGTAACCAGTGAAAAGCAGCCAAGGAGCCAATCCTTCCAGGAAGAGGTCAGCTGACCTCTCCGCCACACGCACGTCATGGCAACCCAGGCCTTTTATGACATCACTCAGAGAACATGCATAATTATGACATAATTTAAACAGAGGAGACAGCATCGATTATTACAAAACCCTGAGAGAAAATCTATGAGTATGACATGGAATATGACATCATCGTAAGAGAGGATAGTTCATTATGATGTTATTTTTGGGTGAAGCCAGACGAGCTAATCATGACTTCCCAAAAGAGTGTAGCATTACACTACTTAAAATTCAGTTTGAATCCCATTTGAAATGTATCCTGTCAAAATGTATCTTATGTGTATATACAGTCAGATATGAAGGCTTGCCTTTTCCAGAGATTGGTACAGACAAAGGTAGTCCCACAGAACTCTGGCCCACTTACTGTCCATTCCTCTCACATGCTGCCCTGTAGGAGAGAACACACACACACTTCAAAAGCAGAACCAAATCAAATAACCATAACAAAAACGATGACACTGAATGAATCAATAGCAATACTTATTCACAGGTCAACAGTGTCCTCATTGAATACACGTGTGGAGAGGAAGTACCCTGCTTCACCTCAGGCGGATCACAAACAGAGCTGTAATGGTCCACTCCGTTGACACAGCAGCAGCATCTAGACAATAACAGCTCCCTGAGGGCAGGTGACGTGAGTCATCCTTTAAAGACAGCAGTAGCAGTGGCCAGGCTCAACGCTGCACTACACCAGTGTTCAACTCATTCATACACATAACATCATTCAGAAGCAGTTAACGTTGACATTCCATTTCTCATTTGTCCCAAGGATAAAGGCTTGGCACACCCCAGCGGCTCTCTCTCCCAACGTTCTCTCTTTTCTCCTCCATCTCTCAATATTTGATTCATGAATTAAGCAATGTTCATCCTTTACCCAGGATGCACTGCCAGTGTTCTGGCATATTAACACTCTGGCATTATTGTGAATGGCTAGTCTAAATTCTATCCAGTTATTGTCTCAGTGTAACTCTCATTGGCTAATGTACATGTCAATGTTCTTTATCTAACTGGCTGATTAGGTCTACTGCCACTTATTCAATCGGTTGGTGAGTCTCCTGTAAATCTTGTTTTCCTATAGCTGCTGACATCCCCCTCCCTTACTGAATAATTGGCCTTGCCCATTTGTATTTGACTCCGATTGGCTGAGTGTGGCTGATGATAGTGTTTCTTTGTGAAGTAGAACGAAGCGAAAGGTCCCATAGAAAGACCTGGGGGAAATAAACTTCTTCAATTGACCTCTGCTGCTGCACTGTTAACACCAAGATTTTTCCTGCTAACCTGCTTGCACACCCACTCTGGTTTAGATTGGGTGTTGTTTTGTTTTTGTCCCGAACTGGACCCAACTCCATCCACAACCTAATAAGACAGATGGTTACTTAATGCAAAAAAACTAAAGTAGGGTGGTTAGTCGGGCATATAACGCAAAAGTCTAGCAACCCAAAGGTTGTAAGTTGGAATCTCATCAGACAACTTTAGCATTTAAGCTAATTAGCAACTTTTCAACTACTAACTACTTTGCAACTACTTAGCATGTTAGCTAACCATTCCCCTAACCCTTTTAGCTAACCCTTCCCCTAACCCTTAACCTAACACCTGAACTTAACCATAGCTTCACTGACGTTAGCCACCTCCATAGGATTCCTTAACATACCATACCTTTCGCCAATTTGTACCATATTGTACGTTTTACAAATTCGTAACATATAATATGAATTGTAATTCGTAACATATAATACGAAATGGGTCAAGGACATCCACAAATTACTACATACCATATGAAACGTAACATGCTTGATGGAGTGTCTGCCCAGTTCTATTCGATCGGTAGAGGGGAGTAAACGAGGACAGAGGGAAGGAAAACGTTTTGTGGAATGAAATGCAGCCATGGTGTGCCAGCCCTGACTGCTCATCTAACTGCCTGACCTGACCCTGCTCGCTCTCAATGCCCTCTGGAAGTCCAGTCAGCAGCAGCACAAGGTAAACATCCGCTACTGTGTGTGACCCATGGTGTGACCCCGGGCACAGAGGGCAAAAGTCAGCCCAAACACACTGTTGTTGTTTTTTACCAAGAAATACATCGAAAAATCCTTTAGCGAGGGTGACATACGTGTCACTGAGAATTCCTGATATTCCTGCTCTGAAAATGTTGTTAAAATAGAAGTTGATAGTGTCTAACGGCAAATGCTAAGTGGAATCCTTGGGACGACCTTACCCTACCCTTACCTTAACCGTTTTAAATGTATTCTTCAATGGGGACACGTCAGAGTTAGACGTCCCAAGGATTCCACTTAAGACTTGTCCAACACGTACCAGTACTTGCATTTTTTATTAGAGTGTGTTTCTCGACATCCTAAAGGTTAAATGTGTGATGTTGATATTATAAGGGAAAATCCTGAAGTAAATTTGACATCACAATAACATCAGCACTGACCCCTGTAATGTTGTGATAAGTATGAGTATAGTGCATTGTGTAAATAAAACAATGCAGAATCAAGTTAAATTAAACACATTAAATCATAAATAAATACCATATTTCACAGTTATATAAATATTTCTTTAGTCCTATAATATGAACAAACTACATTTGGTAGGTGCTAAACAGTGAGGAAAAGGAAAAGGCATGGACGTCTTTCACTCCTCTTCCCTGGCAGACCTACAACCTGGTGGGCTTTTCCTCCCCACTGCCCTGTCCCTGGGTCTACAGGTAGACATCATACAGCTCCCTGAGGTGAATTATCAGCTCCTCTGTGTTCTGGCCTGTGAGGGCTGACACAGGGATCACCCTTTGGGCCATGTGGCCCCTGAGGGCGTCCATTTTCCCCCGAGCCCCAGGCAGGTCCATTTTGTTGGCCACGATAACGTAGGGCCAGTGGGAGAGTCCGGCTCGTACTGGTCCAGCTCGAAACGCAGGTGCTGGAGCTGGGTCCAGGGTTCTGGGGAGGACAGGTCCAGGACAAGGAAGTGACAGGAAGCAGGAAGTGACAGCACTCAGCGTGGCGCAGGAAGGAGATCCCCAGGCCTCGGTTCAGATGGGCCCCATGGATGACACCAGGGATGTCAGCCACCAGACATTGGGGAAAGGGAGGGATGGTAAACTGCATGATCAACCTCTGTGCCCAACATAGTATACAACAGTAGGACAAACTCCATTACCTGCCACTTGCTCATGGTCCCTGTACTTAACAATGCCCACGTGGGGTTGAGGGTTGTGAAGGGGTAGGCAGCCACAGCAGGCCTGGCATTGGAGATGGCCCACAGCAGAGATGATGTCCCTGCATTGGGAAACCCAACCTGAAGTGGAAAAACACACACTAACATGTAAATCTAAGAAAATGTTATACATTTTTGTGGGATCAAGTAACATCCCATTTATACGTCCACAATTTTATTGTAACCAGCCCACATTATCATAACATAGACCTAGTCGGAGGAGAGTGAGCCCCACTCCCATGTCTCACCAGTCCGGCATGGGCCACGGTACGCAGCTCCAGCTGGAGGACAACTCTCCTGGCCTCTCTCTCCCGGGGTGGCCATCATTGGGGCACGGTTCTCATTGGACAGGAAGCGCGGTTCCCCTTTCCCCCCGCCCCTCCAAACACAGCCACGTACTCCTGGCAATGTTGGGAGAGGTCTGCCATAGTCTCCCTTGCTCCTTCACCACCGTGCCCACTGGCACCTGCATGGTCCCAAAACACCACACACAACATTCAGTTTGATCTTCACTTTATTATACAGTCAGCATTACGGTATTTGGTATTAAAGTAATTAAAATCAATGTTCATACAAAAGCCCCTAATTCAAAGCAACACCCCGGCCGTAGCCATGAGTACTAACGCACAGCGATGTAGGTTGTGCTGGCGTGGCGTCCGTAGCAGTTCTTACAGCCTCCTGAGTGGCCCTCACCTCCTTTGTAAACGAGGGTGAACTGCGCCAGGGATTTCACCTGTCGTTCGACTGGAGTCGCGCAAATAGCAGATAGACGGAAATAGGACTTGATGTAAGCATACGAAACCTTTCTCCAATGTCCTGGTTAAAATATCCCTGCCGATGAAAAATGTTCTTCAGCCTCATTCTATCATTGTTTCAAATTTTAGGCCAATTGTGGATTTCGGCATGATCACAACGTCGATCTGAATAGGTCAACGAAAGCTTCTCAGAAGATCAAGACTTTTTAACCAGATTCTAAACAATGTATAACCAGGTCGGTTGGAGAAAAGTGCAACACTGCTGAGAGTGACCGTGTCTCTCACCCACTTTTGATGATGTTCCCACCATCTCCTCCATTCCCTCCGTCCGGTCCACCCCACTCTTTCCGGGGCTCACTGTGGAAGGTGCAGGCCCCTTTCCCACCTGCTCCAGCCAGTAGCTTCACATTGCGGTGGTCCACAAAGTGGCGAGTCTAAACAGAGTGAGAGCTTGAAGACATCTACCTGCATTCTAAAATCATATCCCACTTGCACCCTCTTGAAAACTTAACTAAGCTAATATCATTGTCACATCTTATAGTCTAATCAATATTTGCTTATCCTTATTTGAGTCAGTGTTCACTTCGTCAACAATAATAGTGACTCAAATATTAATCACACACCTATTTTTCAGTGGCAATTGACGAGACTAGATTGACTAAATTGACCCAGACAAATATATATTTCAGTTGACTAAAACGAGACAAGACGAAATGATCTGTGACTAAAATCTCACTACTAAATGGACTGGACAAGAGTTTTTGGAGAGATTGAGAGCTTTGAGTGATAAGCACATTGAATATTGGCAGCACAGAAGCACAGCGCAGTTCTGTTAAGCAGTGTGAAGGACCCGCCACACACAGCCTAGCCTACATCAGCTTGTCAGCTGCGGGGGAGCAAGCGATGAGTGTGGGTGGGCAGACACGCTGATAGGCTCCGCTCCGCCTCCGATCATACACATATTCAACGTAACTAACCAGTCACCACCAGCCTTCTAGTTAGATACCCTTTGCCTGGTTAAGAAACACAAGCTGCTTAACTAAATTAAAAACAATAGCAGCAGCATTAAGTTTAATAGTAAAACAACAGTCTAGCTATGTTTTTCTCTCCCTTGAGTATAGAAACGTTTTTGAATTTGTAGTCTCACTCAACCCTCACACTTTTCCCACTGCATTTCATAGACAGGTTCTGTAATTAACGTACCAGCCAGGTCTCCCTCTTTTCCTCCGAGAAAACGGCTTGATTCTAGGCATTACCGTTCAAAAGATATTATCCATAATACCAGCACTCACTTTTTTTCTTTCCATCGCACATTGGTGGGCCGCATTTTACATTCATAAAGCATATCACGGCCCTTGCCAAGAGTGTGCAAAGCCGTCATCAAGGCAAAGGGATGCTATTTGAAGAATCTCAAATATAAAATATATTTTGATTTGTTTAACACTTTTTTGGTTACATGATTCCATATGTGTTATTTCATAGTTTTGATGTCTTCACTATTATTCTACAATGTGGAAAATAGTAAAAATCAAGGAAAACCCTTGAATGAGTAGGTGTTCTAAAACTTTTGACCGGTAGTGTATGTTTGTCATATTTCTGCTGTTGGCAAGAGAATTGGATGTTACGCAGAAGAATACGTTGGTAGGACAAGTCTATGTATGTTTGTGCACATGGAAGACAGTGATTTATGTTTACTATAGGTTAATGAGGCAATACAAATGTGACGTGACTAAAAATGAAAGGGCATTTAGTTGACTAAAATGGCCCACTGTTTCTCATTCGGACATTAAATCGACCAAATCATTATTCAAATGACAAAAATGCAACTAAGACGATGATATTTTAGTCAAAATGATTAAGACTAGACCACTTTTTTTAATGCAAAAATGAACACTGATTTGAATGCATGAAGGAACAAGTAAGCCCTGTCCAGATTTCTCTTTCTTTGTAACCTATCTAGCTATAGTATAATCGGAAAGCATTACTTTTTTCACATTTTGTTACGTTATAGCCTTATTCTAAAATTAATAAAATCGTTTTTCCCCCCTTCATGAATCTACACACAATACCCCATAACGATAAAGCAAAAACAGGTTTTTAGAAATTGTAGCAAACTTAATTTCAGTCAAAAGTTTGGACACATCTACCCATTCCATTTTTGTTTTGTTTTACAATTTTCTACATTGTAGAATAAAAGTGGAGATATCAAAACTATGAAATAAAACATATGGAATCATGTAGTAACCAAAAAAGTGTTAAACAAATCAAAATATTCTTCAAAGTAGCCACCCTTTGCCTTGATGACAGCTTTGCACACTCTTGGCATTCTCTCAACCAGCTTCACCTGGAATGCATTTTAACTAACAGGTGTGCCTTCTTAAAAGTTCATTTGTGGAATTTGTTTCCTTCTTAATGCGTTTGAGCCAATCAGTTGTGTTGTGACAAGGTAGGGGGTATACAGAAGATAGCCCTATTTGGTAAAAGACCAAGTCCATATTATGGCAAGAACAACTCAAATAATCAAAGAGAAACGAGTCCATCATTACATGAAGCTCAGTCAAGTGCAAAGTTCCTTCAAGTGCAGTCTCAAAAACCATCCAGCGCTATGAAGAAACTGGCTCTCACGAGGACCGCCACAGGAAAGGAAGACCCAGAGTTACCTCTGCTGCAGAGGATAATTTCATTAGAGTTACCAGCCTCTGATTGCAGCCCAAATAAATGCTTCACGGAGTTCAAGTAACAGATACATCACAACATCAACTGTTCAGAAGAGACTGCATGAAATCAGGCTTTCAAGATCAAATTGCTGCAAAGAAACCACTACTAAAGGGCACCAATAACAAGAAGAGACTTGCTTGGGCCAAGAAACCAGAGCAATGGACATTAGACCGGTAGAAATCTGTCCTTTGGTCTGAGGAGTCCAATTTAGAGATTTTTGGTTCCAACCGCCGTGTCTTTGTAAGACGCAGAGTAGGTGAACGGATGATCTCCGCATGTGTGGTCCCCACCATGAAGCATGGAGGATGAGGTGTGTTGTTTGTTTTGCTGGTGACACCGTCTGTGATTTATTTAGATTTCAATGCACACTTAACTCGCATGGTTATCACAGCATTCTGCAGTGCTACGCCATCCCATCTGGTTTGCACTTAGTGAGACTATCATTTGTTTTTCAACCTCCAGGCTGTGTAAGGGCTATTTGTCCAATAAAGAGAGTGATGGAGTGCTGCATCAGATTACCTGGCCTCCACAATCCCCTGACCTCAACCAAATTGAAATGGTTTGGGATGACCTCAGAGTGAAGGAAAAGCAGCCAACAAGTGCTCAGCATATGTTGGAACTTGTTGGAACCTTCTAGACTTTTGGAAAAGCATTCCAGGTGAAACTGGATGAGAGAATGCCAAGAGTGTGCAAAGCTGTCATCAAGACAAAGGGTGGCTACTTTGAAGAATCTAAAATATATTTTCATTTGTTTAACACTTTTTTGGTTACTACATGATTCCATGTGTTATTTCATAGTTTTGATGTCTTCACTATTATTCTACAATGTAGACAATAGTAAAAATAAAGAAAAACCTGTGAATAAGTAGGTGTCCAAACTTTTGACTGGTACTGTAAGTATTCAGACCCTTTACTCAGTACTTTATTGAAGCACCTTTGCCAGCGATTACAGCCTCGAGTCTTCTTGGGTATGACGCTACAAGCTTGGCACACCTGTATTTGGGGAGTTTCTCCTATTCTTTTCTGCAGATCCTCTCAAGCTCTGTCAGGTTGGATGTGGAGTGTCGCTGCACAGCTATTTTCAGGTATCTGCAGAGATGTTCGATCGGGCCACTCAAGGACATTCAGAGACTCCAGAAGCCACTCCTGCGTTGTCTTGGCTGTGTGCGCTTAGGGTCGTTGTCCTGTTGGAAGGTGAACCTTCGCCCCAGTCTGAGGTCTTGAGCAGGGTTTCATCAACGATCTCTCTGCACTTTGCTCCATTCATCTTTCCCTCGATCCTGACTAGTCTCCCAGTCCCTGGCGCTGAAAAACATCCCCTCAGCATGATGCTGCCACCACCATGCTTCCCCATAGGGATGGTGCCAGGTTCCCTCCAGCTTGGCATTCAGACTAAAGAGTTCAATCTTCGTTTCATCAGACAAGAGAATCTTGTTTATCATGGTCTGAGTCTTTTAGGTGCCTTTTGGCAAACACCAAGTGGGCTGTCATGTGCCTTTTACTGAGGAGTGGCTTCTGTCTGGCCACTCTACCATAAAGGCCTGATTGATGGAGTGTTTCAAACATGGTTGTTCTTCTGGAAGGTTCTCCCATCTCCACAGAAGAACTCTGGAGCTCTGTCAGAGTGACCATCGTGTTCGGCCCTTCTCCCCCAATTGCTCAGTTTGGCCGGGCAGCTAGCTCTAGGAAGTCTTAGTGGTTCCAAACTTCTTCCATTTAGGAATGATGAAGGCCACTGTGTTCTTGGGGACCTTCAATGCTGCAGCAATGTTTTGGTACCCTTCCCCAGATCTGTGACACGAGACAATCCTGTCTCAGCATTCTAAGGACAATTACTTGGACCTCATGGCTTGGTTTTTGCTCTGACATGCACTGTCAACTGTGGGACATTATATAGACAGGTGTGTGACTTTCCAAATCATGTCCAATCAATTTAATTTGGACTCAAATCAAGTTGTACAAACATCTGAAGGTTGATCAATGGTAACAGGATGTACCTGAGCTGAATTTCGAGTCTCATAGCAAAGGGTCTGAATACTTACGTAAATTGGGTATGTTTTTTTAAATTTGTAATACATTCGCAAAAATTTCAAAAAACCTGTTGTCATTATGGGGTATTGTTAGTAGATTGATTGAGGAAAATGTTTTATTTAATCAATTTTAGAATAAGGCTATAACGTAACAAAATGTGGTCAAGGGGTCTGAATACTTTCGAAAGCACATTACTTGGCAATGTAAACAACCATGTTGTGCAGTGCAACTTTTCTTAGTGAGCCGAGGACAGGGGATAGCGAATCGAGCTTTATCACATTAAAACATACCAGTTTTTTTTTTTTCTGACAGTTCTTTCTTTTGGGGATTTCCTCTAAGTGCACAGGACATGGTGACATTCCTGATTCCAGTTGTTTTCCTCTGTGCTGCCAAGTGGCTTCTGAGCCCCGTCAACCAGCTGCCCTTCACCTCGTTACTAAAGCAAACGTGTGCACATATTCGGCTTATCTCTTGGACAAGCCATCTTCGGCTCTGAACCTTTGTCAATATAGTTACCATTGCAAAATAGTGAATGTCATGTCAAAGGGAGACAGCCAGAAGTGTCGCCCTGACCTCGTTAACTAGCTAAAAGTAACGTTACTATAGCAGGATAATGTGTTAGTTAGCTAGCTAACGTAGCTCGCAGACTGTGGCTATGAGCTAACGTTAGCTAGACAAGTCACTTTCGACAAGCCTACTAATTAAATCGGCAAAAAAAAATGTATATCTATCTCTAGATATTTTACAAAATCTCGCAATCTAACAACGCTAAACAAACGTGAAGCTTTTATATCAACGCTAACTGTTTGGTACAACAACTTCACTTCAGCTGCGAGCTAGCTACGGTAGCTACCGAGGTTCAAAAAGCATATAAAGTCAAAGCATGGGTCGTGTAATGGAACTTTGCTTCATACAAGACAGATACAAAACAAGGTGAAAGTAAATTTATTTTACATATTAAACAGTAACAAAAGACGAAGATGAACAATCAATGAAACATTCATATTTGGTTATGCACAAACAAACCCTTTATTCTGTCACGCACACGCAATGTATTGCATTATAAGCAAAACAGTACATATCCAATTCACAGGAAATGAATACAATTATATATTATGCAGTCTAAAGATGCCTATGATTGTCACTGTAGTTGAGTTAACATACAGTTATTGAGCTGTTTGACAGCCAGGTACCTCAGATATCCCACTTTATTGGCAACATACAAGTGTAATGAGTTGTGCTGTCCCCCTTTCAGCATTTTATAGTAAAGTTCCAGTCTGACATTACTAGGAGTATTACAGGGGATATTTACATTTACATTTAAGTCATTTAGCAGACGCTCTTATCCAGAGCGACTTACAAATTGGTGCATTCACCTTATGATATCCATATACAACAAACCAAACCATGATTTTCCTAAAATGATCAAATCGTTTGAGGTAAATAAAGACAACCACAACATATCTTTACATATTGTTCACTGTCTTAGAAATTATAAGGCAAGTGTGTTTGTGGGACAAACTTGTCTTCTATAACACTCCTAAGGACTTACCAACCAACACTTGATCTAGGATCACTTCGAATAAAGTAAATTGAGTAAGACAAATGGCAAACTTGTTTTGTTTCTGTAAACATACACCGAACATGTATGCCATATGCACTCACACGCATAGGCCAAGACTACATCACATTGGTTAGAATGTAATACTTTACAAAACATCCCTCTATATGGGTTAAGACAGTTGAAGCAAACCCCAAACACAATTGGCAAAAAATAATACTTTGGATTATGTACTCAACTAGATAGAAGGCTAAGACTTTTCATTTTTGTACCCTAATAGGCTATAGACTCAATAGTGTGTGGTATCACACAGCAAGTCATTTAAAGTCCATTATCAAGCCTACTGATAATATCATCCTCTGCTCCAGTGACTGACTGTATTGCACGTATTGAAAAAGTGTTGTGCTGATTGCTAAAAACATTCTAAAATCCTCTCCCTGTGTGTTACTTTACTTTGGCTGTTTGGAAATCATTTCTTAGAAACAACTACGATAAGTAAAAGTGCATTACAGAGAATGAGACATAGAACAATTTTAACATCTGAAAAAAGAAATTGTACATTGATAAATAAATATACCGAACAAAAATGTAAACGCAATGTAAAATGTTGGTCCCGTGTTTCATGAGCTGAAATAAAAGATCCCAGAAATGTTCCATACACACAAAAAGCTCAAATTTTGTGCACACGTGTTTACATCCCTGTTAGTGAGCATTTCTCATTTGCCAAGATAATCCATCCATCTGACAGGTGTGGCATATTAAGAAGCTGATTAAACAGCAAGATCATTACACAGGTGCACCTTGTGGTGGGGACAATAAAAGGCCACTAAAATGTGCAGTTGTCACACAACACAATGCCACAGATGTCTCAAGTTGAGAGAATGTGCAATTGGCATGCTGACTACAGGAATGTCCACCAGAGCTGTTTGCAGAGAGTTGAAAGTTAATTTCTCTACCATAAGCCGCCTCCAACATTGTTTTAGAGAATTTGGCAGTCCAACCAGCCTCTCAACTGCAGACCACGTGTAACCACGCCAGCCCAGGTCCTCCACATCCGGCTTCATCACCTGCGGGATCGTCCAAGACCAACAACTTGGACAACCGATGAAACTGTGGGTTTGCACAACCAAAGAATGTCTGCACAAACTGTCAGAAACTGTCTCAGGGAAGCTCATTTGCGTACTCATCGTCCTCACCAGGGTCTTGATCTGACTACATTTCGGCGTCTTAACCGACTTCGGTGGGCAAATGCTCACCTTTTGATGGCCACTGGCATGCTGGAGAAGTGTGCTCTTGATGGATGAATCCTGGTTTCAACTGTACAGGGCTGATGGCAGACAGCGTGGATGGCATCGTGTAGGCAAGCAGTTTGCTGATGGCAGCATTGTGAACAGAGTGCCCCATGGTGGCGATGGGGTTATGGTATGGGCAGGCATACGCTACGAACAATGAACATAATTGATCCATGCCCCTCCCTTTTTTTCAAAGTTATCTGTGACCAACAGAATCATATCTGTATTCCCAGTAATGTGAAATCCATAGATTAGGGCCTAATAAATTCATTTCAATTGACTGTTCCTTATATGAACTGTAACTCAGGAAAATCTTTGAAATTGTTGCGTTTATATTTTTGTTCAGTGTAAATATAGCATGGGAAAAGTCCCAACATATAAAAATCTACAAATACTTTTGCTTAATAAAAAAAAATGCTTAGTTAAAAAATATATATGCAATCAGACAAATTTAAAGAATTAACAAAAAAGGATTGATCATGGAAATGAATTGTACATATTACCTGTAATATTATGATGGTTGTTGATAGTTGCACTCTCTTGTCAATCCACCAGCTATTGTGTCTATAACCTTACTCAAACATTTGCTCTTCATACACAGACAGAGTGGTAACACTGAACAGGCGGTAACACCGCACACCGATCTACACAACTTCACAGTTTCAAATACAACCTGACAAGTTGTATTTGAACACTACCGACAAGTCCCATTTTCACCTTAATCAAGTTAAGCTTTACACTGAATAAAAGATGCTGAATGTATGACCAAACATTCTATTTTGTGACCTGGGCACATTTTAAATGACAATCTTAGACAGAGGACAGCACTTGTATTGTGCACCCTGTGAAAGACAGACAGAAAAGTAGGGTGAGAGAACCAGACAGAGGTTGATAGCGAGGACAGAGACCAAAAAAGGAAGACATTTAAAGGCAAGGTTCGAATTGAACATATGAGTCTTTTCAAAGCTTAAGAGGGTGCCAACGTTAATATAATAATGCTATTGAGGGTTCCCCGATTTGTTACCAGATACCCCCATAATTCAAATCATCTTAGAGGGTGAGGAAAAGAAGAGAAAGCAGAGATGCGAGGTGTTTCATGCAGGATCTCCTGAACCAGTTCACCTGTACTCAGAAAATAGTGAACCAGCAGAACATGAATCTGACTTAGTCTAGCCTGCTAATCCGTGTCTCAGCAACCTAAAAAGATTCAGAGATAAATCTAACTCATTTACTCAGAGACTGGTTTACACACGACTGTTGGGGGTTATTCACAGAACTGTTCCCTTGCCTAACTTGTCCACCAGTTTGCCCAGGAGGTGGTGCCTTATTGCTGGTAGTTTCCGTATTGACCCTAAAAGAGAGGGAGTTAGAAAATAAACATCTTTAGTCATGTCAGGTCAGCATGAGATGGGGAATACTTTTGTTCATGAATACTTTCTCATGCTTCAAAGCAACCCATGGGCGTCGCCACTGTGGTAATTGTGTGAGTGTGAGTTGCCCAATTTACCCAATGTTTTGTTGGACAGCACAGTCCTCCTCAAAACGTGGGGTTGGGGGTAGCTGTAGTTGTACCTGTTCGTAGGCGTAGGGCCTCTGTGTCTGTGCCCCAGAGGCAGCCTGGGAGGAGCGGTAGGAGCTGTACTGCTGGCCCTGACCCTGCTGGTACTGGGAGTACTGGGACTGCGCACCCTGACCTGGACCTGGAGACCAAATCAGTCAATCAACCAAGTCTTGAATCACACTGACGGATGTAACGGTGAAACAATCGTCATCTTTAAAAAGAAAACAATGTCCTGATATGAATGTTCAATTCCCAACCAGCCCGACAATCCCAACTATCAGCAGCATCAATATGTCCATAGCAAAACATAGGCATGTGTATGTCTATGTGTCTGTCACTGTATGTCTGTGCGTTCATGCAAGCGTGTGCGCGCATGTGTGTGTGTGTGTGCGCCTGTTCCTTACCGTAGCCCTGTGGCTGTCCGCTGTAGCCCTGCTGTGAGGGGTACTGTTGTTGGCTGAAGGGTTGCTGCTGCCCTGACCCCTGCTGGTACTGGGCCTGCTGCTGACTATACTGGGAGTTGCCTGGGGGTCGGGAGCAGCAATTTAACTACTTCAAGACTTACCTTTATACTGTAATCTCTCGTGGACAGATGCATGTAACATTAATAGTAATCGAGCATCTGACACAATTACGCAATATTTTACTGTAGTTCTGGGTGTGTGAGATCTGGGCCTACAGTGGCACATAGCTAGCAGCTACAATACTATCACAAGTTCACAACCTTTATGCTTATTAGGCATGAGTCTGTGTGTTTTGGGAACATACCTCCTTCGTAGTAGTGCTGTGAGGACTCATCAAAGGACCTCTCATAGCCCTGTTCACCGTAGGATGACTGTTGGTAGGAGTACTCCCCATGACCTGGAGGGGGCAGGAATGAGCACATGCCAAAACCAATCTACCAAAAAACTATGTGGCTCCTCACACATTTACAGTAGAGAGCTTGGTCCTTCCACAGTTTGTAAAAAGCTTACATACATAGGTGTGCACCCATAAGTTGACAAGAGCACAAACAGACATTTGCATTGCCTCGGACACTCAAACACACAAAGCACACAAAAACACGCTAGAATCAGTTGGAGCTCTGCCCTAAACGATTTTCAAAAATGGGAAATCTAAAACTTCAGCACACCAGAGGGGAACACTATTGACAGAGGCACACCGGGAGGAAACAGTTCTAAGACCAAACTCAGCACTTTGCCGTCAAAATCATAATCCTTCCACAAAAATCCACCGTACAAAAGACTCCCATTGAACTCCCACACGAAGGGAAAGGAAAGACAAGAAGCCAGAGGATTGGAATATGGAGTTCAGCGCTGCAGTATAACTTGAAGACAGGGCAGTGGGATGACACTGAGACGGGATGGCATGTATACGTGTGTGTGATTGAGATGTCTGAAAGGTGTGTGTATGTGTTGGAGGGGTTGTGTGTGTGAGGGTCAAGGCTCTAAATGATTACCATCAGAGTAATACTGCTGGTTTATGGGCTCGCTGGAGCTCTGAGTGTGTCCGTACTGCTCTCCGTAGAAATCGTCTTGTCCCATGTACTGCGGTGCAGATCCTGCAAGACAGGCGACACCAGGATTGGTTAATCAGCTGGTCGGACCAATGGGCCTCTGTGTTGGTGATTAAAGGGGGCTGGACCAGGGCGCTTTGGCAGTTGGAGGGGAGTGTGTGTGTGTGTGTGTGTGTGTGTGTGTGTGTGTGTGTGTGTGTGTGTGTGTGTGTGTGTGTGTGTGTGTGTGTGTGTGTGTGTGTGTGTGTGTGAGAGAGAAGTAGTGTCTTATGGGTGCTAATTACATAATGAGAAGCTTTTTTGTAAGTTCAATGACTCAAGTTCAAGAGGTCCTATTAGTAGATTTAAACTGAATAAATGATTGTGTAGGAGGCATTGTCTGAAATGTGAATTGGCCATGGGAAGAAAATGCATCATTTTGACATCCATTTTCATTTCAGAATGTTCAGCCCTATCCAAACCATGATCTGAAAAATTATAGAATCCTATGAGAATGAAATGAAATATGACTTTCTGAAAGGACCAATAAGAGTGGTTTTAGAAATCCCAGACGGGCCAATCATATGGGAGACTCTGTGGTGGTGGTGTGCAGAAACTCCAGATGCCATTCCTTCACAGACGACTGAATCAGAAACCAAATATATTTATTTCCGTTGCCAGAAGTATTGCTAGAAATATCGCTGTATCTGCAAGACAGCAACTCAGTCTCGCAAAATATGAATATCCTACAAAATATTGATCCAATAACGTAATGCAAAAAGGACCATTATCACAGCAGTCAACAGCTAGTGAACAAATAACCTTTCAGGGCAAAAGAAAACGATTCAATTCCCCATTGGGGCGGCAGGGTAGCCTAGTGGTTAGAGCGTTGGACTAGTAACCGAAAGGTTGCAAGTTCAAATCCCCGAGCTGACAAGGTACAAATCTGTCATTCTGCCCCTGAACAGGCAGTTAACCCACTGTTCCTAGGCTGTCATTGAAAATAAGAATTTGTTCTTAACTGACTTGCCTAGTTAAATAAAGGTAAAATAAAAAAATAAAAATTGACAAATATCCTTTGTCAGTGATGAACTATACACTGGAACAATAGAGTCCTTGTAGACAAGATCTAGTGATCGTACCTGGACAAGCTGGGATAAGACCAAGGTAAGCCACAGCAAACAACCCAGGGCAAGTGGCCTCTGTTTCCCTGGAGACATTTTCTCAGACATCCTACAGACGAGCTACTGACGAGTCTCTGTGAGGTACATGCCTAGTCCACGTCCCACACCAAACACAAGGGGACGTTTAGGGACTCGTTTTAGGCTCACGCTGACACCATGGGTAAAGGGATTTACAGAGACTGGGACTCCAAGTTACAACAGCCATAAATCTTCAGTCTGCCTCTTAAAGTCACAGGCAGGCAATTACTATGGGTGAGATCATCTAGGCTACGTACCTGCGATACCATGGTAACGTATGCGCATCCGTGACAGATTATATCCACCATAAATATCATAGTCTGATTTTTAGGCTCCCACCTCCTAAACACCTGCTAACCATGAACATCCCCACCTTTCAGCCAACGTCCATGTCGTCTGCATCCGCTGTGGCTACATCTTCAGGAGTTCCTCTAGTAATCATCTCCACCCTGAACCACACAGCCATTTTCT
This sequence comes from Salvelinus alpinus, assembly GCF_045679555.1. NCBI lineage: Eukaryota > Metazoa > Chordata > Actinopteri > Salmoniformes > Salmonidae > Salvelinus > Salvelinus alpinus. Next base: position 4,109,174 of record NC_092113.1, read on the forward strand.
CCACATATAAACCGCAGTGCATCTGCAGCCCATGGCCAAACCGCAGCAGCCTGGAGAAAGATAGAAATCCATAGTCACCTACCTTGCTGTGTAGGTCGGTAGGTCCCCATGGGCCTCTGGCTCATCATGTTGTTGCCTTGCCCGCTCTGCCCCAACATGCCCATAGCAGCCTGCTGACCCTGGTACTGCTGCTGTCCGCCACCAGTCTGGGATGACGGGTAATGAGGTGTGGCCGACTGCTGGTGCATCATGGAGACTAAAAAGGGGGTTGGGGGGGGGGGGGGGGGGGGTCGTTATGGGGAGAGATCTTACACATTAACGCGCACAGACAATGTCAACATCTTCATCATTGTCATCAACAACATACATAACCAGAACAGAAACAGGCAGAATCATAAGAAGAAAAAAAAGAAAAAAGGGAGGGGTCATGACAGTCAGAGAGTAGCCAGAAAGGGAGGGGGTCTGTTTCAAATACTCTAAGAATCTGGGAGAGAGAGAAAGGCTTTAAAATGCTCTGGAGGAAATGGAAAAGAAGCCATAGAGGGGTCAGTGCATAAAACAGAGATAAATACACATGGACAACCAGGGAGACGAGGGTGGGCTGCAGGGCTGCATGTCAGGGTTACAGGTCAGGAGAAGAGAGGAGAGCCTGAAGCAGGGAGGTGACTGGGGCTAGACTAGCAAATACTAGAATCCAGAGGGAGGATGGGGCTGCCTACCAGTCTGATGAACTGAATGTGTTTGGTTCTTCTTGTCGTTCATATAGGACAATGCAGACATTCAGAGGTTTTGGAGTGTGAAGTTCAAGTGTATAAAGACTAGAGAAGGTTTTCTAACAGAGGGGGCAGAGAGAAGGTTATTGAGAATGATGTTGAAAAGCTGTGGAATACCTTCAGGCGTTCCTTGGGTCAGTGAATCATCCACCGATGTCCTGTCTCCTGTCTAAATCAATACAATCCTCATTTTCTAGAATCCTGGGAGAGCAGACCTCCCTCCCTATCTCTCCCTCCCTCTCTAGGCCCTACTGATACAGGGAACACTACAGTACACCCTCAATCCCAACCTCCAGACTACACATGTACAGTTGAAGTCGGAAGTTTACATACACTTAGGTTAGAGTCATTAAAACTTGTTTTTCAACCACTCCACACATTTCTTGTTAACAAAATATAGTTTTGGCAAGTTGGTTAGGACATCTACTTTGTGCATGACACAATTGGCCAAAATTCACCCAATTTTAATTCTTCCAACAATTGTTTACAGACAGATTAATTCACTGTATCACAATTCCAGTTGGTCAGAAGTTTACACACACTAAGTTGACTGTGCCTTTAAACAGCTTGGAAAATTCCAGAAAATTATGTCATGGCTTTTGATAAATGATGTCAATTAGCCTATCAGAAGCTGAGTCAATTGGAGGTGTACCTGTGTATGTATTTCAAGGCCTACCTTCAAACTCAGTGCCTCTTTGCTTGACATCATGGGAAAATCTAAAGAAATCAGCCAAGACCTCAGAAAAAAATGGTAGACCTCCACAAGTCTGGTTCATCCTTGGGAGCAATTTCCAAACGCCTGAAGGTACCATGTTCATCTGTACAAACAATAGTACACAGGTTTAAACACCATGGGACCACGCAGCCGTCATACTTCTCAGGAAGGAGACACGTTCCGTCTCCTAGAGATGAACGTACTTTGGTGTGAAAAGTGCAAATCAATCCAAGAACAACAGCAAAGGACCTTGTGAAGATGCTGGAGGAAACAGGTACAAAAGTATCTATATCCACAGTAAAACGAGTCCTATATCAACATAACCTGGAAGGCCGCTCAGCAAGGAAGAAGCCAGTGCTTCAAAACCACCATAAAAAAGAGAGACTACGGTTTGCAACTGCACATGGGGACAAAGATCGTACTTTTGGGAGAAATGTCCTCTGGTCTGACGAAACAAAAATAGAACTGTTTGGCCATAATGACCATCGTTATGTTTGGAGGAAAAAGGGGGAGGCTTGCAAGCCGAAGAACACCATCCCAACCGTGAAGCACGGGGTTGCCAGCATCATGTTGTGGGGGTGCTTTGCTGCAGGAGGGACTGGTGCACATTGAAGCAACATCTCAAGACATCAGTCAGGAAGTTAAAGCTTGGTCACAAATAGGTCTGCCAAATGGACAACGACCCATGAAAACTTCCAAAGTTGTGGCAAAATGGCTTAAGAACAACAAAGTCAAGGTATTGGAGTGGCCATCACAAAGCCCTGACCTCAATCCTATAGAACATTTGTGGGCAGAACCGAAAAAGCGTGTGCGAGCATGGAGGCCTACAAACCTGACTCAGTTACACCAGCTCTGTCAGGGGGAATGGGCCAAAATTCACCCAACTAATTGTGGGAAGCTTGAGGAAGGCTACCCGAAACATTTGACCCAAGTTAAACAATTTAAAGGCAATGCTACCAAATATTAATTGAGTGTATGTAAACTTTTGACCCACTGGGAATGTGATGAAAGAAATAAATGCTGAAATAAATCATTCTCTCTACTATTACTCTGACATTTCACATTCTTAAAATAAAGTGGTGATCCTAACTGACCTAAGACAGGGAATTTTGACGAGGATTAAATGTCAGGAATTGTGAAAAACTGAGTTTAAATGTATTTGGCTAAGGTGTATGTAAACTTCCGACTTTAACTGTATCACTCTAAGACAGGGTTCGCAAACTGGCGACCCACAGGATGATTTTGGCCCCCCAAGTTTTCTGAGCAAAACAATTTAATTATACACTGAACAAAAATATAAATGCAACAATTTCAAAGATTTACAGTTCATATAAGAAGATAAGTCAATTGAAATAATTTAACATGGCCCTAATCTATGGATTTCATGACTGGGAATAAAGATATGCATCTGTAGGTCACGGATACCTTAAAAAAAGGTAGGGGCATGGATCATGAAACCAGTCAGTATCTGGTGTGACCCCCATTTGCCTCGTGGATGGTGACACATCTCCTTCGCATAGAGTTGATCAGGCTGTTGATTGTGGCCTGTGACACATCTCCTTCGCATAGAGTTGATCAGGCTGTTGATTGTGGCCTGTGACACATCTCCTTCGCATAGAGTTGATCAGGCTGTTGATTGTGGCCTGTGACACATCTCCTTCGCATAGAGTTGATCAGGCTGTTGATTGTGGCCTGTGAAATATATCCTCTTTAATGGCTGTGCGAAGTTGCTGGATGTTGGCGGGAATTGGAACACGCTGTCGTACACGTCGATCCAGAGCATCCCAAACAGGCTCAATGGGTGACATGTCTGGTGAGTATGCAGGCCATGGAAGAACTGGGACATTTTCAGCGTCCAGGAATTGTGTACAGATCCTTGCGACATGGGGCAGTGCATTATCATGCTGAAACATGTGACGGCGGCGGATGAATGGCACGACATTGTGCCCCAGGATCTCGTCACGGTATCTCTGTGCATTCAAATTGCCATCGATAAAATGCAATTGTGTTCTTTGTCTGTAGCTTATGCCTGCCCATACCATAACCCCACTATGGGGCACTCTGTTCGCCCACCCAACGCCATACACGCTGCCATCTGCCCAGCACAGTTGAAACCGGGATTCATCCGTGAAGAGCACACTTCTCCAGCGTGCAAGTGGCCATCGGAGGTCAGCATTTGCCCACTGAAGTCGGTTACGACGCCTAACTGCAGTCAGGTCAAGAACCTGGTGCAGATGACGAGCACAGAAAAGCGTTTCCCTGAGACGGTTTCTGACAGTTTGTGCAGAAATTATTCGGTTGTGCAAACCCAGTTTAATCAACTGTCCGGGTGGCTCGTCTCAGACCATCCCGCAGGTGAAGAAGCCGGATGTGGAAGTCCTGGGCTGGCGTGGCTCTGCGGTTGTGAGGTCGGTTGGACGTACTGCCAAATTCTTTAAAACGACATTGGAAGCGACTTATGGTAGAGAAATTAACATAAAATTCTCATGCAACAGCTCTGGTGGATATTCCTGCAGTCAGCATGCCAATTGCACACATCAGTGGCATTGCGTTATGTGACAATACTGCACATTTTAGAGTGGCATTTTATTGTCCCCAGAACCAGGTGCACCTGTGTAATGATCATGCTGTTTAATAAGCTTCTTGATATGCCACACCTGTCAGGTTGATGGATTAACCTGGCAAAGGAGAAATGCTGACTATGTAAACAAATTTGTGCACAAAAATTGAGATAACCAAGTTTTTTGTGCGTATGGAACATTTTTGGGATATTTTATTTCAGCTCATGAAACATGGGACCAACACTTTTATATTTTTGTTCAGTATCCAGTATATCGTTGTGTTTTTTTATTATTGTTTTTTTGGGGACAAAAAAATACTGTAAAAACACCAGGAAATCAGCTCCAGGTGATTTTAATTTTGAAAATCTGTTCCCAAGTATTGCCACTCATAATAGAGACACGTGATCATATACAAATGAAAGCAAGGTTTAATAATATTATGTTTTAGTCAAATATTATATCTGTTTGGGCTTCTCGCGGTCATGTTCCAGCCCCACGACCATCCGCTCAAGAAAACAAATCGCCAGAGGCTGAATCAAAATGATAATCCCTGCTCTATCCTCTAATATTCAACCCTTTTGCTTCCCTTCCTCCCTGATCATCCCCCTTTCCCTTCCAGAGCTCTGACATTTACTCTAGTGGGGGCTGGCCTCTCACCCTCCCTGCTCACTTCCTGCCAATCACAACACGCTATGAGTGGACTCAACAATCGCTACCAATGAACTTAGCAACAAGACTCGCTGGAGAAAACAAAATAGAATAGCGGAATTAGCAATTATGTATTTCCAAAGGAATAGTGTTTCCAATAACGATTTCATATCATTGGCTTTGACGATGTATTCCTATGCCACTGATCCCTTGTCGCTGATTCCTCTACACCTGGCTGGCTCACCTGTGTTAGACTGCATGTTGAGGTTGCTGCGGGAGGAGGTAGAAGAGGAAGAGGAAGAACCGTAGCCTGGGCCAAGGCCCTGGACCATGCTGCCCTGGGAGGAGGGGGGCACGGGGTGGCTGTAGCCGGAGGCTGAGCCGTGGGTGCTGGCTGGCAGGCTGAGGGACGTGGATGAGGTCCCAGCCGACTGTGTCTGACCCGCCTGCTGCTGCATGGGAGCGTGGCTGGGGCCTGACGACACACAGAGCAGTCAGAGCAGCCAGACACTCAGGCACACGCAGTGCCAGCATGGTCACAGGCACCACGACAACGCAACACATCCAGTTCATCGCTACACCACAGGAGGCTTGTGGAGGACTCAGTAGGCATAGAATGACGTTTTGAATCAAGGGCGTGTATATTATGCGGAGAGACTACGAGAGAAGAATTAGTGGAGCGATAAATGGACAAGAGGACAAAGACCTGTATGGATACAACGAGGTGCATCTAAATAGTCCGAATAAGTGGCTTCCTCTCCTCGTCTCCATTACTTAATGTGCAGTGATGTGAGAGAACTGGACAGATGGAATGAAAAGCCCAGTTAGCATCCACTTACAGTATCCTGTATTCAGGGATTAGTGCAGAAGAGGAAGCCACTTTAAAATATGGAGATGCACCCATAGGATCATAGAATGATGTCTGGACAGAGCAGAGGACGAGATCAAATATGCTGCCATAGGGGAGAGGTAGACAGACGACATACATGCCGCAGACAGTCAGTTTGGCAGAGAGGCGAGCATTCAGATAGTACACACATACAGTGGATAGTGTGTGTGTGTGTGTGTGTGTGTGTGTGTGTGTGTGTGTGTGTGTGTGTGTGTGTGTGTGTGTGTGTGTGTGTGGATACGGAGGTCTCACCATTGCTCATCTGACTCTGCATCATAGCGGTAGAGGGCAGGCCAGGGGTCATGGTGTCGTTGAGGTTACTCTGGGAGTGTAGGGGCCCGCTGCCTCCGCTCTGTCCCATTCCTCCAGCACCTATACTCCCCATGTTAGGGGTAGGAGGCTGAGAGAACAGGAGGAGAGGAGAGACATGTGAATTTACAGCTCTGGGAACTGTGTTACAGTTAAAGAACAGCTATTGAGGCCAGGTAAGGGAGGGAGAGAGAGAAAGAGCGAGAAGAAGACCAACATGGGGCTCTATTGTATTGCGTAACTCCACACAGACTTACTGCAGGTAACAGTGACTGCATGTTCTGATTAGAATCCGCTATCGTGGCCAGGTAGACTAGGTTTCTGTGAAGGATCTGCTGATACCTGTCAAAGCACAGAAAGACAGGTTAATCACTAATCACAAGAGCCTTCAACACGAGGACCATCATTAAACTGCGATATACTATCTTCATGCTTAGAAACACATCTTCATACAAGTACACATCTACTATAGTAACCTACATAACATGCGTCTGTGACAACACTATGAGGACAGGTGTGACTCCTACTGTGTGCATTCTGCTGTTTTCCCTTTGCTCTGGTAATCCATGATGCATTGTATCAGATGGTGATTTTCATCCAGCATCTTGGGGAGATTAAAAAAAAATAATGTTAGGCGAGCAGCTTATTATAACAGAGTTATGACACTATAATAAAGTGTCCTGAATTCTCGGGACTTGCGCTCACGTAACCCCCCCCCCCTCCCCCTCCTCCTACTCTCTGAACAAAATTATCTGGGTCAGCTGTTTTTCTTGGAGTATATTTAACGTTGCCAGAAAGAGCCTAGGGCAGAAGAGGCTGTTTAAGTCGGACGGAGCCATGGTTTGTCTTCCTGCAACTCCAAAAGTCTTCCATTATTTTCAGCCAATCACAACACTCTGACATCAGTGACAAAAAGCGAGTGTACAAGAAAGGGGAATCTGTCCTCTATAGGCTACGATCCAAAGAAGGAGCTCTAACCGTGTATATATATATATATATATATATATATATATATATATATATATATACCCTCAACAATATGACAAGCACCAATAAGAGTCTTCCCCGTTCCTTCGAGGATAAACAAAGGTCCAATGATGTTGCACGTAAGCCCACACCTTCCATCATCATTGCCACCGATTCCAGTGCACCTGCCTCTTACCACTGTCTGTCTAAAGAATTCTCGCTAGTCTTCTCACATCTTTGGCACGGCTGGCTATCAACTATTTTTTGTAACAATAGCCTATCATATGCAGTGTATTTTGTAAAGGATAAAATGTTGCTTAAAGAAAAAGAACAACAAAAAAACACACTAAAATAACAGTTAACATGTGCATGCACCAGAATAAGCAAAAATTCAGTCAGACTCGGGACAAACTAGATTTTTTTGGTCTCGGATGCTATAGTCTATAATTAGACAACATGTGTTGTTGTTCTAACGCATAACATTGTAGCCGTTATGTCGGCTCCCATTAAAAGCCACACTGTGCAGCGAAGAGCACGACAGTAACAACGCAAATAAAAAGTAGTCTTTGATGAATGTCCATTTGTTTTCATTAGCGTCTTATGATCACGTCACTTTGTTTGGCTCGCTCTATTGTACCAGTTATGTGCTGGTATTGACTACTTTCCCACCGTTGGCACTGGCTGACTATCCACGCTCTCAAATCGACCAGAATAAAAGATTTCCTGTTAGACGACGTAATAGAGAAAGACATGGCGTTAGCCTACCTTTTGTATCGTTTGTTGTGTCACCTCCCCTTTGCTCCTTGGGCGCGCCGATGAAAATGCCACCGACATTGTTATATAAGGAAACAGTAGGAAACGCTCCTTTTATTCTAATATTTTGCCTATTATCTTGCGTGCAGTATAACATAGTTAGGTTTTCCATGTTCCGAAAAGAATAGGGGTGTGTGAACCCCTGGATTGCTCCGAAATGAAAATACATTCTAAGTACACCACTATTCCCCTGGGTGCAAATTGATACTCTACATTTGGTTCTGTTGTTAAGATTGAGAGTTGATCAGAATTCCATCATGTCTATGAAAATATCGTCTTTTTCGAGACTCACTCAGTAATGTGTTGGTATAACCCATGCAGTCAGCTATAGGCTACAGTATAATTTCTCACAGTAGTAGGGGTGTTCTTTGATTCACGACATCCAATGCGCTCGCTCGCCAACGTAAACCAACGATGGCCGCAATAAATCAAGGCCGTTGCACACTCCGGATGAGGCGCTGTGTTCAACTTGAATTTGCTGTTTCATTCAGTCGGATTACTTTCACTTTTGTTCAAGAGCGTCGGCAAGTCGAGGAGACACAGAAATCAGCTTTTCTTTACTGAAGTGTTTGGAAGATGAGCTACGATCGTGCAATCACAGTGTTCTCACCTGATGGCCACTTATTCCAGGTGGAATACGCACAGGAGGCGGTCAAAAAAGGTTCAACCGCTGTAAGTAGTCCTATCTCATATCTGTCAATGTTGATTGAGGTCAAAACAATTGGACTGTGCCGATGCAAAATGTAGCCTATCAATAGAAGCAGACCCGAATTGTGCTACAACGGGCGCAACTTCACTTGGGCCTAATTCATTTACAGGTTGGAGTGCGAGGAAAAAACGTCGTTGTGCTAGGAGTGGAGAAGAGAACCGTCGCCAAGCTCCAAGATGACAGAACAGTACGCAAAATCTGCGCCTTGGATGACAACGTCTTCATGGCCTTTGCAGGTAACTTACCGTAGGACATGACCAATAAGGCAAGACGACCAACATAGGACCAATAAGGCACACCCAAGCCACAGATGGTGTGAAGTGGTTGATTGCGAATATGTAATTAGCATGGTATAATTTATGTCGTCAACATTTGATCATGTAGGCCTACTTTGAATGATGCATTGAATTTTACTGCTGAAATTGAGCAATTTGATTGTTTGTTCATCTTGTTGGGTGAGGTGCTTAATTGGTGTGACATAGTTTATCTCCTTATCCCATGGCCTGCAGGGTTGACAGCAGATGCCAGGATCGTTGTTAACAGGGCTCGGGTGGAGTGTCAGAGTCACAGGCTAACAGTGGAAGACCCTGTGACTGTGGAGTACATCACACGCTTCATCTCCAGCATCAAACAGGTACCACACACACACACTACAGTTCAATACACATCTGCAGATATATCATCTCTACATATTCCCACTTTCAGCGCTACACCCAAAGCAATGGGCGAAGGCCCTTTGGCATCTCCTCCCTCATTGTGGGGTTTGATTTCGATGGAACACCCCATCTGTACCAAACTGACCCTTCAGGAACATATCATGCCTGGAAGGTAGGGGTGTAATTCTGACCCATACATCTGAATCATTTAAAGGTGCTTTGACAGGTTTGTCATCATCCCCAATGAATTACCCAATGTACCTCAAGTTGCAATGCGATTAAATATGAGCAGAATGTGAAAACCTAAATGTGGTTGTGTACATAGGCAAATGCCATTGGAAGATCTGCCAAGACTGTACGTGAGTTTCTAGAGAAGAACTATAAAGAGGAGCATATGGAGTCCGATACAGACGCCATTAAACTGGCCGTCAGAGCGCTACTTGAGGTGAGGTTTATGCCAGTCTAGATCCAAACTTTTGATTGGCAGCAACGACATTGCACGAGCACCTGCTATTAAGGATTGAAATCTCAGATATTCCTGTCTCAAGGTTTGCTCCATGTGTTCACAGGTTGTCCAGTCAGGGGGAAAGAACATTGAGTTGGCCATTATGAAGCGGGACGAATCGATGAAGGTCCGTTTGAAATCGTGACACCTGCGCAAATCCGTCAGAGGATCTCACCTGTGTAATGAGGCAACTTAAAATGCTCCCCTTAACGACCTCTTTCCCACTGTAAATAGATTCTGGTCCAAGAGGAAATCGAGGAATACGTCACGGCGATTGAAAAGGAAAAAGAGGACGCAGAGAAACAAAAGAATAAGAAAACATGAACACTTTGTGATTGAAGTCATGACCAAACATGCCTTCATCCATCTTCAATATTGCATCTGGAATCTCATTGTTTACATGAATTATCTCATCGTTTCTCTATCCAATGCTGGAGGGACTCCTAATGAGTGCATATTTTTGTTCTGGCCCAGTACTACCACACTTGTTTTGACTAATCCCCGGGCTCTTGTTTGGCTGACTCAGGTAGGCTATGGTAGTGCTGGGAGAGACTGTTCTGGGTGCCGAGACTAGTGTTGGGCTAAAACAAAACTACTCCCATCCTGGGAGTCCCAATGAAATGGATGGAGAATCGACCATATGAAAACTTAAGACTTCACCTTATTCTTGCAATGAATAAATATCTGTATTTAAAACCACAACGTTCAGTTACTGTCATTGAATAGAGACAATTGACAAGAACAAGTGAATCAGCAATTTCCCATCTTTGTTAGATTTGTAACAATGTAACATCACTTGTGCTCAAAATGATAGAAAACCAACCAATACATGGAAATTCATTAGTTCTGGCAGACATTTGGTCTGTAATTAAGTTATTTATAAGTATATTAATAAGTCATATTTACATTAACTGGAACACAAAAATTACCTGAAGGTATTTTCCCCTCAGTTTCATCTTCAAATTGATCCCTTGAATAGTTTAGGAAGTATGCATGTCATCTAGCTATTTATCAGAATACAGCAGAGGTTGAAAAGCACAGGCAAAAAATATATATAAAGCACTTATCATATACTTATTCAGTTGTGGGGCACCTGAGAGTGAAAATAAATTCTCAATGTTTCTTCATTACAAAACACCTCATGATGGCGAGAACAATAATGGAATACAAAATGTAATATTTTGGTTAAGTACAAAAACAAAATAATATATACACTACCGGTCAAAAGTTTTAGAACACCTACTCATTCAAGGATTTTTCTTTATTTTACTATTTTCTACATTGTAGAATAATAGTGAAGACATCAAACTATGAAATAACACATGGAATCATGTGCTGTAGTAACCAAAAAAAGTGTTAAACAAATCAAAATGTATTTTATATTTGAGATTCTTCAAATAGCAACCCTTTGCCTTGATGACAGCTTTGCCCACTCTTGGCATTCTCTCAACCAGCTTCACCTGGAATGCTTTTCCAACAGTCTTGAAGGAGTTCCCACATATGCTGAGCACTTGTTGGCTGCTTTTCCTTCACTCTGCGGCCCTACTCATCCCAAACCATCCCAATTTGGTTGAGGTAGGGGGATTGTGGAGGCAAGGTCATCTGATGCAGCACTCCATCACTCTTCTTCTTGGTAAAATAGTCCTTACACAGCCTGGAGGTGTGTTTGGTCATTGTCCTGTTGAAAAACAAACAATAGTCCCACTAAGCGCAAACCAGATGGGATGGCGTATCGCTGCAGAATGCTGTGGTAGCCATACTGGTTAAGTGTTCCTTGAATTCTAAATAAATCACAGACGGTGTCACCAGCAAAGCACCCCCACACCATAACACTTCCTCCTTCATGCTTTAGGGTGGGAAATACACATGTGGAGATCATCCGTTCACCCACACCGCGTCTCACAAAAAGACAGCGTTTGGAACCAAAAATCTCCACTTTGGACTCCAGACCAAAGGACAAATTTCCACCGATCCTAATGTCCATTGCTTGTGTTTCTTGGCCCAAGCAAGTCTCTTATTCTTATTGGTGCCCTTTAGTAGTGGTTTCTTTGCAGCAATTCGACCTTGGCCTTATTCATGCAGTCTCCTCTGAACATTTGAGGTTGAGATGTGTCTGTTACTTGAACTCTGTGCAGCATATATTTGGTCTGCAATTTCTGAGGCTGGTACCTCTAATGAACTTCTCCTCTGTAGCAGAGGTAACTCTGGGTCTTCCTTTCCTGTGGAGGTCCTCATGTCAGCCAGTTTCATCATACCGCTTGATGGTTTTTGCGACTGCACTTGAAGCTTTCAAAGTTCTTCATGTCTTAAAGTAATGATGGACTGTCGTTTCTCTTTGCTTATTTGAACTGTTCTTGCCATAATATGGACTTGGTCTTTTACCAAATAGGGCTATATTCTGTATACCACCCCTACCTTGTCACAACACAACTGATTGGCTCAAACACCTTTATTTTTTCAATGTAGAAAATAGTAAAATAAAGAAAAACCCTTGAATTGGTAGGTGTTCTAAAACTTGACAGGTAGTATACATAACAAGTTAACCCAAGATCCAAATGAGGCCTGCAGGGTAAAAGGAAACGCCTGGATTTTAGACTCACAATCACAAGTTACTGTATACAGTGAAGGAAAAAAGTATTTGATCCCCTGCTGATTTTGTACGTTTGCCCACTGACAAAGAAATTATCAGTCTATAATTTTAATGGTAGGTTTATTTGAACAGTGAGAGACAGAATAACAACAAAAATATCCAGAAAAATGCATGTCAAAAATGTTATAAATTGATTTGCATTTTAATGAGGGAAATAAGTATTTGACCCCTTCTCAATCAAAAAGATTTCTGGCTCCCAGGTGTCTTTCATACAGGTAACGAACGGAGATTAGGAGCACACTCTTAAAGGGAGTGCTCCTAATCTCAGTTTCTTACCTGTATAAAAGATACCTGTCCACAGAAGCAATCAATCAATCAGATTCCAAACTCTCCACCATGGCCAAGACCAAAGAGCTCTCCAAGGATGTCAGGGACAAGATTGTAGACCTACACAAGGCTGGAATGGGCTACAAGACCATCGCCAAGCAGCTTGGTGAGAAGGTGACAACAGTTTCTGTGATTATTCGCAAATGGAAGAAACACAAAAGAACTGTCAATCTCCCTCAGCCTGGGGCTCCATGCAAGATCTCACCTCGTGGAGTTGCAATGATCATGAGAACGGTGAGGAATCAGCCCAGAACTACACAGGAGGATCTTGTCAATGATCTCAAGGCAGCTGGGACCATAGTCATCAAGAAAACAATTGGTAACACACTATGCCGTGAAGGACTGAAATCCTGCAGCGCCCGCAAGGTCCCCCTGCTCAAGAAAGCACATATACATGCCCGTCTGAAGTTTGCCAATGAACATCTGAATGATTCAGAGGACAACTGGGTGAACGTGTTGTGGTCAGATGAGACCAAAATGGAGTTCTTTGGCATCAACCCAACTTGCCGTGTTTGGAGGAGGAGGAATGCTGCCTATGACCCCAAGAAACCATCCCCACCGTCAAACATGGAGGTGGAAACATTATGCTTTGGGGGTGTTTTTCTGCTAAAGGGACAGGACAACTTCACCGCATCAAAGGGACGATGGACGGGGCCATGTACCGTCAAATCTTGGGTGAAAACCTCCTTCCCTCAGCCAGGGTATTGAAAATGGGTCGTGGATGGGTATTCCAGCATGACAATGACCCAAAACACACGGCCAAGGCAACAAAGGAGTGGCTCAAGAAGAAGCACATTAAGGTCCTGGAGTGGCCTAGCCAGTCTCCAGACCTTAATCCCATAGAAAATCTGTGGAGGGAGCTGAAGGTTCGAGTTGCCAAACGTCAGCCTCGAAACCTTAATGACTTGAAGAAGATCTGCAAAGAGGAGTGGGACAAAATCCCTCCTGAGATGTGTGCAAACCTGGTGGCCAACTACAAGAAACGTCTGACCTCTGTGATTGCCAACAAGGGTTTTGCCACCAAGTACTAAGTCATGTTTTGCAGAGGGGTCAAATACTTATTTCCCTCATTAAAATGCAAATCAATTCATAACATTTTTGACATGCGTTTTTCTGGATTTTTTTGTTGATATTCTGTCTCTCACTGTTCAAATAAACCTACCATTAAAATTATAGACTGATCATTTCTTTGTCAGTGGGCAAACGTACAAAATCAGCAGGGGATCAAATACTTTTTTCCCTCACTGTATATACCCACGCTTTTGAATAAACACGCACACACCCTTACTCACCTGACCCTTGAACCTCATAGCCTCCCACTCCCGGCTCTCTGGGAGGGCCGGCGCTGGGCTGACCCCCGCCCTCTCCAGCCAGCGGTAGCCCCCACGGCCCATCAGGAAGCGGCCATAAAACCCGAAGGTCTCAACCTTCAGCTTCCTCTCTGCCCAGATAGTGTGTCTGGGTTAGAGAGTTACAGAATGTGATCAGACAAGCATGTGGTCAGATCTTTGAAAAATGTGACAGTCATGAAATTGACTCAGACAGCATAATAGGCGGAGCACATTCAGACGTTTAGAGCACATTTAAACAAATGATTGTAAACCAGCGTGAATTAAACACAAATTCACCTGGATTCATGGCCTGATGAGATATCAAAGGAGGGTTTGGCCTTGTCATAGTAGCACTTAGGCCCAAATGAATTCTCCACCATCTTCTCACTACTCCTGGTTTCTCCTTCATCATTGGCTTCTAGAGATGGTGAAGAGGCTAGAATGGATGAAAACAGTGACTAACCATGGCTTTGAAAAGCTTGCAGATGATACTAAAGACAAAAATGAGAGGAACCATTTCTGTCAGAGATAGAAAAATCCCCTTTTTGCAATAATTTCACCAATCAATGATGGCCAAATCATCATCGTTCTTAATGAATGATCACAGTCATGGTCGAATTGCCATGTTCCTGCAACTACAGCACAAAGCCCACCTGTCGACGGATATGTGGTGAGTATAATGCAACTAACCTTTGATGTTCAACTTGTCCTACATCTCCCTCTCCAGCACTTCCTTGTCGAACATTGGATTTGCAGAATCAAAGTCAAAGTCCGACTCAAACTTGAGGGTGAAGGTCTTCGAGTCCTCCACAAGGAGCTGGGCCTACGGGCTACTACGGGACAAAATGGAAGGAGTTTGATAAGTCCTTCATTGTAGGTATGAGAAATTCTCCATCAAAGGGTTAATACTACAAATCAGGGGTGCCAATTTGGTTTCATCTGCATCAAATTTCAGCCAGACCAACCTGCCAGCCTGAGCCACCTGCACGCCTGACCCCTACCAGTCTAGTCAATAACTCAACTCTCTCCCAATACAATTTCCTTCCCTGTTCCCACCTTACATTTGTTTTATTTCCAAGGGAAAGGTTTGGAAGCAAACACCTCATATACATTATATATCACGTTTCAGGTAAGACCCAAATGCAGTCTGCATTTAGAAAGCGAGGGAGCACTGGGAGAGAAGGGCCCGGCGCGTTCTGGAATCTCCATCGTAGTGCTCCGGGGGGGGTAAGCGGGGTTCCCGGGAAACCAGGGTGATGGCGCTGCTACCAGCCGGGTTACTGAGGGGCTGGGAGGTTACCGTCGTGGTAGACTGCTTGGTAGGCAACCCACGGAATTACTCCCGCAATGCGTCCAATGCTAGGTCGTGCCGTTCGGCCACGTCCTTGAACCCTTCCATCAGACCGCGAAGCAACTCCTTGTGTCTACTAATTATGGCTCCTTGGGAGGAGATGGCGTTGCAGAGCTGGTCCAAGTCTGCTGGGTCAGTCATGGCCAGTTCATACTATCACGTTTCAGGTAAAACCCAAATGCAACTGTGTTGAAGTAACAATATTTATTACAGCAACAGGGATGCTGTATGGATGATGTTACATATTACAGCATCCTTGCTATAAATTTACGGCAGGGATGCTGTAATATGTTTTACAGCAAGGAAATTCATGCTGTAAACTATATTACAGCTGTAATGAGGTGCGTACTGGCGGCAGAGAAGTCAGGCGCAGGAGAGCGAAAACTGATTTACAACGGTGTCGTTTAATAAACATAAACCACCGTCAACAGAACAATACATGAAATGGGTCAAACAAAACCCGGTCAATACCAGCATACCGTGCACAAGCACTACAATAAACAATTACCGACAAGGACATGGGGGGGGAACAGAGGGTTAAATACACAACATGTAATCGATGGAATTGGAACCAGGTGTGATGGAAGACAAGACAAAACCAATGGACAATGAAAAGTGGATCGGCAATGGCTAGAAGGTCGGTGATGCCGAACGCCGCCCGAACAAGGAGAGGGACCAACTTCGGCGGAAGTCGTGACAACAGCATCACTGCTGTGAAGCAAAATTGCAGTATTAAACTGGCAACTGTGGTGCATTAATATAGAATTAATTTACAGTACTAAGCAGCATTGCAGGTTGTCTTTAAAAGACAGCTCCCTGAAATGTAATATTGTAAGAAAAACAATACGTGTACAAATATATATATTTATTCATATTCATAACATTAATTTCACATGAATTTCACTTTAACCACAAAGAACAACATTTGAAAAGAGCAACAGTACAACTCCAGATAGTAGGGGAGATAGAGAGCGACAGAGAGAGATACAGTGATAAGAACATTGACAAATACTGGCCAATAATGTACTTCACCATACACAAACCAAGACAACAGAATAGGTCATTCTTGAAAATACAGGATTATGTAAGAAAAAAACTACATCTAAACAGATCAATGAAAAATTGGAAAACAACATTTTTACAAAAAACTACAACAAGAACTGCTTGCCTGCCTGTCTTTGAGAGAGAAACCAGAGAGAGAGATCGAGAGAGAAAGGGTCTGAGAGAGAAGGGTGATAGAGAGGAGCGAGCAGGGCTAGAAGCACGCTACCGCAAGCCAACCCAGGCTCCGGGATGGCACAAGCAGATCATTTGCTGACCCAACCCGCATGGCAGGATTTCTGAGAGAATGAGAGATGCAAACAAGTCTCGAATAAATCTCGGTGGCGTGCAGATTATCACCCCAATCTTTGAAACTCTGATCCTCCTTAGCTCTGATACATCAACTAGGAGAGATTGCTATTACTATCACTACTACATTTACATTTACATTTAAGTCATTTAGCAGACGCTCTTATCCAGAGCGACTTACAAGTTGGTGCATTCACCTTATGATGTCCAGTGGAGCAACCACTTTACAATAGTGCGTCTAACTCTTTTAAGGGGGGGGGGTTAGAAGGATTACTTTATCCTATCCTAGGTATTCCTTAAAGAGGTGGGGTTTCAGGTGTCTCCGGAAGGTGGTGATTGATTCCGCTGACCTGGCGTCGTGGGGGAGTTTGTTCCACCATTGGGGTGCCAGAGCAGCGAACAGTTTTGACTGGGCTGAGCGGGAGCTGTACTTCCTCAGAGGTAGGGAGGCGAGCAGGCCAGAGGTGGATGAACGCAGTGCCCTTGTTTGGGTGTAGGGCCTGATCAGAGCCTGAAGGTACGGAGGTGCCGTTCCCCTCACAGCTCCGTAGGCAAGCACCATGGTCTTGTAGCGGATGCGAGCTTCAACTGGAAGCCAGTGGAGAGAGCGTAGGAGCGGGGTGACGTGAGAGAACTTGGGAAGGTTGAACACCAGACGGGCTGCGGCGTTCTGGATGAGTTGTAGGGGTTTAATGGCACAGGCAGGGAGCCCAGCCAACAGCGAGTTGCAGTAGTCCAGACGGGAGATGACAAGTGCCTGGATTAGGACCTGCGCCGCTTCCTGTGTGAGGCAGGGTCGTACTCTGCGAATGTTGTAGAGCATGAACCTACAGGAACGGGTCACCGCCTTGATGTTAGTTGAGAACGAAAGCGTGTTGTCCAGGATCACGCCAAGGTTCTTAGCACTCTGGGAGGGGGACACAATGGAGTTGTCAACCGTGATGGCGAGATCATGGAACGGGCAGTCCTTCCCCGGGAGGAAGAGCAGCTCCGTCTTGCCGAGGTTCAGCTTGAGGTGGTGATCCGTCATCCACACTGATATGTCTGCCAGACATGCAGAGATGCGATTCGCCACCTGGTTATCAGAGGGGGGAAAGGAGAAGATTAATTGTGTGTCGTCTGCATAGCAATGATAGGAGAGACCATGTGAGGATATGACAGAGCCAAGTGACATACTACTATCAATACTACTACTATTGCTATCACTACTACTATCAACACTACTACTATTACTCGATGGGTAAAAAGGCAGATGACAACTGACAAATAAAGTTTGTATTCATCAGGTGTGTGTGTGTGTGTACTTACATGTTGGAGTTTTTCCACTCAAACTCCTTCAGGTCTGCGAGAAAGCGTGTAACATATGGTCTTGCGGCTCACTCCTGCGTTCGCTGTGCATTTGGTTCCTTCAGGGTTTATTCAAACCAGGAACCTGCACAACCCAACATAACTGATTTAATATATTCTGAGACATTGAAAAAATAACACTCCTTGAAGTAGGAGTGGTTGCTCTCAAACGAATGAGTCGCTCAAATTGCAGGATGAGGTCGGGGTAATGTAACAAGTAGTGATGCTTAGGTGCAAGGGCACTCTACCCCACAAGCAAAACTGTAGTTCGCCACATTTCTATGTGTAATGAATGCTTTAATATTTAGGAAACAGAAATTGCAGGATTTACACCTGTACATTCCCAATAAAGCTACTTCCAGCTACCAGCCAGCCTGCAATATGAAAATGACACGACCCCCAGCCACCAAATTGCATGCACACACCAAAAGAGCTATCAAGCTATACGTTACCATGCAACCACACATTTTTTATTTTTTATTACAGACTACAAGGCTAAATAAAATATCAGTCTGTCACTGATGTTTCAGAAATCATTCATTTAACATTGCCTCATTAATTGTTAGATAAGGATCACTTCTGAAAGATTAGCAAAAGCACGAGGAAAATTCAACTCACGCGGGAAAATGCCACGACCATCACCGTGAATAATGCAGCAAGCTAACCACACAATCTGAAGAAAACGAAAATAAAAGATAACTTTAATATCCTGCAGGGAAAAACATCAGTCTGTGCCTGTTGTTGCTGAATTAATTAATGTAATGGACTAAGGGTAACAAAAACATAAGGATAACAAAAGCATAGGGGGAATATTCCACCAGACTTTTGCTAAATCACACACACCCCGAGACTGAATAGAGCTAGCGTTAACCAGAGATATTTAGAGAAAGGTGTCCAATGGAGTTCGCCATCTCTGAGCTATAGCTAACGTTAGCAAGCACCATTCCCCTTTCATCTGAGAGCTTCCAATCATCTCATTCCAACTGCAGAATCACCCAAAGAGTATACATCCCAAGACAAAATGTCGGTCCGTGCCTGCTGACAAACTACAGGTGTATTCGACATAGCTAAACTCTCGCTCCCTCCCTAGACAAACTGTATTTTTGTCCGGTGAAGTCTACGACCACTTTGCCACTAATACCATAGCATTAGCACGTCACCCATGTCATACACCCACCGGTTAAGTAGCCTATCCAAAGAAACACACACATGGATTTCTGCACGTTGTTAATACTCAAATTATTTGCTCTATACCTACAATATCACTGATTATTTTACCAGCAAGAAAGATCAACGCAACAGACCGACATGTCAACTTGGCTATACTGTTAGCTAACACAATCCAAACAAGCTAACGTTAGCTAGCTAGTGTTAGGTTCAAATTGTCAGAGTAAATAACTCGCAGAGATTAGAAAAGTTTAACCAAGTTTAATTCTTCCCAAAGGGTCGATAGAGCTGGTGTCACGGCTGTCTTCGTCCTCCTCATCTGACGAGGAGAAGCGAGAAGGATCGGAGGACCAATACGCAGCGTGGTAATTGTTCGTCATTTTAATGGAAAAACTGAACACTACAAAAACAACAAAGTGACAACCGTGAAACTAATGAACAATCGTGCTGCCACAAACACTACACATAGACAATCACCCACAACCCACAATGACAAAACAGGCTACCTAAATATGGTTCCCAATCAGAGACAACAACTAACACCTGCCTCTGATTGAGAACCATATCAGGCCAAACACAGAAACAGACAAACTAGACATACAACATAGAATGCCCACTCAGATCACACCCTGACCAAACAAAACATATACACATACAAAGCAGAACTATGGTCAGGGCGTGACAGCTGGATTCAGACATCACATGTTTCCACCACCACAAGTATATATACTCCAATTTAGACACTCCTGCTTCTCTCCAATCCTTACATCTTTTATGGTCCGACAGGAAGACCAGGTGATAGGATAATAAACCATCGTTTCTCCCTTATTAAGGGAAACTGACCTGACCTCAACCCCCTTGAGGCCCAATCCAAAGATCTCCACCCGTCTCACCTAACACATTCCACAGCCATCTGTCTCCTACAGATACTATTAACTTCTGATGTGAAAACCAGTCTCTCTCACTCCTTTATATACTATGCTTCTGAGTATAACAATGTCTCTAGTATAGTAATGTTCAAAGTTTCACCCCGAATCCAACAATAGTTAGTAGCTTAGTTAAGAAAACCGGCAGTAGGTATATAGAAGTATATAGTATATGGAATTAGTACATACCTAGCAGCTGCTCAAAAATATTTAGGCGACTTTTCCACGAAAATACAAAATAAAATATCTTGAGTAAAACAGAAATCTTATTTTCTCATGAGTCTTCCCTCACAGACCGTTTGGCGTGGAGCATTAGTGGAAATCAAGTCTGTTCTCAGCGCAGGCCTGGTTGTAGATAGGTTCGAGTTGCGTCGGGGACATTGTTCAAATTTGAGCTTTCCCTAACCTTTACCTAATTATCCTAACCTGCTGCATCAATTCTTATAACCTGCTAAGAAAAGCAACTTCAGATGGTCAAAACCGACAGACCTGCCCTGAGAACAGTCCTGGTTTCAACTATGAGATACAGCTCTCTTTCTCACACACCACAGACATTTGGCGCCACCAACTACAGCAGTGTTCGGGTACTACTGTAAAGAAATATAGTAAGTTAGAGTAATTTTTACAGGATGCTTACAATTACAGTTAATAACAGTATTTTTCAGCATTTTACCAATAATGCAGTGCAATCTGCAGCATTATTACTGTAAAACACATTTAAGGTATTTTACTATGCACTCTACAGTGTTTTACTGTTAAAAATTACAGAAAAGTCTTACAGTGTAGCTTTAAGCGTAAACTGCTGTCCTGAAGCTACTGTAGGTCTACCCATCAATCCAAGATGGAACTTTATATAATTTACTGATATTGTTAATATACTCCAAAATTCACCTGAGCTCCGTAAACTGGTCTTCCCTGGATGTCTTACCCTGCTGGGACCCCTGTCACCATCTGATCCTGCTAAGAAATGATGAGCAGTGTTGTGAACTAACTATGCACTAGAGGGTTGCATTCCCCCGGGATGCCTGCAGGACCTGCGGGTCCCAACAGAGATCATTGTGGTGGTCTGCATTTTTCATGCTGCAGTCGGTCAGACGACTTTGGTATGAAAATATTTTTGTTGTCCCACAGATTATTTGGAAACAGTCCTCTTTCTGCTTTGTATGCGTTAGCCTAGCACAGTATTAAAATCACATATTTTCCGCATTATTCACATTCAGAAATAGCCTACCTCTCCTAGTTGGGCGTGAGAGTTCAAGTGCGCCTAGTATGTGTGGTCTCATTGAAATAGAGTAGGCTATATACCGTGCATTCGGAAAGTATTCAGACCCCTTGACATTTTCCACATTTTGTTACATTATATTTATTATTGTAAAATTGAATTGATTAAATAGTTTTTTCCCCCTCATCAATCTACACACAATACCCCATAATGACAAAGCAAAAGGCTAGGGCTGACCTGGCTATGGTAGGCACTAGCTAGCGTAACTAATTCATTCATATTTCTGTAGCATTGAAGGTCCCCGAGTTTGTAACCACCAGGACTCTTCCTAGAGCTGTCCGCCCGGCCAAACTGAGCAATCGCGGTAGAAGGGCCTTGGTCAGGGAGGTGACCAAGAAACCGATGACAGAGCTCCAGAGTCCCTCTGTGGAGATGGGAGAAGGGCCTTGGTCCATGTCTGCAGCACTCCACCAATCAGGACTTTATGGTAGAGTAACCAGACGGAAGCCACTCCTCAGTAAAAGGCACATGACAGCCACTTGGAGTTTGCCAAAAGGCACCTAAAAGACACTTTGACCATGAGAAACAAGATTCTCTGGTCTGATGAAATGAAGATTGAACTCTTTGGCCTGAATGCCAAGCATCACGTCTGGAGGAAACCTGGCAGCATCCCTACGATGAAGCATGGTGGTGGCAGCATCATGCTGTGGGGATGTTTTTCAGCAGCATGGACTGGGAGACTAGTCAGAATCGAGGGAAAGATGAATGGAGAAAAGTACAGAGAGATCCTTGATGAAAACCTGCTTCAGAGCGCCCAGGACCTGGGGTGAAGAGAGCGCCCAGACTGGGGTGAAGGTTCACCTTCCAACAGGGCAACGACCCTAAGCACACAGCCACGACAAACAGGAGTGGCTTCAGGACAAGTCTCTGAATGTCCTTGAGTGGCCCAGCCAGAGCCCGGACTTGAACCCGATCTAACATCTCTGGAGAGACCTGAAAATAGCTGTGCAGCGACACTCCCCATCCAACCTGACAGAGCTTGAGAGGAGAGAAGCAAAGAAGAATGGGAGACACTCCCCAAATACAGGTGAACCGAGCTTGTAGCGTCATACCCAAGAAGAGTCGAGGCTGTAATCTCTGCCAAAGGTGCTTCAACAAAGTTGTCACACCCTGATCTGTTTCACCTGTCTTTGTGCTTTTCCCCACCCCCTCCAGGGATCACCCATCTTCCTGTTATCCCCTGTGTGTTCTCTGTTTGTCTGTTGCAGGTTTGTCTTGTCAGGTCTCACCAGCGTTCTCTCCCGCCTTCCTGTTTCTCTCGTTCTCTTCTATAGTTTTTCCCGGTTTCTGACCATTCTGGCTGCCCTGACTCAGAGTCCGCCTGCCGTCCTGTACCTGCCTGACCTGTTCACGAACCTCTTCCTGCCCTTTGCCTGCAATGTGTTTCTAATAAATCATCTGAGAACTGTACTATCCGCCTCCTGTGTCTGCATCTGGGTCATATCCTGAGTCGTAATAGCACGAACTGGCCATGACTGAGCCAGCAGACTCGGACAAGCTCCGCAACGCTGTCTCCTCCCGGGAGCCACCATTGGAAGTCACAAGGAGTTACTTCAAGGTCTTATGGAAGGATTCCAGACCTTAGTGTAACGCCAGGACCGTGCCTTCAACACATTGCCGGAGCAGTTCCTCGGATTGTCTGTGAGGCAGGCCACCACTACAGTAACCCCCAGAGTGTCAATTACCCCGCTACCAGCGGTGTTTCTCCCCAATCTACCCCGGCTTCCCAAGAACCCCGCTTACCTCCTCCGGAGCGCTACGCTGGAGATCCCGGATCCTGCCGGGCGTTTCTCTTCTCATCTTTGAGCTGCAGCCCTCTTAATTTTCCTTGGATCGCTCGAGGATAGCGTACGTGATAACGCTGATGTCCGGGAGGGCTCTTGGATGGGCTATGGCGGTGTGGGAGCAACAATCCACCATTTGCCTTAGATTGGAGGAGTTCGTGGCGGAGGTACAGAAAGTGTTCGATTCTCCGTTGTCCGGGAGAGAGGCAGCAAGTAAGCTGCTCCAACTACGTCAGGATTCCCGTAGTGTGGCAGACTACACGGTGTATTTTCGCACATTGGCTGCTGACAGTGCCTAGAACCCGGAAGCCCTATTCAACGCGTTATTTCACGGGTTGTCGGAGGTGATTTAAAGACGAGCTCGCAGCCCGGGAGCTGCCTCTGGACCTCAACTCCCTCATAGCCTTGACCATCCGGATCGATGGGCAGCTACAGAAACACAAGAGGGAGAATGAGTCTTTTCCCTGTCGCCGACGCTCATCCTTGATTTCCACCACGCCTCCGAGGAATCCCGGAAAACCCCGAAGCCCACATTTCCGAGTGGATCCGACATTGGCCGAAGTCTCTCGGAGGTCACCGAGGGCAGTCAAGTCATCTCCTCTGGAGCGCATGCAACTGGGCAGGGCTAGATTGTCTCCTGCTGAGCTCTTATGCAGACTTAACACCCAGAGCTGTCTGTATTGTGGAGCTACGATAAATGTTTTATCTTCCTGTCCATTAAAGAACCAGGCTCATCAAGGAGGTACTAGTACAAGTACCCTGGTGAGCCGTATGGAGACTTTTCCCATCTTCCATTGCTCGTACCCCTCTCCATGCTACCCTGTTGTGGGGTGACCGGTCCAAATCTCTCCGGGTGCTCATAGACTCTTGGGCCGACGAGAGCTTTATGGACGCTAACCTGGTGTCGGAGATGGGAATCCCCACACAACCACTCTCCATTCCCATGGATGTCAGAGCGTTGGAGGGCGCTATATTGGCAGAGTCACCCACACCACGTGTCCCATTAACCTGAGAGTGTCGGGTAATCACAGTGAGTTTATGCAGTTCCTGCCCATCGAATCCCCTCAAGCACCCGTGGTTTTAGGCTTTTCCTGGCTCCAGAGGCACAATCCCCTGATCGACTGGGCTACTAGTTCTATCCTGGGTTGGAGCCCATTTTGCCATGGTCATTGGCTGAAGTCGGCACTGCCTGCCCCGGGACGTCTTCCTGCGGGCTTGGGAAAAGCCCTGGACCTATCCGCCGTTCCCGCGGAGTAGCAAGACATCCGGGAGGCTTTCAGAATGCCCGTGCCACCGCGCTTCCTCCACATTGGCCCTATGACTGCGCCATCAACCTTCTCCCGGGCACTACATCGCCTCGGGCGGCTTTATTCCCTGTCAGGTAGGGAGACCAAGGTGATGGAGACATATATTGAGGACTCCCTGGCTGCAGGGGGTATCCATTGCCTCCCCCACAGGGTTCTTCTTTTTTCTTTTTCAACTACCTGAATGACATCACGGTTAAAAACCATTACCCGCTTGCACTCATCACCTTGTCTTTTGAGCCTCTCCAGGAGGCTACCATCTTCTACGAGTTGAACCTCTGGAACGCCTACCATCTGGTACGGATCCGGGAAGGGGATGAGTGGAAGACCTTTAACGCGGCTAGCGGGCAATAAGAATACCTGGTGATGCCGTTCAGACTGACCAACACACCTCCTGTGTTCCAGGCCCTGGTAAACGATGTTCTCCGGAACATGTTGAACCGGTTTGTATTTGTCTACCTTGATGACATCCTTGTGTTTTCCCACTTGGCTCAAGAACATGTCCTCCATGTCAGACAAATCCTCCAGCGTCTTCTGGAGAACCAGCTGTACGTCAAAATGGTAAAATGCGAATTCCATCGCTCCACCATCTCCTTCCTGGGGTACATCATAGCCGCAGGCAATATCCAGATGGTTCCTGAAAAGGTGAGAGCGGTGGTGGATTGGCCGCAACCCACCTCCAGAGTGCAGCTGCAACGCTTCCGCCAATTTCTACCGCCGGTTCATCCGGGGCTACAGCACCCGGACTTCCCCCCTGTCAGCACTCACCTCTCCCAAGGTCCCGTTTACGTGATCTCCAGCTGCAGACCAGGCGTTCATGGACCTCAAACATCAATTCACTACCACTCCCATACTAATCCATCCAGATCTATCCCGGCAGTTCGTGGTGGAGGTCAACGCCTCGGACGTTGGAGTGGGGGCTGTCCTGTCTCAGCATTCTGCCCAAGACCAAAAGCTGCATCCTTGCTCTTTCCTCTCCCATCATCTTAACCCCGCGGAAAGGAATTACGACATGGGTAACCCAAAAAATCTTTTGGCGGTGAAGATGACATTGAAGGAGTCGAGGCACTGGTTAGAGGCGGCAGAACAACCATTCATAGTATGGACAGATCACAAGAACTTGGAATATCTCCACACCGCCAAAAGCCTCAACTCCAGGCAAGCCTGCTATTCACCTGATTTAAATGTACCGCCCAGTGTCCAAGACTGTGAAGCCGGATGCGCTGTCACGCCTCTATTGCCCCATTGCTGCACCATCGGACCCCGAGACCATCCTCCCTACCTCTTGTCTCGCGGCTGCACTCATCCTACCACCTGGAGCCAGCAGCTTGTGTGGTTAGAGTATGCCCACAACACCCTCCCTTGCTCAGCCACTGGTCTCTCACCTTTTGAGGGCTCCCTGGGATATCAGCCCCGCTCTTCCCGGAGCAAGAGGAAGGGATCAGCATACCCTTGGCCCAGATGTTCGTCCACTGCTGTCGCCGGTCAGCTCTTCTCAAGACCACCTCCTGGTATCGACGACAGGTGGATCGCCACCGGACCCTGGCTCCCCGTTATCGTCTCGGGCAGATCCTGTCTACTCGGGATCTGCCCCTCAGGGTAGTCCCGCAAACATTCCCCACGTTTTATTGGCCCTTTCCCCATCTCCAAAATCCTTAGCCCCTCTGGTGTTTGTCTTCTGTTGCCCCGTAGCCTCCGTATACATCCCACTTTTCATGTGTCTAGGATTAAACCTATGTCTCACAGTCCTTTGTCTCCTGTTTCAAGGTATGTGCCCAGGTAGGACGCCAGGTGATGTCTCAAGAAGGGGAGGGGGGTACTGTCACACCCTGATCTGTTTCACCTCTTTGTGCTTCTCTCCATCCCTCTCCAGATGTGACCCAACTTCCTATTATCCCCTGTGTATTCATACCTATGTTCTCTGTTTGTCTGTTGCCAGTTCGTCTTGTCTTCTCTCCCGCCTTCCTGTTTCTCTAGTTCTGTTTTATAGTTTTTCCCGGTTCTGACCATTCTGCCTGCCCTAACCCCGAGCCCGCATCTGGGTCATATCCTGAGTCATGATAAAAGTACTGAGTAAAGGGTCTGAATACTTATGTAAATGTGATATTTCCAGTTTTTTTCTGTATAAATTAGCAAAAAATTCTGAACCGGGTTTTTGCTTTGTCATTATGGGGTATTGTGTGTAGATTGCTAAAGATGTTAGCCTTCACACAGCCTGCCAGCCCACTCTGTGATATTGCGAGGTTCTAAATCCAGCTGGCTGAACTCTCCAAACAGTCTACCCACTCGGAGGCGTCCACATGGTCCTAAAGCACACCCATCGCTTTTGTATGATAAAACTGGGGAGGACAAAAATGCAAAAATCCCCAGTGTAAGTTGCGCTCCTGCTATAAATGCATCCCCAAAGCAAATTACATTTTCCCAGATCCAACCGCTCAACAGACACTCCTCAATTGTGAGAGAAGGGTCACCTTGTCTTCTCCTTGGTGGTGGCCTGTTCTCATCATTGGGATTTGGAAATTGCATGTTTTTGAAAAATTGAAGCTGAATATTGACCATAATTGTGATTTCTGTGGAATGGAGAAGGAGACCATATTTCATTTGTTTTTTACCTGTATTTATAGTAGAATTCTTTGGATGGACGTACAGAACGTTGTTACAAAGAAAACAGGATAGGTTGTACAATTTAATGGTTTTGATACAATGATTTATTTCAGAAATTCTGACATTGATAAAGATGTAGTATATTTGATTCAACTGCTAATAATATTAGGTAAATGTCATATTCACAAATGCAAATGGTCGAATTCAAAACCTAACTTTTTTCACTTTATAAATGAATTTAAACAATATGGCACTACTTTAACTAAAATGAAAAACGAAAAAGGCAATTAAAACTCGTTGTTTCATTTATGAATATGATTTGTTTGTTTGGGATTCCTGGCGATGTAAATAGTATGTATGCTTGTTTGCATGTGACTATTCCTCTTTTTTGTTGTTAATATTTGTTTGTTAATAAAAAATATTTAAAAAATAAGAGTTGTGGACTCGACTCACAGGATTTGGATTCGATGACTTGAGACTTGACTTGAATTTGGAGCCTCAATACTCGTGACTCGACTTTGTCTTGAGACTGATGACTTGAAATTATCTGGCCGCGTTTTGTAATGATTTGTCACTCATTTTGTGGCACAGTCAACGTGGATTAATCTACACGCAGCTAGACATTAGCCGCAGCATCTCCCATGCAAAAAAAAAACTGAACCAGATTGGCTAGTGAAACGCTCACTCGGGCACTCTGATTGGACCTACAAACTGTCAATAAACACAGGTAGGGTGAGTTAGCGAACAGATTATTGATTTGCTGTAAACCTATAGATAGGTTCGGGTGTAACGCAAATGACAAATTGTAGGGAGAGAGTATTGCCATACTAAATAAATATGCAGCACCAAAAAAAAATTGTGATTAAGAATATGAACTGTTTACTTTGCAAATTCACCAGCATTGGGGCAACAATTAGCGTAGGTCTACTGGTCTTTTGATATGTAACAATTGCTTAGTATTGATAATATACTTATGAAGCTTGCATTTGGAATTTGTTGTTAAAATCAAATATTAGTGTGGCGAAGATGGTTCACTTGCGCTCCAAACTCTTGCCAGTGGAGAGGGCTTTTTTTCTTTTGTTGAAATATTTGCTGTTGCTTTCACACGTTTAAATGCATATGTGGTAAATCTAGATTCCTTCTACTACTACAATAATTGCTAGCGTTTCATCATTCCATTACCTTAACGTTTATTGCTACATGTATACATTTCTATACATGTTTACATGTTTATTTGTATTCATGTTTATTTAAATCAAATCAAACCTTTGTTCATATTTCCCGGGTTTAGTCGGAGTTCCGGTCGTCCTAAATCTCTGTCAATAGTTTTTTCAAAACGTAAATTTTTTTTTTTAAACCATGTGAACTGATTAGATAAACTGGTCCCATCATAGCCAATATAAAACCTTTTTACAACTGATCAATCACTGTCATACCCCATAGGGTCCCGAGTTTTTCTGGTTAGGTTACCAGATTAGGAAAAACTCCGGGCAATTGCCCCACCACTCTGGGACCTATCTGCTTGCAGTTACTTGCAGTTGTCAGTTATCGTCAAGTATGTGGATGATCAGGGCTTTATTCAGGAACGTTTTTGGGGCTACTTTGAAGCGTTAAATCGGCAAGATGCGCAGTCCGTTTTCGTGAATTCAAAGATGTCGGAGTTCAACTTCATTGCGAAACTTGTTGCCTAAACCTATGATGGCACCTGTTGTAATGGAATCTATCTGCTATTTGTATGTACAGCTATGTCCCCTGCTGTTCCCTGATTAAGATGTGATGACCACTTCATTCCAATACCATTGCCAACTCTCCCCTGGCATGAACTGAAGCCACGTCTCGTGTGCCCACTCCACTGGCACATTGAATGTTTCCTCTCCAAGCACACTGAGTAGACCTGTCAAGTGTCTCTCATTACTAGAGTCAATCACCTAAACAAACACAATCACATTATTACACGTCAATGATTTTACTCCTTGCTCGGACTAATTCGTAACTCTTTTGCAGTCATAAGAGCATGAAATCAGCAGGAGGCAAGGCAAATTGATGTGCTCAGAGTGTCGATTTATTTACAGGTCTTGGTGATCCAATGGTTATAGCACCATATCGTACAAAATATACATGTAGATTGACCAAATATACACGGGCAATTGCCCCCCCCAAAATAGCCTCTGTATCAGGCTTAACCTGTCCTATCTGAGAAACCAAATCGAATCAGTCTAACAGGAGCTCAAACAAGTAGGCCTACGTAATAAGCACTTGGCCCCCAGGACCATTACCCAATTGACAATTACAACCAATAAACTGGTTCAACAATGTAAAATGCAATTTCCACATCCATTGTTACAATTGTTTTAATGATTATTAATAAAATGTCAAACACCATGCACACACGGAACAGTCATGTTAATCTTATTCAACGTTCTGACTCCAAAGCTTGGAGCGCAGGCCACGTAGCCCGTTTCTATGCAGCAGCCTTGTACTTCTTCATATGAATTATGTTTAGACTAGACTGACAGGGGACAACAGAGACAACAACTGATAGGCAATAGAACTCACAGGGGTGAGCTTGCTTTGTGCATGTTTGCATCATGCAGGCCTATGCAACTGTAGGCCTAATTAAAAATGAAATCACAGTCTATTTCATCACTATTTTGTTGATTAATTCCAGTTAATACTTTGGGATTTTCTAAAGGTATAGCCAGCCCAAGTTAGAATATCAACCAAATGTAATCACATTCACATTTTCTCCTGACAAACAAATGGACAATAAATACATAACGTTACCAATGTGTTTACCCTGACCAGATGGACAGGGAGCGTAGGCTTTAGTAGCCGGAAAAATCGTCTCGTTTTCATCCCATACCAACAGCATGCCAAATCTCTAATGTTTGGTAGTAGCTAGGCTGCCGCAACATCTATATAATGAGTTTTTGCTTGTGTCTGTCTGGAGTGATTATGTTGCTACAAACACTCGACCGGTGAGCGCATCTCTCAAGCATTGCCTGCAATCTCCCTACAGAGCACACTGGGTAAAAAGCGCAACCGGGCTCGCGCGAGCTCCATACCTGGCAGAAACAACGGACAGGGTGCGGGTGGCGAACTTGATGACAACATGTGGGCAGTGGGTTCAATGACAAAAAGCACATTTTTGGGGAAACTTTGGAGACTGGAAGGGCAAAGGGGCATGTGCTCTGCACAGGTAGAGACCAATCTGTGCACGTGCCTGCCTTTAGTCTAAGGGCCAGAGCTGGGTTTCTATTAAGCTAATATATGGAATTGTTTTAACCCTCCTGCTGTGTTCTGGTCGAATTGGACCGATTTACAAGTTTTCTCTCTGAAAAATGTAGTTCATTTAATCGGACTGTCATAAGGTTCCATGACTTTGTCCACACAGGGCATCTGAACACACAAAAGTGTATAAAATTGAGTTCAGGCACATGCCCATTCATCAGATGGACACACTTCCTCTCCCAGACATGTGTGTGTGTTTGAGTGCACGCACGCACACACACACACACACACACACACACACACACACACACACACACACACACACACACACACACACACACACACACACACACACACACACACACACACACACACACACACACACACACACACACACACACACCTCACTCCCCTTCTTGGCTTCCATGGCAACTCCCACAGGAACCTTTCCCCAATAGAATCTTTCCCCCACGGGAACCACACCTGCTGGCATTCTTACAAACAATTGCAACATTGTTTCAATAATATATAGAATTTTTCTCAGCTCTGGTATATAAAGCTTTTTTGAGGCCTTGCTCACAGTTCAATCTCACAATGACCAAACGATATACTGTATGTGAGGCTCTTGGTCATATCTTTGATCATGACACTTGTGAGGAGAGAGTCCTTGTTAAACTTTGACATAAAGTCGTCTGTAATAAATCATGTTTAATCTGAGTATTTGTTATTGTCAAAATCCATACATTATGTTTTTTTAAACTCAAAAACGAGTTGTATGAGCTCAGGTCAATGAGGCCTACAGGCCATAAATAGCAAATAGACGTTCGAAACTTGTAATGTTCACAAGAACTTAAGTTGATGAAAAGATCTAACACAACATTAGGTGATAATATATGTATTATTATGGATTTATAATCAGATATAATGGGGTGGTCATTTTGGACCGGGAACACAGAATGAATTAACATGAAACGAACACAACAGGAGGGTTAAGATAGCTAAATTATCCTTGGCATGACTATTTGATATAGAATTTTAGGACCCCTGTAAGTAGGCTATCAAAAACATTTATACACATTTTATTTGATGAAACATTGAAGTTAGCCTCACTCCTATTAGACCATAGAAATGCATTTAATAACAAATTCATACATGGAAAAACAGACATTAAAAAAAAATATATATATATACTGTATATATAAATAGCCAGACTGTTTTCAAGTGTCTGTCCACTTCATTTTGAACACTATTACTTTACGGAAGCCGGACACAGAAAATATGGATACAACGTCCTCCTTCATATGTGTGCCACTAGAAAAACATTAGCATGTTTCTATTAGCTGATACATCATTACAAAATACACCATATTACTTACCTACTAAGGTGCCTGGACGTTGTAGGCTAAACTGCCAAGAAAAAAACCATAGCCTAACTGATCCAAATGGTTGCTCAATCAGGTAGGCAAGATGCAGTTATTTAGTCCCAACAGTAGAGCTTTCTTTTCAGCACCATGGAGTGAATCCTTACCACCGCTACACCTGGTTATCAGCGGAGCCTTGTCTGGCAGTGAAACAGTTCATTCAGCCTCATTTACTGTCTTTAAAAAAAACATAGCTGATATGGCTGACTTACTTAAACAAATGTTTCTACTGTCAATTGAGATGTACAAACTATGACATAAGGGGACGACGAGTGGATAAAAGGCAATCCGTCATTTCGATTAAGACATTAATGAGCGAGTTAGGACGGACATAGTCAATATCACTATTTGTTCAGCACTTTTGAAATGTACAGTGACAGAATTCAGAACATGGGCCATTCTTACAGTATTCTCCCTGTACATCTAGTCAGAACTGTAGGATAATTAAAGGGGGCATATAATCAGACAATGAACACCCTTACAATATTCAATGATTACATTTCTCTTAAACAGGCTATATGCTACATGTGCACCAACAAGTCAGAACAGTAGGCTAAGTTATGAGGGGGAAAGGGACCAAATTATTAGGGTGAGGCACATGGGCTACTAACAACTTACTACACAACATACACTTCGTATTACTTTCTTAGCTACAGTATACATATCTCCCTGGCATATTACATCATTTATGCAGTAGCATACAAGACATTTTTGGACTCACCTTGTTGTGCTCACTTGAACAGGAAGGTGGCGCAGCAGTCCTTGTGGGCAAATTTTGTCATCAAACTTTGTCATCAAAGTCTGGCATTCTCTGGATTTATGGTGCATTCAAGACAACTAGGAACATGGAAAAAAACAAGGCCAAATCATGATGTCAGTGATCTTCAGGTTGGACCTCTAGAAAGAGGCCAGAGTTCCCGACTTAGAATTCCAAGTTGGATGACCGTTCAAAACTTATTTTCCCAGGCGGAGCTCGAGTTCCCAGTTGTCTTTAACTCACTCAAGTCTGAGATTTCCCAGTTCTGAGTTTCCAATTGTTTTGAATGCGGCAGAAGTTATGCTGGATTGACAGCATGCCCAATGTTTTCAACGTCTGGCCCATGGTGTTGAATGTTTATCCTTTTAAGCTTGGAAAAGAGATCCTTAAACCCAGACTTGGACCACACACCCACTCCACAGAATAGCAGGCTAGTGATTGCTTTGCAACGCATGCAGTGAGACACTGATTATTTACAAACCACTCATTGTTGAATTTTGGATTTCCAACTTCCAATGTTTATGTCCAATGGCCGATCAGCACCAATAGGTTTTATCGATAATTTCTCTTCATAGGACAAGGATTGAAAAGGATTTGCCAGTAGTTTGTCAACATGATTCATGATGATGATGATGCAGTCCAATCAAAGCTACGGTAGATACAACGGGATTTGACATTATTTTATCCGTGGCCAATGGCCTTGAGCCTTCATGGATGGGCACTTCTAATGTAATTCTATGGCAGCACCCAAGGGGCTTGAATTTTCGAGCTCTTCCCGTAGATTTTGCGTTGACATAGTGTCCCCATGAGTGACAGAACACTGAGCCAATTACGGCTCAACTAGAGAACATTACCAAACCCTACTACACTCTATGTTTTCCGCTGGCTGCCACACCAACACAGAAAGCACTGAGCTAGGCTGAAACACCTGCATTTTTGAGCTGCCTTACTCAAGACAGAAACAAAGAGACCATGTTTGATTGTGGCTTTATTTACATTGTTTGCAAACTGATACGTGACACGTATTAATGCCAAAATAACAAGCAAAACAGGCAACAACAAACACAAAAAAGTTTGTGTTTATACAGGACCTCCCGCACTCACCTACAGTCAACCAATCATATCAATGCGGAGCTATACTGAGCCCTCTACATTGTTACACAATTTGAGAGGCGCACTGTGTTGCGGTACAGAGCTCAATTTGGCCTCTGCATGCCTCCGGAGGCTTCGCAATTGCATCACACCATCCAAATGGCGCCTCCGACCACATTTCAGATCAAGCATAAATTGGTTCTTAGGCAGCATGCACTGGGACGCGTTGATCAGTTGATTGACAGGTGTAGGACTGTAGAACGATAAACTTTCCTCCAGTGTGGATGCTCAACGACGTGATGTAGCCTATAGTTTGTCATTATAGTTATCATTATAGTTGCCCTTAACTCTGACACAACACAACTCACGTTATTATCACAACAGAATTAGCCTACTTGTAAGTCTAGCTAATGTTAGCGAATTTGAATGAAATAAATATACAATTACATTTATACACTTACATTTATAGCCTGCTTGTTTACTTGACTTTTATACTCTTAAAAATTGACTCTCAAATAATGGACTCTGCCAAGTTTGCCACCAGTGCGCTGCAGTAGGGAGGTAAAGTGGAAGTCGAATCATCGCTACAGTTGTTTGGCTGGGCCCATAGAAACGTTTGAAAATGAGGAGGATATGTGATAGACATAAGTGAGCTCAGAAAAATAAAATATCTTGGAATATACCTTTTATGTGGAAATGCCCTATTCACTTCTATTGTTTTTTTCCCGTCCCGGTACCGGGTTACCTTCAGACAAGTCTTGTGATACTATTAGGCCTATTTGTATTTCTATTTATTATGGATTCCCATTGGCTGATGCCAAATCAGCAGCTACTCTTCCTGGGGACTAGCAAAATGAAGGTACTGTAGTTATATAAAAAAATGTAAACATTACAATACATTTCACAACACATTAAGTGTATGCCCTCAGC
The DNA here is from genome assembly GCF_045679555.1 of Salvelinus alpinus. Taxonomy (NCBI): domain Eukaryota; kingdom Metazoa; phylum Chordata; class Actinopteri; order Salmoniformes; family Salmonidae; genus Salvelinus; species Salvelinus alpinus. The sequence continues at coordinate 4,143,572 of NC_092113.1, forward strand.
CCACTACTCTACTATCACATATGTACTGTATAACACAAAATCCATGTGCACGTGTGTATAGTGCATATGTTATGTCTCAGCCTCCGGTATCTATGCTGCAATAGTCTATGTGCCAGGGGAGCTAGGGTCAGTCTGTTATGTCTAGTGTAATTCTCCTGTCTTATCTGGTGTCCTGTGTAAATGTAAGTATGCTCCCTTTAATTCTCTCTCTCTCTCCTGCCCCTCCCCTCCCCTCCCCTCCCTGCTTGCGGCTATGGAACCCTGACCTGTTCACCGGACGTGCTACCTTGTCCCGGACCTGCTGTTTTCGACTCGCTCTCCCTCCCTCTCTCTCTCTCTCTCTCTCTCTACAGCACCTGCTGTCTTGACCACTGAATGTTCAGCTGTGAAAAGCCATCTGACATTTACTCCTGAGGTACTGACCTGTTGCACCCTCTACAATCACTGTGATTATTATTTGACCCTGCAGGTCATCTATGAACGTTTGAACATCTTGAAGAACAATCTGGCCTTAATGGCCATGTAATCTTATAATCTCCACCTGGCACAGCCAGAAGAGGAGTGGCCACCCCTCAGAGCCTGGTTCCTCTCTAGGTTTCTTCTAGAGGTCGACCGATTATGATTTTTCAACGCCGATACCGATACCGATTATTGGAGGACCAAAAAAAGCAGATACCGATTATTCGGCCGATTTAAAAAATATATATTTGTAATAATGACAATTACAACAATACTGAATGAACACTTTTCTTTTACCTTAATATAATACATAAATAAAATCAATTTAGCCTCAAATAAATAATGAAACATGTTCAATTTAGTTTAAATAATGCAAAAACAAAGTGTTGGAGAAGAAAGTAAAAGTGCAATATGTGCCATGTAAAAAAGCTAACGTTTAAGTTCCTTACTCAGAACATGAGAACATATGAAAGCTGGTGGTTCCTTTTAACATGAGTCTTCAATATTCCCAGGTAAGAAGTTTTAGGTTGTAGTTATTATAGGAATTATAGGACTATTTCTCTCTATACCATTTGTATTTCATATACCTTTGACTATTGGATGTTCTTATAGGCACTTTAGTATTGCCAGTGTAACAGTATAGCTTCCGTCCCTCTCCTCGCCCCTACCTGGGCTCGAACCAGGAACACATCGACAACAGCCACCCTCGAAGCATCGTTACTCATCGCTCCACAAAAGCCGCGGCCCTTGCAGAGCAAGGGGAACAACTACTCCAAGTCTCAGAGCGAGTGACGTCACCGATTGAAACGCTATTAGCGCACACCCCGCTAACTAGCTAGCCATTTCACATCGGTTACACCAGCCTAATCTCGGGAGTTGATAGGCTTGAAGTCATAAACAGCTCAATGCTTGAAGCATTGCTAAGAGCTGCTGGCAAACGCACGAAAGTGCTGTTTGAATGAATGCTTACGAGCCTGCTGCTGCCTACCATTGCTCAGTCAGACTGCTCTATCAAATATCAAATCATAGACTTAATTATAATATAATAACACACAGAAATACGAGCCTTTGGTCATTGATATGGTCGAATGCGGAAACTATCATTTCGAAAACAAAACGTTTATTCTTTCAGTGAAATACGGAACCGTTCCGTATTTTATCTAACGGGTGGCATCCCTAAGTCTAAATATTGCTGTTACATTGTACAACCTTCAATGTTATGTCATAATTATGTACAATTCTGGCAAATTAATTACGGTCTTTGTTAGGAATAAATGGACTTCACACAGTTCGCAACGAGCCAGGCGGCCCAAACTGCTGCATATATCCTGACTGCTTGATCGGAACGCAAGAGAAGTGACACAATTTCCCTAATTATAAGAAATTAATGTTAGCAGGCAATATTAACTAAATATGCAGGTTTAAAAATATATACTTGTGTATTGATTTTAAAGAAAGGCATTGATGTTTATGGTTAGGTTTGGTGCAACGACAGTGCTAAATCATCACCCGTTTGGCGAAGTAGGCTGTGATTCGATGAGAAATTAACAGGCACCGCATCGATTATATGCAACGCAGAACACACTAGATAAACTAGTAATATCAACCATGTGTAGTTAACTAGTGATAATGTTAAGATTTATTGTTTTTTCTAAGATAAGTTTAATGCTAGCTAGCAACTTACCTTGGCTTCTTGCTGCCCTCACGTAACAGGTAGTCAGCCTGCCATGCAGGCTCCTCATGGAGTGCAATGTAAGGCAGGTGGTTAGAGCGTTGGACTAGTAACCGGAAGGTTGCAAAAACGAATCCCCAAGCTTACAAGGTTAAAATCTGTCATTCTGCCCCTGAACAAGGCAGTTAACCCGCCGTTCCTAGGCCTTCATTGAAAATAAGAATGTGTTCTTAACTGACTTGCATAGTTAAATAAAGGTGTAAAAAAATATATATATAAAAAATTTAATTAAAAAAATCGGCCAAATCGGTGTCCAAAAATACCGATTTCCGATTGTTATGAAAACTTGAAATCGGCCCTAATTAATCGGCCATTCCGATTAATCGGTCAACCTCTAGTTTCTTCCTAAGTTCCTGCCTTTCTAGTTTTTCCTAGCCACTGTGCTTCTACATCTGCATTATACATCTTCATTCATATTGCTGTTTGGGGTTTTAGACTGGGTTTCTGTATAGTACTTTGTGACCTCTGCTAATGTAAAAAGGGCTTTATAAATACATTTGATTTGATGTGTGTGTGTATATATGCATGTGTCTGTGCCTGTGTGTGTGTCTCACATTCCCTGCTGTTCGAGAAGGTGTGTTTTTTAAATATATTTTTATCTGATTCTACTGCTTGCATGAGTTACTTAATGTGGAATAGAGTTCCATGTAGTCACGGGTCTATGTAGTACTCTGCGCCTCCCATAGTCTGTTCTGGACTTGGGGACTGTGAAGAGACCTCTGGTGGCATGTCTTGTGGGGTATGCATGGGTGTCTGAGCTGTGTGCTAGTAGTTTAAACAGACAGCTCTGTGCATTCAACATGTCAATATTTCTCACAAACACAAGTAGTGATGAAGTAAATCTCTCCTCTACTAGCCAGGAGAGATTGACATGCATATTATTAATGTTAGCTCTCCGTGTACATTTAAGGGCCAGTCTTGCTGCCCTGTTCTGGGCCACTTGTAATTTTCCTAAGTCCCTCTTTGTGGCACATGACCACACGACTGGACAGTAGTCCAGGTGCGACAAAACTGGGGCCTTAAGTACCTGACTTGTTGATAGTGCTGTTAAGAATGTAGTTTTACGCTTTATTATGGACAGTCCCCATCTTAGCTACTGTTGCATCAATATGTTTTGACCGTGAAAGTTTATTATCCAGGGTTACTCCAAGCAGTTTAGTCTCCTCAACTTTCTCAATTTACACGTTATTCATTACAAGATTTAGTTGAGGTTTAGGGTTTTGTGAATAACTTGTCCCAATTTGTTTTGGAAATATTTTGGACTCATTTATTTCTTGCCACCCATTCTGAAACTGACAGCTCTTTGTTAAGTGTTGCAGTGATTTCACTTGCTGTGTTAGCTGACGTGTAGTGTGGAGTCATCAGTATACATAGACATACAGGCTTTACTCAGAGCCAGTGGCAGGTCATTCGTAAAGATTGAAAAAAGTATGGGGCCTAGACAATTGCCCTTGGGAATCAAATCAAATGAAATTGTATTTGTCACATGCGCCGAATACAAGAGACCTTACCGTGAAATGCTTACTTTACAAGCCCTTAACCAACAATGCAGTTTTAAGAAAATAGAGTTCAGAAAATATTTACTAAATAAACTAAAGTAAAAAAATGAAATAATAATTAAGACATTAAAATAACAATAATGAGGCTGTATTGTTGATAGACAACAGTAATTGTTTCACCTCTTCCACACTCACTTTACGGAATTGAAAATTACAATGCTTGTCTTTCATACTTTGGTCAGTTATTCATGGATGTGTAGGTTCAGAATTTGTTGTTGGCATGTCATGCTTCCTTTTGATAATATTGCCAATGAAAAAATCTTTAAAGTAGTTAGCAATAAATCAAATCAAATTGTATTTGTCACATACACATGGTTAGCAGATGTTAATGCGAGTGTAGCGAAATGCTTGTGCTTCTAGTTCCGACCATGCAGTAATATCTAACAAGTAATCTAATTTAACAATTTCACAACAACTGCCTTATACACACAAGTGTAAAGGAATGAATAAGAATATGTACATAAAAATATATGAATGAGCGATGGTCGAACGGCATAGGCAAGATGCAGTAGATGGTATAGAGTACAGTATATACATATGAGATGAGTAATGTAGGGTATGTAAACATTATATAAAGTGGCATTGTTCAAAGTGCCTGGTGATACATTTATTACATCAATTTTTCATTATTAAAGTGGCTAGAGATGAGTCAGTATGTTGGCAGCAGCCACTCACTGTTAGTGATGGCTGTTTAACAGTCTGATGGCCTTGAGATAGAAGCTGTTTTTCAATTAGCAATATCAGTGCGTTTCGTGATGAATGAGCCAACTGATTCAATTAATGATGGAGCCTATTTTGCTATTTTGCACAACATTTCATAAAAGTTTTTTTTACTATCATTCTTTATATAATTTATGTGTTTAATAGTACAGTTTCTTCTTCTTTTTGTTCAGTTTAGTCACATGATTTCTCAATTTACAGTAGGTTTGCCATTCGGCTGTGCAGCCAGACTTATTTGCCATTCCTTGTGCCTCGTTGCTCTCAACCATACAATTTCTATTCCTCATCAATCCACAGGGATTTTACAGTTTTGCAGTCATTTTCTTAATGGGTGCATGCTTATTAGTAACTGGAATAAGCCATTTCATAAATGTGTCAAGTGCAGCGTCTGGTTGCTCCTCATTACACACCACATAGCAGCAAATAATAATTACATCTTAGTAATTGTCACGCCCTGACCTTAGAGATCCTTTTTATGTCTCTTTTTGGTTTGGTCAGGGTGTGATTTGGGGTGGGCATTCTATGTTTTGTTTTTCTATGATTTTCTATTTCTATGTTTTGACCATGTAATGTTCTCAATCAGGGACAGCTGTCTATCGTTGTCTCTGATTGGGAACCATACTTAGGTAGCCCTTTTTCCCACCTGGTTTTGTGGGAAGTTAACTTTGTTTGATGGCACTTAGGCTTAAGTGTCACGGTTTGTTTTTGTATTGTTTATTGTTTTGTTGGCGACATCTACTATTAAAAGTATGTACGCTCACCACGCTGCACCTTGGTCCAGTTCCTTCAACAGCCGTGACAGTAATCATAGTAATCACTACAAAACGTATTGTATGTTCTCTTATACACTATATTAGGCCCAGCCTTTGGAACTTTGGTTTTCTTAGATATGGCTAGCATATTATGATCACTACATCAGATGGATTTGGATACGCATTAGAGTAGATTTCTGCAACATTAGTAAAGATGTGATCAATACAATTGGATGAAACATTCTATACTGTTTACTGAAAACCTGAACCAGGTTGCAGGCACTGGTTACACCTTTAAGCTTTTTCTAGAGTGGGCAGCTAGTCAATATTTAGGTCAGCTATTTTCAGGTCTTTCCAGAGATGTTAGATTGGGTTCAAGTCCGGGCTCTGGCTGTGCCACCCAAGGACATTCAGAGACTTGTCCCGAAGCCACTCCTGTTTGTCGTGGCTGTGTGCTTAGGGTCGTTGTCCTGTTGGAAGGTGAACCTTCACCCCAGTCTGAGGTCCTGAGCGCTCTGGAGCAGGTTTTCATCAAGGATCTCTCTGTACTTTGCTCTGTTCATCTTTCCCTCAATCCGGATTAGTCTCCCAGTCCGTGCTGCTGAAAACATCCCCGCAGCATGACGCTGCCACCACCATGCTTCACCGTAGGGATGCTGCCAGTTTTCCTCCAGACGTGATGCTTGGCATTCAGGCCAAAGAGTTCAATCTTCCTTTCATCAGACCAGAGAATCTGGCTTCCGTCTGGCCACTCTACCATAAAGGCCTGATTGGTGGAGTGCTGCAGAGATGATTGTTCTTCTGGAAGGTTCTTCCATCTCCACAGAGGAACTGTGGAGCTCTGTCAGAGTGACCATCGGGGCCTCCCGAGTGGCGCAGTGGTCGAAGGCACTGCATCGCAGTGCTAGCTGTGCCACTAGAGATCTTGGTTCGCGTCCAGGCTCTGTCACAGCCAGCCGTGATCGGGAGACCCATTGGTTGACGCACAATTGGCCCAGCGTCGTCCGGGTTAGGGGAGGGTTTGGCCGGCAGGGATATCCTTGTCCCATCGTGCTCTAGCGACTCCTGTGGCGGGCCGGGCGCATGCACACTGACACGGTTGCCAGGTGTACGGTGTGACCATCAGGTTCTTGGTGAACTCCCTGACCAAGGCCCTTCTCCCGCGTTTGGCCGGGCGGCCAGTTCTAGGAAGAGTTCGTGGTTCTAAACTTCTTCCATTTAAGAATGTGTTCTTGGGGACCTTCAATGCTGCAGAAATGTTTTGGTACCCTTCATTTTTGCCTCGACACAATCCTGTCTCAGAGCTTTCCTTCGACCTCATGGCTTGGTTTTTGCTCTGACATGCACTGTCATCTGCAGGATCGTGTCCAATCAATTGAATTTACCACAGGTGGACTCCAATCAAGTTGTAGAAGCATCTCAAGGATGATCAATGGCAACAGGAGGCACCTGAGCTCAATTTCAAGTCTCATAGCAAAGGGTGTGAATACCAATGTAAATAAGGTATATCTGTTTTGTCATTATCGGGTATTGTGTGTAGATTGACGAGGGGGAAAAAAAGATTTAATCAATTTTAGAATAAGGCTGTAAAGTAACAAAATGTGGAAAAAGTGAAGGGGTCTGAATACTTTCCGAATGTACACATATTCCGAATTCACACATATTATCCATACACTGATTGTTAGCACTTCGTGGTCTATAGCACCTTCCCACAAGAATGGGCTTCTGTTTTTTCTTTTTACTCTTCTGAGATTCTTGATTGTTTTTATTGCTGTACTGGGAGGCTGATCAGAGCAAGACATGACAGTGATATTTATGTTTGAGCATATAGTGCAGGGTGAGCTGCACACAGTGCACATCCTACTGAGCCAAACTGTCTCAGGGCTAACAATATAACTCAGGTTCATAGGCGCGTGATTTACTGCATACAGTAGCTGTAGGGTTGACAGAGGCCTTCAGGGGAGTTAGAGGGACATAAATGAGGTTACTTACATTACGACTGCCATGTACATTTGCAGCAGCAATACGCCAACTCAGCGATACAATGGTAGGGATTATCTGAGCGGGGATTTGGTCACTGATAAGTCATTGTCTCAAAACAGCCTTGAAATACGCTGACAGGGTCCAGGAGCCAAGATGATTTGGGACTTGTGAGGGAAAATGGAGAGTCTCATATTTTCATAGAGAGGTATATTCGTGTGTAGCCCAAACCATTTGGACGCTACAGATGTTTTCAAGAGAAGACTGATTTTCGAAATGTCTCCTGGTCTGACAAGCACCATTGTAGCTCGGCCACCTTCCACCGCAGATGCGAAAGGACGATATCGGCGGAGGCGGTGGATTAAACAGATGGATTTTAATGGAGATGTTTTTATTGTTTATTTATTATGCCTCGAGCGGAGCATGAGGGGGCTTCATGCACAGACATTATTTTAATTTTGTTTTATTTTAATGTCTTTTTTATGCCCAGCTCATGAGGCCCCTTGATGATTTAAGGCAATTGTGTCTTGTGCCTAATGGTAAATCCGCCAGTGTAGTCAGGCTCATCACATATAATTATTATTACAAACAGAAGATCATCACTTCTCACAATGGTGCTCTTTAGTAAAGTTAAATCAAAGCTGAATCAATGTCTAACAAGATCACATAATGATTGATTTGCATTTTACACAACAGAACCGAATATAATACCGTAGCATAGTAGGCCTATAACTTTACTGTTACACCAAAAACACAACATTTCTAATGAGATTTTAGGATGGTTAGATGAAGCTGAAAAGTAAAAAAAATTATGATAATACAACTAGGCAGGAAATACGCATTGATTCAAACAAAAAACAAGAAAGTCTAATAGTTTTTTAACACCATCAGATCTAATTCGCTCACAAAACAGTAATTCAAGAATACCTAATATACCCATGAGACTTTGAGATCAATCAAATGATTGGCATGGAGATGTGAAGAAATACACTACATGACCAAAAGTATGTGAACACCTTCTTGTCGAACATCTCATTACAAAATCATGGGCACTAATATGGAGTTGATCCCCCCTTTGCTGCTATAACAGCCTCCACTCGTCTGAAAAGGCTTTCCACTAGATGTTGGAACATTGCTGCGGGTACTTGCTTCCCTTCAGCCACAAGAGCATTAGTGAGGTCAGGCACTGATGTTGGGTGATTAAGCCTGGCTCGCAGTCAAGTCATCCCAAAAGTGTTCGATGGAGTTGAGGTCAGGGCTCTGTGCAGGCCAGTCAAGTTCTTCCACACCAATCTCGACAAAACATTTCTGTATGGACCTCGCTTTGTGCACGGGGGCATTGTCATGCTGAAACAGGAAAGGGCCTTCCCCAAACTGTTGCCACAAAGTTGGAAGCACAGAATCGTCTATAATGTCACTGTATGCTGTAGCGTTAAGATTTCCCTTCACTGGAACTAAGGGACCTAGCCCGAACCATGAAAAACAACCCCAGACCATTATTCCTCCTCCACCAAACTTTACAGTTGGCATTATGCATTGGGGCAGTATTCTCCTGGGATCCGCCAAAACCAGATTTGTCTGTCAGGCTGCCAGATGGTGAAGCGTGATTCATCACTCCAGAGAACGAGTTTTCACTGCTCCAGAGTCCAATGGCGGCGAGCTTTACACCACTCCCGACAAACAGTTCTTGAGCTGATGTTGCTTCCAGAGGCAGTTTGGAACTTGGTAGTGAGTGTTGCAACCGAGGACAGACGATTTTTTAAATTATTTTTTCTCCCCAATTTTCGTGGTATCCAATTGGTAGTAGTTACAGTCTTGTCTCATCGCTGCAACTCCCGTACGGACTCGGGAGAGGCGAAGGTCGAGAGCCATGCGTCCTCCGAAACACAACCCAACCAAGCCGCACTGCTTCTTGACACAATGTCCATCCAACCACCAATGTGTCGGAGGAAACACCGTACACCTGGCGACCTGGTCAGCGTGCACTGCGCCCGGACCGCTACAGGAGTCGCTAGTGCGCGATGAGACTAGGATATCCCTGCCGGCCAAACCCTCCCTAACCCGGACAACGCTGGGCCAATTGTGCACCGCCCCATGGGCCTCCCGGTCGCGGCCGGCTGCGACAGAGCCTGGACTCCAACCCAGAATCTCTAGTGGCATAGCTAGCACTGCGATGCAGTGCCTTAGACCACTGCTCCACCCGGGAGGCCGGACAGACAATTTTTACGCGCTACGCGCTTCAACGGTCCCAATCTGTGACATTGTGTGACCTACCACTTCACGGCTGAGCCGGTGTTGCTCCTAGACATTTCCACTTCACAAGAAGAGCACTTACAGTTGACCGGGGCAGCTCTAGCAGGGCAGAAATTTGAAGAACTGACTTATTGGAAAGGTGGCATCCTATGACGGTGCCACATTGAATGTAACTGAGCTCTTCAGTAAGAGCATTCTACTGACAATGTTTGTCTATGGAGATTGCATGGCTGTGTGCTCGATTGTATACACGTCAGCAAAGGGTATGGATGAAATAGCCGAATCCACACATTTTAAGTGGTGTCCACATACTTTTGTATATATAGTGTATCATTCACTATTGAGTGATGCTGGCCTATTTTGAAATGAGGTAGCCTATACCTAATGTGGTGTTTGAGGGTATTACAAATATAAAATTGTATTTAGACAATGTGTGGGCATAGGCAGACTTTGCAATAGGACTGAAAATAACTTCTAGATATCATGACTGCGATTACTCACCACGGACTAGCAGAATCCTTTTTCTTATTTCACGACTCTGACGAGCCCGAGGCGGAGGATATACGGCTCCCTAGGGAACAGGCCCCGACCCCAGTGATCTGCGTGAAGAGGAGGCGGAGAAAGAGAGGGCAGGCTGCCATCTGAGGAGTCGGAGGCGATCGAATAAACCCCCACTCCCCTCAAATCTGCTAGCAAACATGTAATCTTTGGACAATAAAATGGAAGAGTTATTGGGAAGATTAAACTACCAACGGCACATTAAAAACTGTAACATCTTATGCTTCACGGAGTCGTGGCTAAACAACGCCAATATCAACATACAGGTGGCTGGTTATACGATGTACCGGCAGGATAGAACAGCGGCGTCTGGTAAGACAAGGGGCGGCGGTCTATGTATTTTTGTAAACAACAGCTGGTGCACTATATCTAAGGAAGTCTCGAGCTATTGCTCGCCTGTGGTAGAGTTTCTCATGATATGCTGCAGACCACACTATCTACCTAGAGAGTTCTCATCTGTATTCTTTGTAGCTGTTTACATACCACCATAGTCAGAGGCTGGCACTAAGATAGCATTGAATGAGCTGTATTCCGCCATAAGCAAACAACAAGAAAACGCTCACTCAGAGGTGGCGCTCCTACTACCCGGGGACTTTAATGCAGGGAAATTTTAATCAGTTTTACCAAATTTCTATCAGCATGTTAAATGTGCAACCAGAGGGAAAAGAACTTTGGACCACCTATACTCCAAACACAGAGATTCATACAAAGCTCTCCCTCGCCCTCCATTTGGCAAATCTGACCATAATTCCATCCTCCTGATTCCTGCTTACAAGCAAAAATTCAAGCAGGAAGCAACAGTGACTAGATCAATAAAAAAGTGGTCATATGAAGCAGATGCTAAGCTACAGGACTGTTTTGCAAGCACAGACTGGAATATGTTCTGGGATTCCTCCAATGGCATTGAGGAGTACACCACATCTGTCATTGGCTTCATCAATAAGTGCAACCATGACGTCGTCCCCACAGTGACGTACATACCCCAACCATATTCCATGGATTACAGGCAGGATCCGCACTGAGCTAAAGGCCAGAGCTGCCGCTTTCAAGGAGCGTGACTCTGAGAAATCCCGCTATGCCCTCCGACGAACCATCAAACAGGCAAAGCATCAATACAAGACTAAGATCGAGTCGTACTACACCGGCTCTGACGCTCGTCGGATGTGGCAGGGCCTGCAAACCATTACAGACTACAAAGGGAAGCACAGCCGAGAGCTGCCCAGTGACATGAGCCTACCGGACGAGCTAAACTACTTCTATGCTCACTTCGAGGCAAATAACACTGAAACATGCATGAGAGCACCGGCTGTACCGGAAGACTGTGATCAGGCTCTCTGCAGCCGATGTGAGTAAGACCTTTAGACAGGTCAACATTCACAAGGCCGCAGGTCCAGAAGGATTACCAGGACGTGAACTGCGAGCATGCGCTGACCAACTAGCAAGTGTCTTCACTGACATGTTCAACCTCTCCCTGTCCGAGTCTGTAATATCAACATGTTTTAAGCAGACCACCATAGTGCCTGTGCCCAAGAACACTAAGGTAACCTGCCTAAATGACTACCGACCCATAGCACTCACGTCTGTAGCCATGAAGTGCTTTGAAAGGCTGGTCATGGCTCACATCAACACCATTATTGCAGAAACCCTAGACCCACTCCAATTTGCATACCGCTCCAACAGATCCACAGATTATGCAGTCGCACACTGCCCTTTCCCACCTGGACAAAAGGAACATCTATGTGAGAATGTTATTCATTGACTACAGCTCAGCGTTCAACCCCATATTGCCCTCAAAGCTCATCAATAAGCTAAGGACCCTGGGACTAAACACCTCCCCCTGCAACTGGATCCTGGACTTCCTGACGGGCCGCCCCCTGGTGGTAAGGGTAGGTAACAACACATCCGCCACGCTGATCCTCAACACAGGGTCCCCTCAGGGGTGGGTGCTCAGCCCCCTCCTGTACTCCCTGTTCACTCATGACTGCACGGCCAAGCACGACTCCAGCCTGATCACCGACAACAACGAGACAGCCTATAGGGAGACCTGGCCGTATGGTGCCAGAACAACAACCTCTCCCTCAACGTGATCAAGACAAAGGAGATGATTGTGGACTACAGGAATAAGAGGACCGAGCACGCCCCCATTGTCATCAACGGGGCTGCAGTGGAGCAGGTTGAGAGCTTTAAGTTCAGAACAAACTAACATGCTCCAAGCACACCATGACAGTCGTGAAGTGGGCACGACAAAACCTATTCCCCCTAAGGAGACTGAAAAGATTTGGTATGGGTCCTCAGATCGTCAAAAGGTTCTACAGCTGCACCATGGAGAGCATCCTGACTGGTTGCATCACTGCCTGGTATGGCAACTGCTCAGCCTCCAACCGCAAGGCACTACACTAGTGCGAACGGCCCAGTACATCACTGGGGCCAAGCTTCCTGACATCCAGGACCTCTATACCAGGCGGTGTCAGAGGAAGGCCATAAAAATTGTCAAAGACTCCAGCCACACTAGTCATAGACTGTTCACTCTGCTACCGCACGGCAAGCAGTACTGGAGCACTAAGTCTAGTTCCAAGAGGCTTCTAAACAGCTTCTACCCCCAAGCCATGAGACTCCTGAACATCTAGTCAAATGGCTACCCCTCCACTGCCACTCTCTATTGTCATCTATACATAGTCACTTTAATTAACTCTACCTACATGTACATGTGCCCCTGCACATTGACTCTGTACCAGCACCTTTAATTACTTGTTACTTTTATCCGTATATTTTGAAACTGCATTGTCAGTTAGGGGCTTGTACGCAAGCATTTCACTGTAAGGTGAATTCGGTGCATGTTGTATTCGGTGCATGTGACTAATAAAATATGATTTGGAGGATGCGTTTTAATGAATACTCTATAATGATAGGCTATTCAATTAGCTACATCTGTCGGTACAAACGTTGATTTGGGAAATCATGACGTCATTTATATTTTTGGGCGCCTCCTCCATTAATAATAAAATAAAAAAAAGAGCAATGATGTCCCACTCTTTCTGAATTCACCCTATGCCTATAGCACAGCTTCATTCAATAAAGCATGATCACAGAAATGTAAAACAAATGACATGAGATGTCTTTATTGTCCTCCATAGCTCAGCGACAGACAGAGGGGCAAGCAGCAGGCTGCCTAGTTCTATTCGACAGTCAGCAGCGAGCGCATGATATGCGCCCTCGTGCGTGTGGTAACAGCAGTTGTCCGACCGAACTGAAAAAAATGAAAAAACAACGCAGCCATTTTGAGTCGAGAATAAAAACTCAAAAGAGCAAAGAAATCACATTATTTCCTCTAGAATGATTCCAAATAAGTACAATCGGTAACATCGCGTGTGGTTCGTTTCCATTTGGCAATCCTATCTGTACTGTCGTACCAATTTTTCGTCCGTGCTTTCTCATCCGGCTGGCATTCCAAAATGCAAGTTAAAACCATTTATCCCAACCTTTAAATCTAGCAATAACCAATCAGAGCACCCGGAATCCGATGTCAGTGACGGAGTATCCAATCGGCGCATGCGTCTCACGATCGAGTGTAGTAGGGTAAAGATGGCGGCGGGCTCGGATTTGCTGGATGATGTTTTCTTCAACTCGGAGGTGGACGAGAATGTAGTTAGTGATCTCGTTGGATCTTTGGAGTCTGAGCTCACGGGATCGGCTCGCGGAAACTCTGCAGTCAGGGTCCGGGCTGCCGCAAATCACATTGGCAACTCCGCTGTATGTGGCAATTCCAATGTCCAGGACAGCAAAATGGGACTTTCACAAGAGCTTGCTAAACCAGGTAACGTTAACGTAAGATATAGGTTTAGCAGCTGACTCTGGTTAGCACATTTTTTGTCACGTTTTTCTGTTTTCGTGTCTTTTAGCCACACCATTTGACAAAACTCTTGCTTATACACATGTTCAACTCATATATATTTGATATTTCCCTTTCTCTCATGTTTCCTCTGCTGTAGAGACTAGCGTCCAAGGGGGTGTCATTAATAGGACGAGGTCCACCATGGATACAGCGGCGGGCTCAAGCACGACAGCGGGACACAGTCAGAGTAAGACGGGGACAGCCGGTGGTGTGGTAACAGTGATTCCCGATCACGGGGAAGGGATCGGAAAAACCGGGTCGGCTGGTGTACAAACTTTAAATGGAAGTAGCGTTGTAATAAACTCTCATAATTTGGTGAGCTCGGCGAGCAGCACAGTGCCCGCGGTCACGATTGTCAACAACGGACCAGGCTCCGTGGTCAAAGGAAACTCAACTTCCAGCACTGTCATTCAAACCTCTCCAATGGACAATGCTGTCACTTCAACTGTAATATCGTCTCAGCCGTCTGTTCGGAACAGTGTGCCTACTGTCACGCTCGTGAGGCCGCCTATGCAAACCCCCGGAGCAGTCACCTCGCTGAGCGGGAGCAATACCTGTCTGACATCATCTGTCAACGTCGCTCACCCTGCGTGTTCAGCAGCACAAATCAACAAGTCGGAGTCGCCCAAAACGACAATACAAAAGACTGCACAGTTGACGGGGACAGCAGCAACTTTGGGGAAAAGCCCGTCGACTCTTGCGATCAGTCCTGGCGGGATAAGGGCGATCGCTCCTCAGGTATTGGCCCCGAGATTTCCGCAGCCCCAACAGAACGGTCCAAACATCCAAAACATTCAGCTCCCCCCAGGTAACTTTTCCATTCTCAGTTGATATTGTATAGCGGATTCATCGAAGCATGATTTGATGTGTTTAGAGTAGACAATTATGTCAGTGAGCCACAGCGAGTGGAGAGGGCGATACAATGCATCTTGCTTTGCAGCGTTTCAAGGCTCTGTCAATGTGATAAACACACTTTATTGCAAACTTATGCGCTGAGGCACACAGACAAGTCTTTTGTTTGTTTATCAGACAAACTGTCCAGTTGCTATACTGTGTGTGTGTGTGTGTGTGTGTGTGTGTGTGTGTGTGTGTGTTTTGCTGTCCATTGTTCATGCTCCTCTAGCACACTGTGACCTGTGGGAACATTCTATTGATTCTGTCTACTTGTTTTTGCTTGTAAAAGCAGATTAGTGTTGTCTGTTGTGCTGTTCTCTGTTGTGTGGTCCTGATAGCACACATACCATGGACCGACCCACTGTCAAAGGGCACACTGACACTGTAGCGCATCATGTAACCTAGTTGCAAGCATGTGACAAATATTCTGTTGGAACTGCATGTCTCACAGGTTCTGTCTAACAATGCTATCCACCATTTAAGCTCGCCACTGAAAGTTAAGTTTTAGTGATAATTACTTTTTACTGTACCACTTTTCAGCCAAGAGTGGCCAAATATATTTTCTAAGCAAACAATGCTTCAGAAGTTATCCAATCGTGGTGCATGTAGCGAGTCTGTCTGTTGATCTGTGACCCCTGTTTGACCTCACCTCTGACCCCCTCCATGCCCTCTGCCCTGTGCAGGGATGGTGTTGGTGCGCAGTGAGAGTGGGCAGCTGTTAATGATCCACCAGCAGACCCTGGCCCAGATGCAGGCTCAGTCCCAGAGCCCCATGACCCCACGGCCAGCCACCCCCACCAGCACTCCCCCTGTCCAGATCACCTCTGTACAGGTACACACACACACACTGACACTGTAAATCATCTCTTGGCTCCAGTGATGGAGAGATCACAGTGTGATTGAATAAAGAGAGGGATGAAAGAGCGACAGAGGTGACACAGAGCCGGTTAATTTACACCTGTTGCACCAACCAAAAATCAGACTAGTGCGCCATGTACCACGCACGTTCATGGGATGCGATGCTTCGTAATGACGGTTGCTAGGCAGCGCCAGTGGCAGTTCTCAACATTAGGCATGTCCCATCACTTCGCAAAGCCCACCGCTATGCATGCGCCTTTTCTCAACCACAGCTGGATGGATCAATCAATAATTACTTTGGGAATGAGTATCACTGAATGAGAATCAAGTTAATGCCGTTGAAGGCATTTTTCATATTGTTGCGTACTGAAACTTACAAAGTCGTCCAACCGTTTGAAATACTTTTAAAGCAATAGCCGTATGTGGTCAACCGTAATTTTGGCACCGTTATGATTGGGCCAGTGTTATCGCGCTGCTTTGAGACGAGCGCGGGGACTTACCTTGATGAATGAATCGATGTCCGATTTTTTTTGTTTTCACCGAATATCCGTTTGGATATTTGGTTACAAATTAGGCCGGGAAAATGTTAGCAAAATTGAGGTGAGTGTTCATGATGAGCTTTAGTCTGGTTTGCTCGTCTAGCAGTGTTAACAGAATATTTTGCCGGTATGCTATGTAGCCTACGGTAGCCTAGTATAACATGTGGATTCTTTTGCTCGTCACTGGTGTGGTAGCCTAGGCTATATTCCGACTAAAAGCTCTTGACTTGTCAATCGATATGATTTTGTTTCACAGAATCTCCGTCTATATGTTTGGTTAATTGGTTTCTGTCCGGGCAAATAAGAGGAGGTGGCAGATCATCTATTTGTTCGCTAATATCTGATCAGACCTTTTGAAAATAGAGATTGCTATTATTTTCTGTGCATATCATGAAAGAATAGGCCTGTTCCCTACAAGGTGTAGATCCTACTCCCAGACATAGCTCATAGAAGGGTTATGCCCAGGTGGTGCGACAGGTCTAATTTTAAGGTCGGCAAGTGGGGTTACGACCAACTGGTGCAACCGTCCCCAGAACCCTTGTCCTATCCTGTAGGCTCCAGGGATGCCCCTCATGGCCCGCCAGGTGACCCCCACCACCATCGTCAAGCAGGGCACCCCGGCCCAGACCACTGTCCTCCAGAGGCCTCCTGTGCTACAGCAGGTAGGTACACACCTCATCCCCCTCTTCTCTTGAATTATCTCACCCTCTCCCTTTAGTCTCATTTCATCCCCTGCTCCCTTTGTCCCTTTCTCCTGTAGAACACCATTGTGCTGGGTGGGGCGTCTGCCACCCCAGGTCAGGCCCCAGTGCAGCCTGGCTCGGCAGCAGCAGTCAACCAGCGAGCAGGGACCCCCGGAGCTACCGGGACACCAGGCACTCCCACTATGGTGAGACAACACGCCTCTACTCCCTCCTGCATTTGTCTACTCCTAAATGGTCATGCAATGGTTTTTACGTGTGTGTGTGTGTGTGTGTGTGTGTGTGTGTGTGTGTGTGTGTGTGTGTGTGTGTGTGTGTGTGTGTGTGTGTGTGTGTGTGTGTGTGTGTGTGTGTGTGTGTGTGTGTGTGTGTAGGAGACCCTGGAGAACGTGAAGAAATGCAAAAACTTCCTTTCCACGCTGATCAAGCTGGCGTCCAGCGGGAAGCAGTCGTCTGAGACCACGGCCAGCGTCAAGGACCTGGTCAAAAGCCTGTTGGTACGTCTGTCTGTGTCCGTTTCACTCTCTCTCTCTCTCTCTCTTTAATCTTTTTCCTCACTCTGTCTTTCTACATTGATGTCTGTGTTTTTCTACCACTGCAGGAAGGTAAGATCGAAGCGGAGGAGTTCACCAGTCGGTTATACCGGGAGCTCCACTCCTCTCCTCAGCCATATCTCGTGCCTTTCCTCAAGGTGTGACCGATGGCTTTTCCCATTCTTTAATGTAGCTAGCTATTCACTCGCTACCCAAACAAATACAAGTGGCCGGAAGATGCAATATAGATGAGGGAATGACCTGTGCTCTCCATTCCCATCTCCAGAGGAGTCTCCCCGCACTGCGTCAGATGACCCCAGACTCGACAGCCTTCATCCAGCAGAGCCAGCTTCCCCAGGCCAGCGTCCAGCCTGCCTCCTCCTCCACTGCCCTGACTGCAGTGGTGCTGGGGGGCATGGCCGCCGCACAGAGACTCCCTCTTAACAGAACCACCACCACCACCAGCCCCGGGGCCAAGGGGACCATGCACCAGTCCCCTGTCATCAGCCCGGCCCAGACACCTCACAGCAAGCCTGGCCTGGTATACTATATCCTAATGATACTCCACTCAGTGTTTCCGTGTACTGTATAGGGGGGGGGTGCCTTGTTGTCTTCGTGTCTCGTGAAGTCTATATGACTATGTTATGTTGAGGGATGACCCGAAGTGAGTGTTTCACACTACATGGCAAAGCCGAGCTGTACTGGGCTGGCCTGGTTACGCTTCCACCGTAATTGCTGGAACCATGCTAGAAAGGACAATGTTAAAAATATATACCCGAGCCTGAACAGTAAGGTCTGCTCTATTGTGTGAATCATGTTTTATACCTCTCTCTCTCTCCTCTCTTCTCTCTTCTCTCTCTCGCTCTCTCCTTTCTCTCTCTCTTCTCTCTCCTCTCTCTCTCTCTGTGTAGATGGTGCCCCAGCAGCAGGGGGCGTTGGCAAGTACTCAGGTACCTCTGGCCCAGTCACCCATGGTTACTTTCCGAGGCCAGTCCCACAGTCGCATCATCATGGGACACCCGCAGGTGGTCAAACAGCTGCAAACAGGTGTGCGTTTTGTATTGTCTGCGTCCCATCGTCTTTACTGCGCTGTGCCTTTTGTGTTTGATGTTTGTGTACTTACTCTACATGAAAATGTCAGCCGTTTCTCAAACAGAAATATCATTTATACAAAAGATAACGTGTTAGTTATCTTATTTCAGATGAACCCTAGTGCTTTCATATACCATCGCTGTGTAATACTGCTCCTGTGCAGGATAGGAGCTTTATTTTTCCACTGGGAGTCTCTGGGACAAACGCGCTCAGTGTGAACAATGGCTGTGTCAATGATAGAAAGCGCCAGACAGAAGCGTTCGGTCTGCGGCCGGCTGCTATTAGCTAGTGGAGACGGCAGTAATGTGTGTGTGTGTGTGTGTGTGTGTGGTGTGGACTTGTATTACTATCCTCGTGGGTACCGGAAATCCCCAAAAGTCCCCACAAGGAAAATTCTCCCTCTTCGTGGACATTTCTCAGGTCTCCACGAGGACAAAGGTTATTTTAGGGTTAGGGTTAGAATTGGGGTTAGGGTTTGGGATAAGGTAGTGGCGCTATGCCCATAGGGGGAGTAGGGACACGTGCCCCCTCAAATTTGTCCGGTTTAACATTTGATTAAAATAAAGTGATTTCTGTAATGCTAGCCCAACTAGGTTACCAATCTCCAAACCTCAGAACTAGCTACCAAGAAACCATTTCAGGCCACCAATCAAGTTAGAGTAACTAGCATGCCTAACCATCTTAGCTGGCGTGCCTGCTGGTAAGGTTGGTAGACTGTAGAAAAGCAAGCAGTTACTAAATGTGCATCACATCCTTTCAATCTTTTACCCAGATTTGAGCAGAGAAGCATATTTAGTTTCTTTAAAAAAATGTTACCGCCAGCCAGTAAGAAACAGACAGCTCAAGAAGTATGATTAGATATGCCGGAAAATAAACACATTTCTGACATCAAATTAGTATAATGATTATGGCTCTAGATTACAGGAGTAAAAAAAATAAATCTAAATTCTCAACTTCTACCCCTGAGCCATCCTCACATACTTTGTGCCTCCTCACATTTCTGTGCATGATGCACCTGGGTTAAAGTTAGGGTAAGGAAAGTCGAATTTTGAATGGAAATACACTTTACACGTGTTCTGACTGGACTGTATGGAAACACTGCCCCCTTGTGAGATATGAATGTAACTGCATGCGATATTGCTCAAGAAAGCGCTCGTCTGTGACCCGTTCTTCCTCCATCTCTCTTCCTCTTGATCTCGGGCTCGTCTCTTCTGCTCACAGCAGATGTACCAAGAAGAAGATAATTACTTATTGATGTGTAATGATACGTTATACAATGTGAAAGGTTGAGGAGCCTGTGTAAAAGGTGGAGTGTCTGACTGTTATGTAACTCTTCCTTTCCTCCCCCATCTTGCGCTCTCTGCCTCTCTGTCTGTGTCTCAGTTCCTGTAGTGAAACAAGCTCTAGCGCCAGGGGCCAAGGTAACACTGGGGCGCCCGTCTATGCTCTCTGTTGCACAGAAGAACAAGCTGAAGGAGGCAAGCGGAGGAACCTTCAAGTAATCCACACACACACACACACATACACACACACATACACACACACGCGAGCGCGCGTGCACAAGTCGGATGATTTCAGAATTCTTAAAGTGAAAAAGAGGCCTTTATAAATAGTTTTCTTTCTCTTCTTTCCCCCTCTTTCCCCGTCTCCTTCATCCAGAGATGATGATGATATCAATGACGTGGCCTCCATGGCTGGAGTTAACCTGTCAGAGGAGAGCGCCCGTATCCTGGCAACCAACTCTGAGCTGGTGGGCGCGGTGACCCGCTCCTGTAAGGACGAGGCCTTCCTCTACACCACCTCACTAACCCGGAGAGTACAGGAGATCGGTAGAGACACACACACACCACGTAAATGCACGCACGCATGCACGCACACACACACACACTCTGTACCTAAAATCCCTTGTTGTAACAGGTAGGAGGTTTGGGGTGATTGACCTGGGGCCAGAGGTTATCGACTACGTGTCCCATGCGACACAGCAGCGGCTGCAGAACCTGCTGGAGAAAGTGACGGAGGTGGCGCAGCAGAAAAACATCACCTTCAAGGTGAGAGAACACAGCTTCTGTGGGTGTTGGCGTGAAGGAGGTTCACAAGTTCTTTAATGAGCTATGACGTTCTGTTGTGTTCTGTCGCTACTGGGTTGTCATCCTTATTGTTGCTAGCCTTTCATCTTCAAAAAAGTGCTGAAGGGCCTCCCGAGTGGCGTAGCGGTCTAAGGCATCGCTAGAGGCGTCACTACAGACCCGGGTTCGAGCCCAAGCTGTGTCGCAACCGGGAGACCCATGAGGCGGCGCACAATTGGCCCCAGCGTCGTCCGTGTTAGGGGAGGGTTTGCCGGAATGCCCTTGTCCCCTCGCGCTCTAGCGACTCCTTGTGGCGGGCCGTGGAGCGTGCACGCTGACTTCGTTTGCCAGCTGGACGGCGTTTCCTCCGACACATTGGTGCGGCTGGCTTCCGGTTTTACGGCGAGCAGTGTTTCAAGAAGCAGTGCGGCTTGGCGGGGTCGTGTTTTCGGAGGACGCGCGGCTCTCGACCCCCGCCTCTCCCGAGTCCATACGGGAGTTGCAGCGATGGGACAAGACTGTAACTACCACTTGGATATCACAAAATTGGGGAGAAAAGAGGGTAAAAAGTACAAACAACAAAAAAAGTCATCAATTTTTACCCTTGTAATCCATTATCTCTCTCTCCACCCCTCTCTCTCTCCTTCAGGAGGATGATAAATATGAACAGGTGAGTGATGTGCGAGCCCAGCTGAAGTTCTATGAGCAACTGGATCAGATGGAGAAACAGAGGAAGGAGGAGCAGGAGAGGGAGATCCTGATGAAGGCTGCCAAGGTAACTAACTCGCCGCCGCAGGCATTGATGCACTAACCTTAGAAATGTGGAGGTGCGACTTCAACCATGTCACATAGCCCTTTTTGCACCATCTAGTGGTCTTATACTGTAAGTGCCAGTCGTGTTGATTCCGTGCCTCTTTCCTCCCCCCAGTCTCGATCTCGGCAAGAGGACCCAGAGCAGCTTCGGCTCAAACAGAAGGCCAAAGAGGTGAGAGTTTGTGTGGCTGCATGCAGAGTGTGTATAACATTTAGTGTGTTATGTCGTATGCAAATGATTTGTAGCGTTTCTCATACTCTGTGTCGCTTGTCTCAGTCTTCAAGCACCGGAGCGTTGTATGTGTCATGCCTGTTCCCTCTGTGTGTGGTTTGTTCTAGATGCAGCAGCAGGAGCTGAATCAGATCCGGCAGAAGGAGGCCAACATGACGGCCCTGGCAGCCATCGGCCCCAGGAAGAAACGGAAAACGGAGTCCCCCGTCAACGGAGCCGGGGCTGAGGTGGAGTATCATGACCACTACTCTAGGCTTGATCATTGACTATATGTTGCGCTTAACAAAGAACCAAACTTGTGGATTGATAGCGGTTTATGCACGTCCACATATTTCTGAAGATCAACATGAATGTTCCTTTCGCCGTCTCGCCCTCCCTCTCTGCAGGGTTCTGGCTCTGGTCCCTCATCGTCAGTTGGTGGCAACAGCGGAGGCTCCAGACCTCAGCGCCAGCGCATCACCAGGGTCAACCTCAGGGACCTGCTCTTCTGTCTGGAGAATGAGAGAGAAACCAGTAGCTCACATCTGCTCTACAAAGGCTTCCTCAAATAACACACAGAGAGAGCGGCCACGCCCTGTACCACTTCCAGAGAGACGAGACACTAATGAGAGCAACCAGTCACTCTGATGCACGTGACGCAGTCTCCAATAACACTTCCCCCGACAGATAAGAGGCCAGACACTCCCAATAGCACATCCCTTATAGTGCCAAATGGACCAGCTACACGTGACGGCACCTCCTCCTCTTCTGTGCTCTCCTACACTCATGACCTGGAGGGAAGGCAGACCAGCGGTACCTGGAACATTAATCATCAGCTGTGCCCTACACGCCTTCCTCAAAGGTGAGGTGGTGGGACTGAGCTCTCAGACTAGCTCTTCTGGACCCTCCTTTACCCCCGTGCCTCTCACAGTTCTGTAGGGACCAGCTACTGGCAACCTGGTCCCCTCCCATAAACTGCCCTCTGGTGCCCTGGAGGGGAAATGCTCTTATTTGTGAGGTCTCCTTTGGGTCTGGACACATCCTCATTCAGGGTAGGTGCATAGCTTTTCCGTCCTTTAACCTCATGCAAGAGGCTTATATGATTAGACTTTTTTTTATAAAGAACCCCCAGCGAGGACCCTTTTTAACACGGTTAACGAACAAATGTACAAAACTGCAGTAGTAACGTCAAATCCCTGACCATACAGAAACTCTGGGCCTTTTGTTAGGGGATAGAGACTATTTTATAGTCATTCATTCCAGTCCTATTGCCTGTGGAAATTATAATTATAATTTAATTTTAATTTTTTTAATACAAGTCTTCTGCTGAGTTGCCTTTTTTTTGCCAAAATAAAGCCATAAGAATGATACATGTCTAACTCTCTAGAACTCTGATAACATTACAGGACCCCTGCTTGTTATTCAGTCAATTCTCCACAGAGTTTTTAGGCTTTGTTTGATTTCTGTTTGAGTGTAACTTCCCCGTGTGCTTTTTGTGTTTTGACTTTTGTTTTTGAATCCGTTATTATGATTGTGTCAACATGTCTGTTGGAAAAGGTTATGGAAATGGACGCGAGCTTGTGTGCGCGCTCATTTCTGGTGCACATGTGACATCCTATGGAAACAGTCTGTCAATCACAGTTCATACAAATCATATGTTTCTGCCAGTAGACTGTGTGGGGGTGGGAGGATAAGCATGAGTGAGAGTCATGTAAAAGAATTTACAATAATTAATTGTTGATGCAAAGTGAGACTGAGACGTTGATGCAACGTTGGCAATAAATAGCCTATTTATGATTGGATGTAGGCCATTCCTGGCTGCCATGGTGATGCGTGACGGAATGCAGAATATGGACTGCACCCCCTCAACGACTGATTTTTAATCAAGTCAACGGTCAGAGGGATACACCCACTTTCTATATAATTTTCAAAATATTTTGTTGGTGCACATACTAATTGGTTGTTTTGGATGGTAGTGTATATTGATTCAACTTTTCTAGCTGTACATACTTCTGTTGGCCTTTTGTAAGGTCTGTCAGTAGAAGATTTAATTCTCTTTTCTCAACGTAATTTTTTTTCTTCTCTCTGCTAGTCAATCACTATTGATATGTTTCTATACCATCGCCCCTGGCAACTGTTACACACATTTCCCTCTGTCCATTTTCTATCGGAGAACACAGTTTTCAATGAAAAACTGAAGTATATTATGTAAATGTAAATTTTGCACAGCCATTTGTTTAATATTGTAAATACTCTAAATGAAAGGTTTTTAATGGTGATTGTTTATAGAGGATTGAGAGAGAATGATCTCCTTCATTAAAAAAAGAAAGAAAAATAAGTTGTTGTGTATGTCTTTCTGTCTGGCTACAGTGTGTGGATCGTGCTTAAACCTTTCTCAATGCCTGCTTTTATAGTTTGTCTTCTACAGTGGCTACCTACTGTATTAACCCAGAGACTGGAATGATATGAGGGATTTATTTTAAAAACAGTTCCTGAGTTCAAGTGCAGTACATTAGTTCTCTCAGAGGAGGGCACTATTGTATCACTAAATCTCTACATCCCTCGAACAGTGGTCGATCTCATCAAACCAAATCCATTTGCTTGGTGTCTTTGGGAGTAAGAGCGATCTCATCTGCATCTGTTGCCGCGTTCAGGTACTACCAGTCGGAACTGGGAAACTCATTTCCGACTTGCTAACTGGTTGTGGTTATATATGTGTCGTGTTCAACCAGTTAGCAAGTCAGGCATTTCCCAGTTTCCTAGTTCCGGCTAGCACGTGAACACGGCATATGTGGACATGGTCCCAGTCAATGGAGCCAAAATCACACTCGCATGTGAATGGAGTTCGGTTCGCAAAGTAAAAATCCCAGGGGCAGCATTTTGAGGTGATACTAACATGTTTATAAGCTGAATGCCTGTGGATATGAGTGGTAAGTTCCTATAGTGATTATTATAATTTTTGCTCATCCAATTCCACCCCTGCATATGCCTCTATCAGCACAGTAGCCTTCGGAGCATACCGTTAGTTTCCCAACCCTCCCCTTAGCAGCAGCAACAACAGCAAGAAATATGTGCTTAGGCTGCCAGACCGATAGGAGATTTTATGAGCAAGCCAAGCAGCACCAGGAGTCATGTCTCCTGGCTGTACTCCGGCTCCAGTGACTTGAGAATGCAGGCTGTTGATCTGTAGGTACACACCGCTGGATTACACCCACCCACACAGAGTTCTGCAACTCAGCGACGGCTCACCGGGAAAGCACACCCAGTCATGTCCCTGTTTCAGACAGTGTGGATATGAGGTTTATTTAGTTGTTTGTTTCTGCTCACTCTGCAGACAGTAGGTGCCTGGGAAACCCTGTGTCTTCATCCAGTCTATATCCCTTACAAGGATAGCATGGCATTGAAGTCTACCCCAATACAAATATGTTAATCCTTTCTGAGTAACCGTACATATTGCCTTTCACGTATCTAACCTCATTGGCCAGGACTTCTCAATGAATGCTGGGTGAGACATATGGGAGAGAGCATCCTGACTGACAGAAATGCATTAGTAGGTTGAATCACCAAGGAGCCAAATCCCTCTGAGCAGCGGGGCTGAGCAAGAGACAGACAAGTTTGTCTGGATAGATCCCTACTGATGACTCTCATCCACAGAGCAGCTCTTTATCAGTGGGAGAGGATTAGACGGCGATACTCTTTAGTACACACACACACACACACACCTCCTGTGAGATTAGCAGTAGCACTATGAAATTTATATATCATACATACTGATCATAGCCAAGGGAATTAGAGAGAGAGGGCTCAGAGCTTCAATGTTGCAGGCTTTGATGTTCATCATTGCCGGAAGGGAGGGAACACCTGCTCATACAGTCTGCATCCCAAGAACACGCACACACCAACTTCATGCTTCGCCACACAGACAAACAAATAAAGACACTTGCCATATCTCAAATAAAACTATACATGGTTTTGACATCAGTTAATAAGACAAACAAGTCATCGTGGGATTTCTATTCACGGTGTCCTTTTATTAACACAGTTGCACAGCCAATACATACATATGTCTTGTTGGCTGTTGCTCAACCTGAGTCACCATCACGGAGGGTCATCAACAGGGCTTTCCCTTGCTGCTGCATGCTAAGAATGCTAAATCGCTCTGCTTGCACGTATGGATTTTTCTCTCCGTTCGTTCTCGGGAAGAGAGAGCGAGAGAGAGAGAGGGAAGAAAGAAAGAACATCTAGGAGGAGTGGAGGTCCCTTGGGGCCCAGAAACAACCTCCACGCGTAATTGAACAAATTAGCCATGAACAGCTGTTACCTGTTAAAATGACCCGCTTTCATTTTATCGCCGTGGACAAGAGGTCTGATAGCATCTGCACGCCACAGCTGTCAGGTATTCTGATTAGCTCTCCCATTCCTGCTTTCAATATATCATGACAAACATAATTACCTCGACATCTCTTTTTATGGATTCGACAAATCGCCAGGCGCACCGAGCATGCCAAGTGTCCATCAATTATAGCCTCAGTCTGCCGGTAGGCTCTCCGCTCCGATCCGCCGGGTTGACTTTGTTAAGCGGTTTCCATTAAGGGAAAAGAAGGCCTGGAATGTTAGACATATTAGGACCTCATGTTGCCTCCTATGTTGCTTGTCTGAGAGAAGACAAGAGAGAGGAGAATGGTCCGGCGTTTAATGTTAACCTGTGACACGTGTGTATGGTATAGTAGGTGGGAAACCAGGATGGCATGACAGCTGGCCTACACATGGTTCCCAACATTGTGAACGCAGCTGTTTTGTCTTGATTTTGATGTGATTTCAAGGTAGATTCAAGGTACATTTTCCCTGTTGTTAGAACAGCAAACGCTCAAGAATGTCTTGTCCGAAACCTTGTAATAGACATGGGCCTAATGTGATAATATAGGCCTTTCTCTAGGCCTTTCATTACAGGTAGGCCCATGGTTAAGCCTAACGCGGAGCAGTTCATTCGAGACTGAAGCGATTTTGTTAGATGAGGGTACACTCGCAGAAACACCGCAATGCTGTTCGATCGGTTTGAGACCCATCAGAACAGAGGCAACCTTCAATTGATGAGCTACTTTCCTCGCTCATAGAGATTTAGCTACTTCTGCTGGACATTGGAAACGTTCTCTCTCATTGCCATTAAATTGTCGTTCCCGAAAGTTTCGAAAATAGATATGTTTTTTTTGTTGTCTTTATTTCTATTCCACCACACATTAATACATTGGGTGCTACCATTACTGTTCCCACACTGTGGCTGTACTGCTCTGTAATGAGGAGGCCTCCTGTTCAAATCAAATCAAATTGTATTTGTCACATGTGCCCGAATAGAACAGGTATAGACCTCAGAGTGAAATACTTACAAGCCCTTAACCAACAATGCAGTTTTAAGAAAGAAAGTGTAAAATAAACTGAAGTAAACATTTTAAATAATGAAGGAGCAACAATAAAATAACAGTAGCGAAGCTATTTACAGGGTTTACTGGTACAGAGTGCTGTTGAATCACTCATGGCTCGGAAGATAAACGACACCGTATGTCTGTGATGGACTACTTGACAGCAGAAAATACAATGACATTATCTGCTAATCAAAAATACTAAAGAAAAAATATAAGGAAAAAGTTGAGTCCGCCATTCATGGTTCTCTTAATGATCTGCTATGAAAAGCCAACTGAGATTTATTCCTGATTATTATTTGACCATGCTTGTCATTTATGAACATTTTGAAAATCTTGGCTCTCTCTAATTTTCTCCTTCTCTCTTTCTTTCTCTCGGAGGACCTGGGCCCTAGGACCATGCGTCGGGACTGCCGCCCGTGGTGACTCCTTGCTGTCCCCAGTCCGCCTGGCCTTGCTGCTATTCCAGTTTCAGCTGTTCTGCCTGCGGTTATGGAACCGCCACCTGTCCCAGACCTGTTGTTTTTCAACTCTTGATGATCGGCTATGAAAAGCCAACTGAAAATTATTCATGATTATTATTTGACCATGCTTGTCACTTATGAACATTTTTGAACATCTTGGCATAGTTCTGTTATAATCTCCACCCGGCACAGCCAGAAGAGGACTGGCCACCCCTCATAGCCTGGTTCCTCTCTAGGTTTCTTCCTAGGTTTTGGCCTTTCTAGGGAGTTTTTCCTAGCCACCGTGCTTCTACACCTGCATTACTAGCTGTTTGGGGTTTTAGGCTGGGTGTCTGTACAGCACTTCGAGATATTAGCTGATGTACGAAGGGCTATATAAAATAAAATTGATTGATTGATTGATTGATTGTCTGTTCAGCCACTGATTGATTTTGGCCTTCCAGTCATTTCTGTCAGCTGAATATTACATTTTTGTTTTTGAAGAAGAATTTCCTCAGCCAGAGATATAGCCACAAAATACTATATGCTATTTTAACATGGACACATACAGTGCCTTCATAAAGTATTCATACCTTTTGAATTATTCCACATTTTGTTGTGTTACAGCCTAAATTCCAAAACATTTCCAGCCATCTACACACAACACCCCATTATGACAAAGTTAAAACATGTTATTCAACATTTTTGCTAAACTATTGAAAATCAAATACAGAAAAATCACATTTACATACACTAACCAAAGGTATGTGGACACCTGCTCGTCGAACATCTCATTCCAAAATCATAGGCATTAATATGGATTTGGTCCTCCCTTTGCTGCTATAACAGCCTCCACTCTTCTGGGAAGGCTGTCCGCTAGGTGTTGGAACATTGCTGCGGGTACTTGCTTCCATTCAGCCTCAAGAGTATTAGTGAGGTCGAGCACTGATGTTGGGCATTCAGGCCTGGCTCGCAGTTGGCGTTCCAATTCATCCCAGAGGCATTCGATGGGGTTAAGGTCAGGGCTCTGTGCAGGCCAGTCAAATTCTTCCACACCGATCTCGACCAATCATTTCTGTATGGACCTCACTTTGTGCATGGGGAATTGTCATGCTGAAACAGGAAAGGGCCTTCCCCAAACTGTTGCCACAAAGTTGGAAGCACAGAATTGTCTAGAATGTCATTGTATGCTGTAGCATTAAGATACCCCCGAACCATGAAAACAGACCCAAACCATGATTCCTCCTCCACCATACTTTACAGTTGGCACCATGCATTGGGGCAGGTAGTGTTCTCCTGGCATCTGCCAATCCCAGATTCATCCGTTGGACTGCCAGATGGTGAAGCGTGATTCATCACTCCAGAGAACGCTTTTCCACTGCTCCAGAGACCAATGGCAGCAAGCTTTACACCACTCCAGCCGAGGCATATGTGCGGCTACTCGGCCATGGAAACACATTTCATGAAGCTCCCGACGAACAGTTCTCGTGCTGACGTTGCTTCCAGAGGCAGTTTGGAACCCGGTAGTGAGTGTTGCAACCGAGGACAGGCGATTTCTCAGCACTCAGTGGTCCCGTTCTGTGAGCTTGTGTGTCCTACCACTTCGCGGCTGAGCTGTGGTTGTGGCTGAAATAGCCAAATCCACTAACTTGAAGGGGGGTTCACTGTCCACATATTTTTGTGTATATAGTGTAAATATTCACTCCCCTGAGTCAATACTTTGCAGAAGTGAGTTTTTCTGGGTAAGTTTCTAATAGTTTTGCTCACCTGGATTGTATAATATTTGCACATTATTCTTTGAAAAATTATTCAAGCTCTATCAAGCTGGTTGTTGATCATTGCTAGACAGACATTATCAAGTCTTGCCATAGCTTTTCAAGACGATTTAAGTCAAAACTGTACCTAGGCCTCTCTGGAACATTCAATGTCATCTTGGTAAGCAACTCCAGTGTATATTTGGTCTTGTGTTTTAGGTTATTATCCTGTTGAAAGGTGAATGTGTCTCCCGGTGTCTGTTGGAAAGCAGACTGAACCAGGTTTTCCTCTAGGATCTTGCCTGTCCTTAGCTCTATTCCATTTCTTTTTTATCCTAAGAAAACCCTGTAGTCCTTGTCAATAACAAGCATACCCATAACATGATGCAGCCACCACCACCATGCTTGAAAATATGAAGAGGGGTACTCAGTGATGTGTTGGATTTACCCCAAACATAACAGTTTGTGTTCAGGACATTAAGTTAATTTCTTTGCCATATTTTTTGCATTTTACTTTAGTGCTGTATAGCAAACAGGATGCATGTTTTGGAATATTTTTTTATGGTGTACAGTCTTCCTTATTTTCACTCTGTCAATTAGGTTAATATTGGGGAGTAATTACAATGTTGTTGATCTATCCTCAGTTTTTTTTTTTATCACAGCCATTAAACTCTGTAAAGTCACCGTTTGCCTCATGGTGAAATCTCTGAGCGATTTCTTTCCTCTCCGGCAACTGAGTCAGGAAGGACGTCTGTATCTTTGTAGTGACTGGGTGTATTGATACACCATTCAAAGTGTAATGAATAACTTCACCACGCTCAATGGGATATTCAAATATAAGTGGACCAAATATATTTTCAACATCTCCAAAAAAGGATGTATAATTAAGAACAGTATCTTGCAGGATTCAATAGTTAGATTTGTTGTCTTGTTGTCCTGTCCCTTTCTCTGTGATTGTCATTCCAATGGAATCCAGAAAGAACAAAACCCCGTCCTCAAACATTTACATCAAAAGGTGCAAAGTTATGGGCGAAGATACAAAACATCCACATCAAATAAAATAGTATTCTTGATCAAATAACATAGAACCACAACCACTTTTTGTGTAGTATTAATTTACCATCCTTACAAACCACTTAATGTAAATGTACATTATTGTATTGTACATTGGCTGGTCATCGAGGTTTGTACCTGTAGACTTTCCATCACCATGAAGAAAAACAATGTACAATACAGTAATTGAGTACATTGTGATATCAAGTGGTTTGTGATGATGAGGCTCAGTTGGTAGAGCATGATGCTTGCAATGCCAGGGTCGTGGGTTCAGTTCTGTCGAGGGACCATTTCAGTTTTCACATAGAAATAAGTATTTCAAGAAACTGGAAAACATATATCAAGCAAGTATTTTTATATTCAAGCAAGTATTTTTAGAAGTATTATCTTAACTGTTCTGTACAGATAATTATCCGACTCAAGTTACAAATGCTGGTAAACACTCAAATACATTTAGTTAAAAATAATTCTCACAAAATTTGTGCACTGGGCCTTTACTAGTCCTGTATTAGCGACCGATATAGACGTCTTCAGCATGGTCATTCTTTTAAAAAATGTAGACTAAAATAATTCTAATCCAGATTAAAATGCAAAGGTTTTTTTACCACTTTAGCTGGCTTTAGGACCAGAGACAGTGCCATTTGCTTTGCCGGTCAGCTGTTCAGGCAGTGCGCCGATTGCTTTGAATTTAATGTTCGCATTTGAATTTGGCCTTGTAAACCTTGTTATAATCAGATTGTCAGGGATTGATTTAATCCCTCCTTTTTGGTGACCATTCGAAACCAAAAGCAATTTTATTGCTATTAAAAAATAGTTGTGATAGCTGTAAGCCTAATTGCTATTTTAATTTATTCGCCCAGTAGCCTAGGTCAATTTTGGTTTCATATTGATATGAAAATTAACAAATGAACAACTTGGTATTTAGTGCATTTCCACAAAACACAATAACAATTGTAGGCTAAAACAAATAGTTATTGTCATGTAGTGACAGAATGATAATTGAGATAATGCAAATAATTAATGATTACCTAGTTGGGCTAACTTCTTTAACTTTTTGCTGTAGGCCTACATCATCATCCTCTGCCTGCATCCCTACCTGTAGCCTACCTGCCTCTGGTACATATCATGCATTTCCACTTCTCACTCTATCAGTCTTTGCTAGTCCATCTTCCTGAATGAAAATGTGATATTCTAACAGATCAATCTTGCTGGCAAAACATCAGCAAGTTATTTAGCTATAGTGTGGAAAGTAGGGTTGCTTGTTTGTGTATGATAAGCACCCAGATGCTGTGTAGGCAGCACAATCATTCCAGACAGAGACAAGCTGGCCAGGGTAACATTTTTCGCTGGCCGTCTCCGCGTTGGCTGTGTTGCAATATTATTAATATCCTCGGAGCACTCTTATTGATACAACAGTTTTCAATATTCTCAGAGCCGCCTCGTTCGTTGATGCCACGCTTCAATATTCGCAGAAAGTTTCCGTTCCCTGGCGAAAAATATGCAGACAGGCAAATACAAAAATGAGCTGGGCGCACACGTTATAGGGAACATCTCTGAATGCAGAGCAACTCTTTCGGCGGGAAGAGCACGAGACAATGACACTGTCAAAGAACACTGTGTGCGCCGTCATCTTTCCATCATCACCAGTAGTCCTGCTCTCCACATGCATTGCAGACATGGATATATTTCAGACTCAAGTCATTTCACTGAAATGTTATTCAACCTGCAATGTGATCATTTGGTGTTAACCTGCAGTGTGATCCTTTTAGGGTTAAGCACGAGTGTGATCATTTCAGTGTTAACTTGCAGTGTGATGACCGGCTGCAGTGGATAGCTACCGTCTTTCAGGCTCCTGACCTATTCTGCTGTTTTCTGTTTTTCTTTACGCTGATCTGAACTTTTTTTGTCCATAATATTTCTGCCATCATTTCCTACGACCGAAAGCAGCTTCTGGACATCAGAACAGCGATCACTAACCTCGATTTGGATGAAGATTTCTATTTCATAGAGGCGGCAGCAGTGGAGGTACTGCTCATTCCCGGACTAGGCTCTAATCCCGGGACTTGAAAGAGAAAGAGACAGTGCAAGAGAGGCAAAGGAGCAAGCTCCCTGATAAGACTACGTCGGCGAGTAAATAAGTCACTTCCGTTCTATTGGCGAACGTACAATCACTAGAGAATAAACTGGAAACTTTGAGACCGTCGCGGAAATTCTTACACAGGGACACTCAAAGACATTATTAAATGAATCATTGTTTATTGTCAGCGCGCTGGAGAGGTTCCAACCAACTCAATGCACCATAGTACACATGTCAATCAGGAGCTCTCCCTGGGCAGACACAGCAGTTGTCTTATATACGGCTATACACAGACAAGTTATATTTGCATGATTTAGCATAATTAATTAATCATTACCGTTTTGTGGGGAAGTGTGTGTCTCTTTGTTAACAACAGCTGGTATGCGATCTTTAATGTTAAGGAAGCCTCAAGGTTTTGCTTACGTGAATTAGAATACCTCATGATAAGCTGCAGACCATACTATTTACCAAGAAAGTTTTCATCTATATTTTTTCATAGCTGCCTATTTACCATCACAAACCGATGCTGGCACGAAATCTGCACTCAACGAGCTGTATAGGGCCATAAGCAAAAAAGAAAGTGCTCATCCGGAGGTGCCGCTCCTAGTGGCTGGTGATTGTAATGCAGGGAAACTGAAATCAGTATTACCTCATTTCTACCAGCATGTCACCTGTGCAACTAGAGGCGAAAAAAAAACTCACGATCACCTTTACTCCACACACAGAAACGCATACAAAACTCAAGATCACCTTTCAAATCAAATCAAATCAAATCAAATTTTATTAGTCACATACACATGGTTAGCAGATGTTAATGCGAGTGTAGCGAAATGCTTGTGCTTCTAGTTCCGACAATGCAGTAATAACCAACAAGTAATCTAACCTAACAATTCCACAACTACTACCTTACACACACACACAAGTGTAAAGGGATAAAGAATATGTACATAAAGATATATGAATGAGTGGTGGTACAGAACGGCATGGCAGATGCAGTAGATGGTATAGAGTACGGTATATACATATGAGATGAGTACTGTAGGGTATGTAAACATAAAGTGGCATAGTTTAAAGTGGCTAGTGGTACATGTATTACATAAAGATGGCAAGATGCAGTAGATGATATAGAGTACAGTATATACATATGAGATGGGTAATGTAGGGTATGTAAACATTATATTAAGTGGCATTGTTTAAAGTGGCTAGTGGTACATTTTTACATAATTTCCATCAATTCCCATTTTTAAAGTGGCTGGAGTTGAGTCAGTATGTTGGCAGCGGCCGCTAAATGTTAGTGGTGGCTGTTTAACAGTCTGATGGCCTTGAGATAGAAGCTGTTTTTCAGTCTCTCGGTCCCTGCTTTGATGCACCTGTACTGACCTCGCCTTCTGGATGATAGCGGGGTGAACAGGCAGTGGCTTGGGTGGTTGTTGTCCTTGATGATCTTTATGGCCTTCCTGTGACATCGGGTGGTGTAGGTGTCCTGGAGGGCAGGTAGTTTGCCCCTGGTGATGCGTTCTGCAGACCTCACTACCCTCTGGAGAGCCTTACGGTTGTGGGCGGAGCAGTTGCCGTACCAGGCGGTGATACAGCCCGACAGGATGCTCTCGATTGTGCATCTGTAGAAGTTTGTGAGTGCTTTATGTGACAAGCCGAATTTCTTCAGCCTCCTGAGGTTGAAGAGGCGCTGCTGCGCCTTCTTCACAACGCTGTCTGTGTGGGTGGACCAATTCAGTTTGTCCGTGATGTGTACACCGAGGAACTTAAAACTTTCCACCTTCTCCACTACTGACCCGTCGATGTGGATAGGGGGGTGCTCCCTCTGCTGTTTCCTGAAGTCCACAATCATCTCCTTTGTTTTGTTGACGTTGAGTGTGAGGTTATTTTCCTGACACCACACTCCGAGGGCCCTCACCTCCTCCCTGTAGGCCGTCTCGTCGTTGTTGGTAATCAAGCCTACCACTGTAGTGTCATCCGCAAACTTGATGATTGAGTTGGAGGCGTGCATGGCCACGCAGTCGTGGGTGAACAGGGAGTACAGGAGAGGGCTCAGAACGCACCCTTGTGGGGCCCCAGTGTTGAGGATCAGCGGGGTGGAGATGTTGTTACCTACCCTCACCACCTGGGGGCGGCCCGTCAGGAAGTCCAGGACCCAGTTGCACAGGGCGGGGTCGAGACCCAGGGTCTCGAGCTTGATGACGAGTTTGGAGGGTACTATGGTGTTAAATGCTGAGCTGTAATCGATGAACAGCATTCTCACATGGGTATTCCTCTTGTCCAGATGGGTTAGGGCAGTGTGCAGTGTGGTTGCGATTGCGTCGTCTGTGGACCTATTGGGTCGGTAAGCAAATTGGAGTGGGTCTAGGGTGTCCGGTAGGGTGGAGGTGATATGGTCCTTGACTAGTCTCTCAAAGCACTTCATGATGACGGAAGTGAGTGCTACGGGGCGGTAGTCGTTTAGCTCAGTTACCTTAGCTTTCTTGGGAACAGGAACAATGGTGGCCCTCTTGAAGCATGTGGGAACAGCAGACTGGGATAAGGATTGATTGAATATGTCCGTAAACACACCAGCCAGCTGGTCTGCGCATGCTCTGAGGACGCGGCTGGGAATGCCGTCTGGGCCTGCAGCCTTGCGAGGGTTAACACGTTTAAATGTTTTACTCACCTCGGCTGCAGTGAAGGAGAGCCCGCAGGTTTTGGTAGGGGGCCGTGTCAGTGGCACTGTATTGTCCTCAAAGCGGGCAAAAAAGTTGTTTAGCCTGTCTGGGAGCAAGACATCCTGGTCCGCGACGGGGCTGGTTTTCTTTTTGTAATCCGTGATTGACTGTAGACCCTGCCACATACCTCTTGTGTCTGAGCTGTTGAATTGCGACTCGATTTTGTCTCTGTACTGAGACTTAGCCTGTTTGATTGCCTTGCGGAGAGAATAGCTACACTGTTTGTATTCGGTCATGCTTCCGGTCACCTTGCCCTGGTTAAAAGCAGTGGTTCGCGCTTTCAGTTTCACGCGAATGCTGCCGTCAATCCACGGTTTCTGGTTTGGGAATGTTTTTATCGTTGCTGTGGGTACGACATCGTCAATGCACTTCCTAATGAACTCGCTCACCGAATCAGCATATTCGTCAATATTGTTGTTGGACGCGATGCGGAACATATTCCAATCCGCGTGATCGAAGCAGTCTTGAAGCGTGGATTCAGATTGGTCGGACCAGCGTTGAACAGACCTGAGCGCGGGAGCTTGTTGTTTGAGTTTCTGTTTGTAGGCTGGAATCAACAAAATGGAGTCGTGGTCAGCTTTTCCGAAAGGGGGGCGGGGGAGGGCCTTATAAGCGTCGCGGAAATTAGTATAACAATGGTCTAGGGTTTTTCCAGCCCTGGTAGCACAATCGATATGCTGATAGAATTTAGGGAGTTTTGTTTTTAGATTAGCCTTGTTAAAATCCCCAGCTACGATGAATGCAGCCTCAGGGTGTGTGGTTTCCAGTTTACAAAGAGTCAGATAAAGTTCGTTCAGGGCCATCGATGTGTCTGCTTGGGGGGGAATATATACGGCTGTGATTATGATTGAAGAGAATTCCCTTGGTAGATAATGCGGTCGACATTTGATTGTGAGGAGTTCTAGATCAGGTGAACAGAATGACTTGAGTTCCTGTGTGTTGTTATGATGATCACACCACTTCTCGTTAATCATAAGGCATACCCCCCCGCCCCTCTTCTTACCGGAAAGATGTTTGTTTCTGTCGGCGCGATGCATGAAGAAACCAGCTGGCTGCACCGACTCCGTTAGCGTCCCTTGAGTTAGCCATGTTTCCGTGAAGCAGAGCACGTTGCAATCCCTGATGTCTCTCTGGAATGCTACCCGTGCTCGGATTTCATCAACCTTATTGTCAAGAGACTGGACATTGGCGAGTAGTATGCTAGGGAGTGGAGCGCGATGTGCCCGTCTCCGAAGCCTGACCACGAGACCGCCTCGTTTGCCCCTTTTTCGGCGTCGCACAGGGTCGCCGGCTGGGATCAGATCCAATGTATTGGGTGGAAGGCAAAACACTGGATCCGTTTCGGGAAAGTCATATTCCTGGTAGGAACGATGATGAGTTGACGTTAATCGTATATTCAGTAGTTCCTCCCGACTGTATGTAATGAAACCTAAGATTACCTGGGGTACCGATGTAAGAAATAACACGTAAAAAAACAAAATACTGCATATTTTCCAAGGAACGCGAAGCGAGGCGGCCATCTCTTTTCGGCGCCGGAAGTAAAGGGATATATTCCAAACTCAGGTAATTTCAGTGTTACCCTGAAATGATCACACTGCAGGGTAACATTTTAATGATCACACTCCAGGTTAACATTGAAATGATCAAATATAATTTTATTCGTCACATGGTTCGCAAACTAACAGTGAAATGCTTTCTTACGGGCCCTTCCCAACAATGCAGAGAGAATAAATTGAAATAATCGAAAAAGTATTAACACAAGGAATAAATTCGAAATGAATATCAATAACT
This sequence comes from Salvelinus alpinus, assembly GCF_045679555.1. Lineage (NCBI taxonomy): Eukaryota > Metazoa > Chordata > Actinopteri > Salmoniformes > Salmonidae > Salvelinus > Salvelinus alpinus. The sequence goes on from NC_092113.1 coordinate 4,180,436, forward strand.
TGGCTATACACACAGGGTACCAGTACCGAGTCGATATGCAGGGATACGAGGTAATTGACGTAGATATGTACATAGGTTACGGATCAAGTGACTAGGCAAACAGATAGATAATGAACAGTAGCAGCACCATACGTGATGAGTCAAAAGAGATTAGTGCAAAAAGGGTCAATGCAGATAGTCCGGGTATTGCGGGTAGAAAATGTTCACGGTCCTGTTGGTTCCAGACTTGGTGCACCGGTACCGCTTGCCGTGTGGTAGCAAAGAGAACAGTTTATGATGGGTGGCTGGAGACTTTGACCATTTTTAGGGCCTTCCTCTGACACTGCTTGGTATAAAGGTCCTGGATGGCAGGGAGCTCGGCCCCAGTGATGTACTGGGCCATACACACTACCCTCTGTAGCGCCTTGCAGTCGGATGCCAAACAGTTGCTACATCAAGCTAGTGAAGATGCTCTCAATGGTGCAGCTGTAGAACATTTTGAGGATCTGAAACCCCATGCTGAATCTTTTCAGCCTTCTGAGGGGGAAGAGGCATTGTCGTGCCTTCTTCACGACTATGTTGGTATGTGTGGACCATGATAATTCCTTAGTAATGTGGACCAAGAAACATGAAGCTCTCGATCCGCTCCACTACAGCCCCATCGATGTGGATCGGGGCATGACCGGCTCTCCGTTTCCTTTAGTCCATGATCAGCTCCTTTGTCTTGCTGACATTGAGGGAGAGGTTTGTTGTTCTGGCACCAAAAATGCCAGGTCACTGACCTCCTCCCTATAGGCTGTCTCGTCGTCGTAGGGGATCAGGCCAAGCACCGTTGTGTCATCAGCAAACTTAATGATGGTGTTGGAGTTGTGCACGGCCATGCAGTCGTGGGTAAACAGGGAGTACTAAGCATGCAACCCTGAGGGGCCCCCGTATTGAGGATCCGTGTGGCAGATGTGTTGTTGACTACCCTCACCACCTGGGGGCGGCCCGTCAGGAAGTCCAGGATTCAGTTGCAGAGGGAGGTGTTCCGTCCCAGGGTCCTGAGCCTAGTAATGAGCTTGGAGGGCACTGTGGTGTTGAACGCTGAGCTAAGATCAATGAACAAAGGTGTTCTTCTTGTCCAGGTGGGAGAGGGCAGTGTGGAGTGCAATAGAGATTGCGTCATCTGTGGATCTGTTGGGGCAGTTTGAAAATTGGAGTGGGTCCAGGCTGTCTGGGAGGATTGTGTTGATGTGAGCCATGAATCTTTTCAGCCTTCTGAGGGGGCCTTTTAAAGCATTTCATGCCTACAGATGTGAGTGCTACGGAGCGATAGTCATTTAGACAGGTTACCTTGGTATTCCTGGGCAAAGGGACTATGGTGGTCTGCTTGAAACATGTAGGTATTACAGACTGGATCAGGGAGAGGTTGGAAATGTCAGTGAACACATTTTCCAGCTGGTCAGCGCATGCTCTGAGTACGCGTCTTGGTAATCCGTCTGGTCCCGCGACCTTTTAGATATTAACCTGTTTAAAGATCTTATCTACAGAGCGCAAGAGCGCACAATAGTCCGGAACAGCTGGGGCTCTCATGCATGGTTCAGTGTTGCTTGCCTCGAAGTGAGCATTGAAGGAATTTAGCTCGTCTGGTAGGCTCGCATCACTGGGCAGCTCGCGACTGGGTTTCCCTTTGTAATCCGTGAAAGTTTGCAAGCTCTGCCACATCCGACGAGCGTCAGAGTCGGCGTAGTAGGATTCAATCTTAGTCCTGTGTTGACGTTTTGACTGTTTGATGGCTCATTGGAGGTCGTAGCGAGATTTCTTATAAGCATCCAGATTAATGTCCCACTCCTTGAAAGTGGCAACTCTAACCTTTAGCTCAGTGCGGATGTTGCCTGTAATCCATGGCTTCTGGTTGGGATATGTACGTATGGTCACTGTGTCGACGTCGTCGTTGATGCACTTATTAATGAAGTCGGTGACTGATGTGGTAAACTCCTCAACGTTACCGGATGAATCCCGGAAAATATTCCAGTCTGTGCTAGCGAAACAGTCCTGTAGCTTAGCATCCTCTTCATCTGCCCACTTCCGTATTGAGCGCGTCAATGGTACTTTATGTTTGAGTTTTTGCTTGTAAGCAGGAATCACAATGATATAATCAGATTTGTCAAATGGAGGGCGAGAGAGAGCTTTGCATGCGTTTCTGTGTGTGGAGTAAAGGTGATCTTGAGTTTTGTATGCGTCTCTGGGTGTGGATCCCAGCCGGCGACCCTGTGCGACGCCGAAAAAGGGGCAAACGAGGCGGTCTCGTGGTCAGGCTTCGGAGACGGGCACATCGCGCTCCACTCCCTAGCATACTACTCGCCAATGTCCAGTCTCTTGACAATAAGGTTGATGAAATCCGAGCACGGGTAGCATTCCAGAGAGACATCAGGGATTGCAACGTGCTCTGCTTCACGGAAACATGGCTAACTCAAGGGACGCTAACGGAGTCGGTGCAGCCAGCTGGTTTCTTCATGCATCGCGCCGACAGAAACAAACATCTTTCCGGTAAGAAGAGGGGCGGGGGGGTATGCCTTATGATTAACGAGAAGTGGTGTGATCATCATAACAACACACAGGAACTCAAGTCATTCTGTTCACCTGATCTAGAAATCCTCACAATCAAATGTCGACCGCATTATCTACCAAGGGAATTCTCTTCAATCATAATCACAGCCGTATATATTCCCCCCCAAGCAGACACATCGATGGCCCTGAACGAACTTTATCTGACTCTTTGTAAACTGGAAACCACACACCCTGAGGCTGCATTCATCGTAGCTGGGGATTTTAACAAGGCTAATCTAAAAACAAAACTCCCTAAATTCTATCAGCATATCGATTGTGCTACCAGGGCTGGGAAAACCCTAGATCATTGTTATACTAATTTCCGCGACGCATATAAGGCCCTCCCCCGCCCCCCTTTCGGAAAAGCTGACCACGACTCCATTTTGTTGATTCCAGCCTACAAACAGAAACTCAAACAACAAGCTCCCGCGCTCAGGTCTGTTCAACGCTGGTCCGACCAATCTGAATCCACGCTTCAAGACTGCTTCGATCACGCGGATTGGAATATGTTCCGCATCGCGTCCAACAACAATATTGACGAATATGCTGATTCGGTGAGCGAGTTCATTAGGAAGTGCATTGACGATGTCGTACCCACAGCAACGATAAAAACATTCCCAAACCAGAAACCGTGGATTGACGGCAGCATTCGCGTGAAACTGAAAGCGCGAACCACTGCTTTTAACCAGGGCAAGGTGACCGGAAGCATGACCGAATACAAACAGTGTAGCTATTCTCTCCGCAAGGCAATCAAACAGGCTAAGTCTCAGTACAGAGACAAAATCGAGTCGCAATTCAACAGCTCAGACACAAGAGGTATGTGGCAGGGTCTACAGTCAATCACGGATTACAAAAAGAAAACCAGCCCCGTCGCGGACCAGGATGTCTTGCTCCCAGACAGGCTAAACAACTTTTTTGCCCGCTTTGAGGACAATACAGTGCCACTGACACGGCCCCCTACCAAAACCTGCGGGCTCTCCTTCACTGCAGCCGAGGTGAGTAAAACATTTAAACGTGTTAACCCTCGCAAGGCTGCAGGCCCAGACGGCATTCCCAGCCGCGTCCTCAGAGCATGCGCAGACCAGCTGGCTGGTGTGTTTACGGACATATTCAATCAATCCTTATCCCAGTCTGCTGTTCCCACATGCTTCAAGAGGGCCACCATTGTTCCTGTTCCCAAGAAAGCTAAGGTAACTGAGCTAAACGACTACCGCCCCGTAGCACTCACTTCCGTCATCATGAAGTGCTTTGAGAGACTAGTCAAGGACCATATCACCTCCACCCTACCGGACACCCTAGACCCACTCCAATTTGCTTACCGACCCAATAGGTCCACAGACGACGCAATCGCAACCACACTGCACACTGCCCTAACCCATCTGGACAAGAGGAATACCCATGTGAGAATGCTGTTCATCGATTACAGCTCAGCATTTAACACCATAGTACCCTCCAAACTCGTCATCAAGCTCGAGACCCTGGGTCTCGACCCCGCCCTGTGCAACTGGGTCCTGGACTTCCTGACGGGCCGCCCCCAGGTGGTGAGGGTAGGTAACAACATCTCCACCCCGCTGATCCTCAACACTGGGGCCCCACAAGGGTGCGTTCTGAGCCCTCTCCTGTACTCCCTGTTCACCCACGACTGCGTGGCCATGCACGCCTCCAACTCAATCATCAAGTTTGCGGATGACACTACAGTGGTAGGCTTGATTACCAACAACGACGAGACGGCCTACAGGGAGGAGGTGAGGGCCCTCGGAGTGTGGTGTCAGGAAAATAACCTCACACTCAACGTCAACAAAACAAAGGAGATGATTGTGGACTTCAGGAAACAGCAGAGGGAGCACCCCCCTATCCACATCGACGGGTCAGTAGTGGAGAAGGTGGAAAGTTTTAAGTTCCTCGGTGTACACATCACGGACAAACTGAATTGGTCCACCCACACAGACAGCGTTGTGAAGAAGGCGCAGCAGCGCCTCTTCAACCTCAGGAGGCTGAAGAAATTCGGCTTGTCACCAAAAGCACTCACAAACTTCTACAGATGCACAATCGAGAGCATCCTGTCGGGCTGTATCACCGCCTGGTACGGCAACTGCTCCGCCCACAACCGTAAGGCTCTCCAGAGGGTAGTGAGGTCTGCAGAACGCATCACCAGGGGCAAACTACCTGCCCTCCAGGACACCTACACCACCCGATGTCACAGGAAGGCCATAAAGATCATCAAGGACAACAACCACCCAAGCCACTGCCTGTTCACCCCGCTATCATCCAGAAGGCGAGGTCAGTACAGGTGCATCAAAGCAGGGACCGAGAGACTGAAAAACAGCTTCTATCTCAAGGCCATCAGACTGTTAAACAGCCACCACTAACATTTAGCGGCCGCTGCCAACATACTGACTCAACTCCAGCCACTTTAAAAATGGGAATTGATGGAAATTATGCAAAAATGTACCACTAGCCACTTTAAACAATGCCACTTAATACAATGTTTACATACCCTACATTACCCATCTCATATGTATATACTGTACTCTATACCATCTACTGCATCTTGCCATCTTTATGTAATACATGTACCACTAGCCACTTTAAACTATGCCACTTTATGTTTACATACCCTACAGTACTCATCTCATATGTATATACCGTACTCTATACCATCTACTGCATCTGCCATGCCGTTCTGTACCACCACTCATTCATATATCTTTATGTACATATTCTTTATCCCTTTACACTTGTGTGTGTGTGTAAGGTAGTAGTTGTGGAATTGTTAGGTTAGATTACTGTTGGTTATTACTGCATTGTCGGAACTAGAAGCACAAGCATTTCGCTACACTCGCATTAACATCTGCTAACCATGTGTATGTGACTAATAAAATTTGATTTGATTTGATTTGATATCCTTGTGTGATTTAACCTGCAGTGTGATCATTTCAATGTTAACCTGCAGTGTGATCATTTCAGTGTTAACCTGCAGTGTGATCATTTCAGTGTTAACCTGCAGTGTGAACATTTCAGTGTAAACCTGCAAATGTACGTGTTAAACTGCAGTGTGATCATTTCAGTGTTTCTCCTGCAATGTGATAATTTCAGTGCTAACCTGCAGTGTGATCATTTCAATTTAAATTACGAGCAGTGTGATCAATTCACTGTTACTAAGCTGCAGTGTGATCATTTCAATGTTAATAACCTGCACTAGGATAATTTCAGTGTTAACTTGCAGTGTGCTAATTTCAGTGTTAACCTACAGTGTGATCATTTTTGTTTTAACCTGCAGTGTGATATTTTTTTTTGTTAACCTGCACCGTGATTATTTCAGTGTTAACCTGCTGTGTGATCATTTTTGTGTTAACCTGCAAAGTGATCATTTCAGTGTTAACCTGCAGTGCGATCATTTCAGTGTTAATAACCTGCAGTGTGATCATTTCAGTGTTAATAACCTGCACTGTGATCCTTTCAGTGTTAACCTCCAGTGTGATAATTTTGGTGTTAGTAACCTGTAGTGTGATCATTTCAATGTTGACCCGCAAGTCGATCATTTCGGTGTTAACCTGCAGCGAGATTATTTTCTGTGATAACCTGCTGGCCATGGTTTACCTTAGTGCAGGTCCAGCCCACAGATATCATGGCTGGTCATCATTAAATCTGCAGGAGACAGAATTAAAGGAGAGGTGTCTGGTGGCTCCATGCTAGCTGAGAGGTCTCCTTAAACTCCTGAATATAAACATTAAGCAGGTCATAGGTCAGTGTTCCACTGGCCCCAGGATCATTTACAATGGGCATTTTTAATCAGGCCTTCTGAGGAAAACACCATTCCTCTTTCTGCCCTCTGAAACAAAATCTGATATCTTAATGACTTATTTTATGAATATACATAAGAGGGTGAGCACTTTAAAAGTTGGTGACTTCTTAGTAGTCTTTGGTTAGGAGAATTTTGACCTGCTCAATGTATAATAGATCTGTAATTATATAGTATAGACCTACCACAGACTAGCAATATTTTAAACTTCAGTTTGGCAATTGATTCAGAATATTGGTGAGGACGGGCTGCTGGCTGCAGCTAGTGTTTTGCAGTTGTGCGACTGAGTGATAAATAGTATGTCTGTGAATAGATGTGGAGACTAATGTGATTTGGATGCTGCTGGGAGTGGAATGTAAATCTCATTTTAGCCAGTAGAATGGACCCAGCGCCCCACTCTACTCCATCTCCATCCCTCAGCATCCTTAATGTGGTCAGCTCCCAGCCGGGAGGCTATCTACCCTGGGGCATGGTCCTGACGACCTGGGAGAGGACACATTATCCTATCTATCCTATCATCCCACAGCAAGAGGGCCACAGCTCTAGGTACTTCTCAAAATGACCTGCATCATATCCAGTACCCAAATGTCATCTGTCATCAAAATGTCCAGCCAACTGTCATTTTGGGAAGGTGCATATAGATTGAGTATATCTCGTTATGTGAGAAGGGAGTGATCGAAAGTTACCTGGTTGTTTTTCTACACACCGTTTGAGGTCAGTTTGACTGTTAGAATCCTCTCCTCACTCTCCTGTGTGGAGGATATATCTTTACCCAGAGTGCATCACTCCCACATAGGATGAAAATGGAATTCATGATGCGGCAGCTATTTGCATACAGCCCACCACCACGGTTGAGTAAAGGAATGCATATATAAGACAATAAAGCCACAGTGTTTGTTTTGTTCCTATTACCCAGAGTGACACGTCTGCCTCTGAGCAAACACATTACTATGAGACCAGATAGCACAGACCCCCCACTGGTTTTACACCGCTAACACACCCGTCAGATGCACCACAGAGGGAAAAACAGTTATCTAGTTATCTACTTCTCTTCTCTCCGCCTATTTCTAAGGCGAATAGGATTCAAATTGTCTTGAGACAGAGCTCTTGGAAGTCAAACGCATATCTGACCTTATATGCTTCAAAACCAAATCTAAAAGTATCTCTCTCTCTCAACGTGGTGGGCGAGCAATAGATAATTACGTTCGTTTGCGTCATCACGATGTTTTCTTCTATTGCGATGTCAAAATGAACAAAATGTTGTGGCAAACTGTGTGCTTTGCTGGTGATCATTCTGCATGCTCTCCATGGCGACGATGTTGCACATAGCCTCCTCCACGCACTTACACTTGCCTCTGACGACATCTAGCTCCCCTGGCAACCTTCTTTACCAGAGCCCACCTGTGTGCCTGTGTGTGCTTGTGTTCCAGCCTGTAATTCTCTACTTCCTGCTCCCCATTGATTCAGGCTCCATAGGTCAATATGACCCTCGCTGGAAAGACCATGAAAAGCAAATGTTGTTTCAAACTACACCTGCTTGTGACGCATGTTAGTGGAGAGTAATGAGCGTTTCTCTGTGGACTGACTCCATTATTAAGTATTTCCTACTTATTAGTACAGTATTTTCAAACACAGTGGCGTATTGGAGTATTCTCCATTTGAAGGAATGAACTCGTTTTGAGTTATTGTTTTTCTCATACACATACATGCAATGGAACCAATTACTGTCGTAGTATACACATTGTATTTTTGAAATAGCTACGTGGTGTTTTTTGTGTTTATTTTTAAGTCAATGGAGTGAAGCTGTGGTGATGCAGTGGCCCTGCCGGTAGGAGAAAAACGCTGCTTCATTTGATCAATACAATCCCAAACTACCTACCTCTATAAATCCATAATGGGTCAAAATGCAGCAGCACGGTTTAGTCCAGATAACCATAGGCTACCTGGCTGGGTTAATCTATAATGACTCATCCTGTCAACCTTGACGTTTTACTGCTGAGCATAACTCATTTTACCTGTAAACCCCCCCCGTTTTTTCGTTCTCTCTTTAGCAAACCCTCCTCCGCCCTCTGTCTCACCATGTCCTGTCTTTCAGACAAACATGTTTGTGTCAGAGAGCAGGTGAAATGATTTGACTAGATCAGGCTTCCTGCAGACTCACTATGGGTGGGTATTAAAGGAGGGCATTGTGAGGGTGTGTGTACGCACATTTCTATTTGATTTAACCTTTATTTAACTAGGCAAGTCACTTGCGGGTTGGCGTTCCTGCATGCTAGTGGTACTTGCCCTGGCTCAGAGAATGCGCCCACTGAGTCAAATGGGTGGGGGGATATTCTGTCTGCGTGCATAGACATCCAGTGACAGGCCAATCAATGGGGAGGAGCTGCCGCCTGGCCTGCTGCTGTTTCATTGACCCGCCTGGTCCCTGTTAACAGTTCAACCAAAGAGCCTGTTGTCTCACTCCTCATCTGGGTGGGGCTTTTGTTCTCTCTACATTCTACATTGAGCCGACACTCTTATCCAGCGCTTTTAAGGTTAAGTGCCTTGCTCAAGAGCATATTGACAGATTTTCCACCCTAGTCTGCTGGGGGGTTCTGAGCTCTACTTTCTCTCAAAACTGTTTGTTTGTCCATACTTTTGCTAGTGTGCTACTTGTACAGGTGAAGACCCATTTTTATATTTATCTGTACAGTAGTAGCTAGCTATCGATGATTGCACTTGAGTAGCGAGGAGGTCGTCGTGGTAACCCCATCTTAAGTGGCAGCGTATAAATCAAGCGTTGAGGACTACAGGAAATCCAATCTGCACCCGCCTTAGCTTTTGTATTATCATATTAACTTTATTCCTATTTGCATGGCATCCGCTGCAGCTGGTACTGACTTCCTTCCCACACCTTGTAAAAGCTCAGGGAGAGAGAAGGCAACTGCAGTGACTTAATTGCGGTGATCATTTGCGTCTCCGTCTTCGTGACCGCGACTTAACTAAAGGTGAAGCTCAAATCATGTGTCTGGAATCATCACGTACACTAACAGTCTGTCTAGTAGTCTTGCAAATGAGTCCCAAACACAGAAAGATTTCAATTATGGAAAAGTACATTTTGTTCATTGTTTAAACTTTCCACTTTTAGTGTATCACCAATAATGTTTTATTGTATCATAGAAGTGGATCCATGGTTAGAAATTCACTACAGTACCGGATGTTTGAGTGAGTGTTTTTTTCCCCCAGTGAGCCTCGAAATCAGTCCTCTGCCTGAAAACATGAGGATTGATAGCATTTTGATCAAGGTCGATGAAAATCCATGCCACACACACACACACGCACACACCATCCCCCCGACAAGACGCCCCCCAGTCTGGGTCTTGGCTGATGGGTTCTTGTAATCCAGTTATCATGCAGTTTGCACGCTCGCTCTATCAAGGTGAGTGTTACGCTATACGAGGCTGGGGGGGCCTCCCATCAAATTGCATTCTGCCTTTCCAGGGCCATAATCAAATGCAGTTACAAAATCACATATAACTACCCTCAGGTTCAATATGTGCTTTCCCTGCTGCTAAAGGCTGGGAGACGGAGACACATCTCAGCAACTTGATAGACTGGCTCAAACACGGCTGACTTCACTAGAATTTTAAACAGCGGAAATGTTCCTTACAACTTGGAATATGTTTTACCAATACAGAGGAGAAAAAAAGCTTGATCACGCATTATACTTATTGGGCTAGCGTTTGTTTATCAAAAAACAACATAGACCGCAATGTTCAAAACATTTGAATGACATCGTGTTGTCTGGAGGGTGAACTTTGACATGGATGCTGTGACGTTGACTCCTTTACTAAACACACGGGTGAAAAAAAAAAAAGATAAAACTAAAATGTATTATAGAATTTAAAATAGCAATTGAAACTCGTGACAGCATCCGCGTTGTATAGCATGAATGAGGAACTGTGCGTTTTAACAACTGTTTTAACCTTTAGTTTGATAGAAATATGACCTAAGGTCGACGTTTGAATGATTTACTTTTCGGGAAACATATTGTTTTGGTTAAAAGCCATTCAGCAACACATGTGTAAAGTGAATAAGAAAGTACACAAGCATCATCTGCAACTACACTTGTGTCAAATACAGATTGAAAGAATCCGAAAATAGTGTCAGAGCCTCTGTCTTCGTTCATGGAATAATCCATCATCATCATCATCATCCTCATCACATTTGAAACCAGAAAATGAGGAGACAGGAGGCAGTGTTTGCATAAGGAGGGGAAACTTTATTAATAACACAGGGGGGGTGCTGACGTGGAGTCGCCAACTCAGCATCTATATTACAAGGTTTATCTGCAAGGCTGCGTATGTACTGTACTGTATTTGGAAACCAAGATCGCAGTGGGCACTAGAGACACACGCTTAAAACAACACACTCTTTCCCTTTTTGTTCGCGTTTTTTCTCTCCCTTTTTTCATACAAAAATGGTACAAACAACAATACAAAATAGTTGTGCTGTTGACAGTTTACAAAAAAAGTATTTTACCTTGATAACTGTGCAATTGTTATTATTGTTTTTTAAGCGTTTTAGATTGTTTTTCCGTTTCATTTTTTTTCTCCATTTGAGTTTATGTGAGTATGGTACATACCAGAAGTCCTTCTGGACCGCAACCTCGGTCATGCGGGCTGCTACACGCTTTCAAATGATCTTGATGATAACTGTTATAGAATTCTTCTTCTGCCCATTATAAAAAAGACACATGCAAAAAAAGCTCAAATTGTACAGTTATATGTTGCCTAACTTGATCTGTTTCGCGTCAAGCAATTACTACATTATGTACACTCAGACGTGAGCAACATTGGGGGCGACTTCCAATACGACACGGGCTGCTTCTCAAATCATATCCTATCCCTTTATAGTGCATTACTTTCAACCACGGTAGTGTACTATATGGAGAGCAAGGGGCCATTTGGGACTCAGACACTGTTCGTGTTTCTGCGCGTTCCTGGTGAAAGGGAAGGCTACGTCTAGCACTGTAACTAACTTGTTGGGAGTCTCCTGCGGTTTGGAGAGAGTGCCGAACAAACGCCCCATGGATTGTGGAGAGCGTTCAGGATCTGTGGTCCTCCAGTGAGGGTAACCGTTCAAAGGCTAACAGAAGACGACCACTTCTACCTAGGGACAGACGGACGGACAGACGGACTGCTTGTGTGCAGGCCTTATGGTAAAGGGAGTGTACACTGTAGAGTACGGGCCAAAGCCGTACACGCAGATACTAAATGGCGGGTCTGAAATACATCTGCAGAAGCGAAACATACTGCCTTCCTCCCGCTACATCGTTCATCCCAAGCTTTTGCTCAAGGAATTGAGTTGTATACTTCAGCCTCCCGCGAGCTCCTGCTTCAATATGCCAAACGAAGACGTGGATGCGCATATCCATACATCCTGATCGCCAGTTCCCCTGCGAGTATCATTGTCACAGCAATAGCATCCATTCACCCCAACCGCAACCACCGTTGCACGTTCACAAGTGCAACCTTCAAGCCTCCGTTTATCCAGCACCTTCGTTTCAACCCTCCCTGGCTTCACCTCTCATCCCCTCGTAGCGTTGGAGTGACACGGCTTCATTTGTCTCACTAATGACTTCGAGATAATGACCCATTCACTATGACACGCTGTTCACGTGAGGATGCTATGTAGCGCTTATGACAGCAGCCTTAAGTAAAGTGGGAACATGAGGTGCCTGGGTCTCCTCGCTGTCCGCTGCCACCCATGCAGGTGTACATTTGACAGACTCGAGGGACCAGCAGGCAGTCATGAAACATGCCTTTCTGAATGCTGTCTGGCCATCGGCCAGGCTGGACTCTCTCGGGTGGGGCATAGCAAGGAGGCCTTATCGATATGGGTTGACATGCAGGGTGATGCCCAGGAAGGCTGAGTGCAAATATGTAGAGGAGGGCGTCGTGTAATGTAATGACGACGTCGACCTTGAACGGCGACACCCACATCAACAAGTACGGCTGTGAGCGTTATGAGTCTCTTTGAATCTTCAG